>NC_057794.1:526515797-527115797 GCF_018294505.1 Triticum aestivum
TTCATTTCCCGAGAATCTCGCAACGTCATCTCGTCGATTGTGTTGCAAACTTCCGTTTTTCTTCCTAGACTCGATGAGTCTGGAATATCCTGACACCAACCAGATCTGAATCTCAGGCAGACATGATGGTTGGAATATTTTCCAAGAATTATAATATTGGTCGCGCGATAACCGGTAAAGTGGATGTCGTGGCCAACACACCCAGCCGGAAGACCTGTTATTATAATATCTTGATTGAGGAAGTTGGCCACCTCCCCATAGGGATTTCGTAGGATTACTCCCTAGTTGCCCCTATGGATTTCTGTGTTCCGAAGTCCGACCTTTTTACTTGATGTTCTAGATATCAAACCATATCTATGGGTGGGTTACACTAGCACATCAAGGAGAACATTAGAAGCGGAGTGCTAAATGTCTCTCGGTCGATCATCCAGATTTTTATTTCCTTGGCCCCGCTAAGGTGAAATCTGAGAAGGTGTTATCTTCCTTTGCATCTGCATCATCCATCATTAGCCATTATGGTAGCAAGTTGTGTTGCCAGGATCCTTGACACGGATATTGGTAAAACCTTAATGATTGTGGAATTGCTCAAGTTCTTGAGAGCACGCACAAGCGCTACGTGTTACCGTCGACACTAACTAGGTTTGCTCTCAACTTCCTCGGAAATGCTATGACCTCTTCAAACAGTGAATTCACTCCCTATTGTTGGGTTCTTCCCCAGTTACCAGAATCATTCCCAGCATTTGCATTTTGCTCCCAGCTTGCACCGCCAATGTGCCATTCTACCACGGGTCTTTTCCATTTCCGGTGATAAGCAAAAATCATCCATTACGTTGTCTTCAACAAGGTAATCCACATCATCCAAGTTTGAGTATGCCATTCTGCCGACCCCCTCCAAACGATCGCTCGAGAATTGTCTTAGGCTGATTTAAAGAGTTTCAATGATCTTTGAATCAAAAGTAATTCTTTTTGCCACTTAAGGGGATGTATCTTCGAGTCACCTTTCCCTAAGGTGTATCGTTATGGTATCATGGCAATTCAACTCCTCGCTACGTTGACAACCGATTACCACCTTAAGCGTGAAGTTGTTGTCTACCTAGTGAACTCTCGTCATCTGTCTCACTCCTTTTCTTCGGATCTGTGCTTCGTCTCTCAGCTCAAGAGATGTTGCTATGTCTCATCCCATGAGTTGATCCTAAGTTGTTCGGTCTTCTCGAAGATCGATTGTTCTAGAGTTTCCTTTCCTCTTCTTGTCATGATTAGCTGGAGTTCTCAGAGCAAGACGACAAGACAAAGATGGTGTTCAAATCAACGTTCAATTGAAGTGCAACCGGATCGTGAAGATTATACTAGTTTGCGCTTCCCCTTCAGCTACCCTACGCTTGAATCTCGAGACGAGATTCTTGTTTAGTGGGGGTGAGTTGTCACATCCCTAGCTTCAGGCATTGCTCTAGCCTAGCTTCATGTGAGCATCATGTTTAAATTCAAATGAAATTTGAATTGAGGAATTTTCAAAGCCTCAGAAACCTCTAAAAATAACCAACAATTAAATCTTCTCAAATGTGTCCAAGGAAATGTTCCTCTTAGTCTCTGAAAATATTGCAAGGAGGTAAAACTCAAAACAATATTTTTGGTATCTCAGAGTTAATTATTTTGGGCCATTTGAATTAATCCAATAACTATTTGCTTTGGAGTTATATTTAATATATATTAAGTATGACTCCAATAATTCTGGAGGTTTGTGAGTGGCTCTGTATATATTTTAGCAAGCCACATAAAAATCTACAGGATTTATTTAAATGATTTAGTTGCTAAACTAAATCAAAACAAACTACAGAAAATAGAAAAACAGAAAAATAAAGAAAAGAGAAGGGAATTACCTGGCGCTCACCTGTGCTAGCCCAGCCCCCCCTGTGCAGCCCACCTGTGAGGCCCAGCCCAGCTCCCCACCGTCTTCAACCTCTGCCAGTAGGCAGAGGCGTGTCGACGCGCCCGCGCCCGAGCGCCACCTCCTGCTTCCACCTCCTGCTGCCTCCTCCTCCCCTGGTTCCTCCCGCGACGCCACGCAGCCCCGACCCCTCTCACTTCTCCCTGCTCTCTCCCTCTCACTCCCCTGCTCTTTCCCCTCATGGCCGAAGCCGCCATGGCCACTCCGCTGAGAAACACCGCGGCCAGCTACCCCCTCGCTCCCACGATGCATCCCTGAGCTCCGCCCTGACCCCGTGGAGCTACACACGCGACGCACGCGACCAGAGGAGGCCGCAGTCGACCGGAGCGTCGTCGTCTTCATCTCCGGTGCCCGGAGATCGCCGTCGTCAATTCGTCGTTGCAGAGGCTTCCCCGAGCCCACCGAGCTTCTCTCCCGACCCCTCGTGAGCCCCTGTCCATTTCCCCTCTCTCCCCGTGCCCGTCCGTGCCTTCTAACCACCCCGGCTGTCGGAGCCGACAGTTCCTCGCCGCCGGCGATGTCGCAGACGGTGCTAGAGTCACCGTAGCCAACTCCCGAGCACGGCAACGTGCTCAGCACCCTTCCAGGAGCCGAGCGCGCCCACCCGTGCAACCTGCCGTGCCCTCTAGCCCTTCCAGCCGCAACCACCGAGCTCCGGCCGCCGCCTCGCTCGCCGCCGACACCGATTCCGGCCGCCCCGAGCGCAACTGACTCCACCAGGAGCTTCGGCTCGTCCCCAGCTCCTCCTAGATGCCCTCCGCGGCCCATTTGGTCGCCGGAGTGGCCAAAACCACTCTCGCCGCCGCGCTAATGGTCGCCGCCGGCGAAACTCCGGCAGGAGCCGACGTGGCCAGTCATTAGGGCCTAACTACCCCCGCTAACCAACCCCCTAGGCCACTGACAGTGGGCCCCAGGGCTTAGTCAGAGCTAACCAGCCCGGGTCAACGCGGGATTAGTCCCTGTGTCACTGACCAGTGGACCCCACTGGTCAGGTTTGACCCGGGGCAGCCCCGTTGACTTGCTGACGCAAGCATGACGCAGTGCTGATGTCATAATTAATTTTCTGGAATTGTTTTAATTCTAAATAATCAGAAAATTCCAGAAAATTGTAAAAACTTCTAAAATTCATAGAAAATTAACCGTAACTCCAAATTAAATAATTTATATATGAAAAATTATCAGAAAAATTCAAGGAATCCATCTGTACCATTTTCATGCATGTTAGAACAACTTATAGCTGCTGTTTAGGACAAATGAATTAAATGGCATTTGAATAATCACATATGGAGTTTGAATTTGAATCTTGTATTCAAACCAACTTCATTTAATCTGTTGCTAGTTGCATTAGCTCAAAACACATTCATATTGCCATGTCATAGCATGCATCATATTGTGCATTGCATTGATTGTGTTTCCTTCTGTGTTGCCGGTATTTGTCCCCTCTCGATAGACGTGATACCGATGATGTGATCGTTGACACTGATGAAGACTCAATGTTATCTTCAGAAGTGCCAGGCAAGCAAAACCCCCTTGTTCATTCCGATACAATCCTACTCTCTCGCTCCTGCTCTCTTTTACTGCATTAGGACAACATCGATTCATCTGTTACTTGCTGCGGTAGTTGAACCCCTTTATCCTCTGCATGACCTGTCATTCCACAGTAATTAGATGAAACCCACTAGCATGAGTAGGAGTTGTTTGAGCCCTGATGTGCCTACTCATTCATGCTTGTTTGTCATGCCTGCTACTGCTTAGAGTTGAGTCAGGTCTGATTCATCGGGGATGAATCAGAGGTGTGTGAACATGTCCTACTGTGTGTGAGCTAAGTGTGTGAACACGTTTTGGTAAAGGTAGCGGTGAGAGGCCATGTAGGAGTACATGGTGGGTTGTCTCATTGCAGCCGTCCTCAGGAACTGAGTTCTGTGTTTGTGATCCATGATTCAGCTACTACCACGCATTGGGCCCGAAACCAATGGACCCTCTCGGCTTCTTAATCACCCTTGTCCTCTGTCCAGGAGTTGCAAGTAGTTTCTGGTGTTTGTAGTATGCTGGAGGCCGTGCGCAGCGCTGACCGTAGGGGTGGGCTGTGATGCGGTAGGCACGTGGCACGGTGTACCGGGCGCCCGTTTGGTGTCTCGGGAACCCTGTTCACATCGTTTGGGGCTGTGAGCGAAACTCCGGCCGGATCTCCTCATGGATGGAACCCGAATAGGCGATAAACCTGGACTAGAGACTTGAGTGTTTAGGCAGGTCGTGGCCGACACCCACGTTGGGCTTCCGCTTGAAGGTTGCCGAGTACATGTCGTGTAAACGACGGTAAGTGGTGAGAGCGTGTGTGAAGAAGTACACCCCTGCAGGGTTAATATGATCTATTCGAATAGCCGTGTCCGCGGAAAAGGACTTCTGGGTTGCTTATATCAGTTCATAGACAAGTGAAAGTGGATACCCTAAAATACGCAAGATAAGCGTGAGTGCTATGGATGGCGTTCTCGTAGGGAGACGGGAGCGGATCCATAGTGGTGTATTGATATGGTGAATATGTGGACTCGTGTGCGCCACCTCAAAAAGTTGCATCGCAGTCGTAGTTCAGGTTAGCCACCGAGTCAAAGCTGGCTTGCTGCAGTCAAACTCCACCATCCCCTTTGTTGATAATGATGCATATGTAGATAGATCTGATGTAAGTCTTGCTGGGTACATTTGTACTCACGTTTGCCTATTTTACATTTTTGCAGAGAGACTTCAGTCTCACTAGTAGTTCCACGTGGACTTCGACGTTTAGCTTGATACCTCAGCTACGATCTTGTGCCCTCGGCAGGATCTGATAGATAGTCAGGCTTCTCAGCCTTTTTCATTTATAGATGTCTGTACTCAGACATGATAGCTTCCGCTTGTGCTTTGACTTGTATGCTCTGATTGTTGGGTCGTGAGACCCATGTTTGTAATGTCTCGCTCCTCGGAGCCTAATGAATAATTACTTGAGTCGTAGAGACATGTTGTGATGCCATGTTGTATTTGCACATATCGAGCATATTGTGTGTATGTTATTGAAATGCTTGGTATGTGTGGGATCTGACCATCTAGTTGTTTATCTTTAGTAGCCTCTCTTACCGGGAAATGTCTCCTAGTGTTTCCACTGAGCCATGGTAGCTTGCTACTGCTCCGGAACACTTAGGCTGGCCGGCATGTGTCCTTCTTCGTTCCTGTGTCTGTCCCTTCGGGGAAATGTCACGCTTTGAGTACCGGAGTCCTGTTAGCCCGCTACAGCCCGGTTTACCGGAGTCCTGCTAGCCCAGTGCTACAGCCCGGACCCACTTGCTGATGACCGACACGTTCGAAGCTGGGTCATGGATGCCTGTCCCTGTAAGTCTGTGCCGCTTTGGGTTTACGACTAGCCATGTCAGCCCGGGCTCCTTATCATATGGATGCTAGCGACACTGTCATATACGTGTGCCAAAAGGCGCAAACGGTCCCGGGCAAAGGTAAGGCGACACCCGTGGGAATACCGTGCGTGAGGCCGCAAAGTGATATGAGGTGTTACATGCTAGATCGATGTGGCATTGAGTCGGGGTCCTGACAAGATTCCACAAAGCATATCATTGGACTCTACACTAAGCATATCATCGGATTCACTAAGCATATCATCGGATAATTTGCATTTGTAAGTATAACAATAAAGAATATATATATATATATCATCAAATTACTACAGTCAATGTAACATACCATTTCATGCCAATCGACCATGATACTTGTCAGGCGGGTCACGAATGATGCCATGACAAAGTCATCACGTGGCGGAATTATGTCCCATAGGTTGCACACCTCCTCCTTGCTCAGCCTCATTCTTTGAGCTACGACGGCTTCATGAAGTGGGTTCTCATCATCTTCATCAAGTGGGTCCTCATCATCTTCATCATCTTCCACCAGGTTGAGATAAATGACAACCAACTTGGGTCTTTCTGCTCTGAAGGAGAAGCTGATCAACTCACCACCAGTAAGACGCATGCGGGCGAGGAAATAGGCCCATCCATCTCCTCAAATCTGCGACATATTGCGTCCTTTTTGAACCTCCATAGTGTATGGTCCCCCAGGAGCCTCAAATGTCACAGTGTCTCCTATCAGCATGTTGAATTTCAACCTCACATTGCATGGGACGATTTGTGTAAAAATAGCAAAATGACACAATGCAGTAATGCCAACACTAAAAATAAAATAGTTGTTACATTTCATCTAATTTCCTACCGCCGCATGGCGAAAACTCGGCTGGAAGTAGATGCTGAATAACTTGCCAGTTGCAAGGCTGCTCGCGCACCTTGACTTGCACAGTAGACATGGTGGTGGCGCCATTTTCCTAAAGCAATATGAGCAAAGGATTAACGATCCACTTCACAGGAAAGAAAAATAGTAGCATGTGATATTTTTGGTTCTTCCGCGAGAAGCAATTTGATGGACAATTATAATCCTAAGATCTAGTAACATATTTGTAGGATCGAAAGTATGTCTAGAGGGGGGGTGATTAGACTACTTTACCAAATAAAAACTTAAGCTTTTCCCAATTTTAGTTCTTGGCAGATTTTAGCTATTTTAGGACAAGTCAAGCAATCATCACACAATTCAAGCAAGCATGCAAAGAATATATTGCCAGCAGAAAGTAAAGCATGCAACTTGCAAGAATATAAAGGGAAGGGTTTGGAGAATTCAAACGCAATTGGAGACACGGATGTTTTTCCCGTGGTTCGGATAGGTGGTGCTATCCTACATCCACTTTGATGGAGACTTCAACCCATGAAGGGTAATGGTTGCGCAAGTCCACGGAGGGCTCCACCCACGAAGGGTCCACGAAGAAGCAACCTTGTCTATCTCACCATGGCCATCGCCCATTAAGGACTTGCCTCACTAGCGGTAGATCTTCACAAAGTAGGCGATCTCCTTGCCCTTACAAACTCCTTGGTTCAACTCCACAATCTTGTCGGAGGCTCCCAAGTGACACCTAGCCAATCTAGGAGACACCACTCTCCAAGAAGTAACAAATGGTGTGTTGATGATGAACTCCTTGCTCTTGTGCTTCAAATGATAGTCTCCCCAACACTCAACTCTCTCTCATAGGATTTGGATTTGGTGGAAAGAAGACTTGAGTGGAAAGCAACTTAGGGAAGGCTAGAGATCAAGATTCATATGGTAGGAATGGAATATCTTGGCCTCAACACATGAGTAGGTGGTTCTCTCTTAGAACATATGAGTTGCAAGTGTAGGTGTGTTCTGATGGCTCTCTCCACGAGTGAAGAGGAGGTGGAGGGGTATATATAGCCTCCACACAAAATCCAACCGTTACACACAATTTACCAATCTCGGTGGGACCGAATCAACAAACTCGGTCGGACCGAAATAGTAAACCTAGTGACCGTTAGAGATTTTCGGTGGGACTAACATGCAACTCAGTACGACCGATATGGTTAGGGTTAGGGCATAACATAATCTCGGTGAGACCGGTTACACAAACTCGGTGAGACCGATTTGGTAATAAGCTAACCAGAGGGTTGGTCAGGCAAACTCGGTGGGACCGATTCGCTCTTCTCGGTGAGACCGAAATGTTACGAAAAGGAAACAGAGAGTTTACATTGCAATCTCGGTGGGACCGATCCGCTCTTTCGGTGAGACCGAAAAGTTACGAAAAGGAAACAGAGAAATTGCAATCCCATCTCGGTGAGACCGAGATCCCTATCGGTAGAACCGATTTGCTTAGGGTTTGGTAATGGCTATGACAAGTGAAACTCGGTGGCGCCAGGTTGAAAGAATTGGTAGGGCCTAGTTTGGCTTTGGGTTTAGGTCAAATGTGGATATGGGAAAGTAGCTGAGGATTTTGGAGCATATCATTAAGCACATGAAGCAAGAGGCTCATTAAGCAACACCTCATCCCTCCTTGATAGTATTGGCTTTTCCTATGGACTCAATGTGATCTTGGACCACTAAAATGTAAAATGAAGAGTCTTGAGCATATGAGCTAGAGCCAATCCTTTGTCCTTAGCATTTTGAGGGTTCTACTTTCACCATCCATGCCATGCCAATCATTGAGCTTTCCTGAAACGATCATCTTGGGATAGCATTAGCTCAATGAGCTATATGTTGTTATGAATTACCAAAACCACCTAGGGATAGTTGCACTTTCAATCTCCCCCTTTTTGGTAATTGATGACAACATATAGATCAAAGCTTCGACAAATAATAATAAGAATGAAATATATCGTTGCTTTGAGAAGTATGTGATAAGTAAGAGCTCCCCCTAAATTTGTGCATATTTAAAATTTGCTTTGGACTGCAAATGCACAAAGAGTTATAGTCATGGGTTACTCTTCCATGTCACATACATCTTGGTGGAGCGCTCAAAAAGATAAGAATGAAATACATGCACTCATCACCAAAGAAAGTGAATGATCACATAAGATAGATAAGATATATCAAGCATGCATAAGTGTAGCTCATCACCAAAGAAAGTGAATGATCACATAAGATAGATAAGATATATCAAGCATGCATAAGTGTAGCTTATGATCAAACACATGATCATCAATGTCTCACAAGCATATCAAAGTATCTCAACCAAAAGCAAACAAAGTTTGAAAAACCACCAAATAAAGCAAGAGAGAATAAAGGCAACACACTCTCTCGAAGCCTATGATCTATACATTTTTCTCCCCCTTTGGCAACAAGTTACCAAAAAGTTCCTAGAAAATGCATAGTGCTAGATCGACTCTCAGGCTTGATCTTCTGGTGGTGGTGGAGTCTGGATCACTCCAAGGACGAATCCTTCTGTAGACGTGGTTGGAGTTGGAGCTGAAGTAGATGCTAGAGCTGGTTGGGCTGGTGCTGTGGCTGGAGCTGAGGTGGTGGCTCTGGTGTCAGGAACTGGCACTGCAATCAACCTCTGAGCTCGTGGCACTCTGGCAAATGCATCAGTTGTAGTCTTCCCTCTCCTCTCCTGCATGTCATCTTGAAGTTGCTCCACTACAGACTGAATCTCTGTTACTTTGAAATCCATGTCATAGAACTTTTGTTCTATGATCCTCTCTAAGCTCTTCTGATTCTGAGTGAGGGTGGCCAGTCCTTTCTCAATCCTCAGTGTAGATGCAATCAAGGAACCAAGGTGATCTTGTTTAGTTTTCAAGAAATACTCAGATGCCTCCTCTTGAGTTGGCATCTTGGCAGCTTTGTCCTTCCTTGCCTTCTCCTTCTTTGCTTGTGCTTGAACTGATGATGGTTCATTCTCATTCATCACAACTTGATTGTCCTCAAAATCTGGATGAATAGGCAAATGTTCCTTGTCCAATAGGTATATACATGTGCCCATCTTGGAGTTAATTAGCTCCTGGATCTGAGGGGCATAACCACAACTCCTCTTCTGATCAGCTGCAGTCCTCTTGATAGTCTCTACTATGAGGCTCATGACCTTGAATTTCTGAGGCACATTAAATATGTGTAGCAAGTTAATTGCATGGCCTCTGATCATTCTGTGATCTCCAGACTTGGGCAAGAGTGTGTGCCTAAGGATCCAGTTGATCGTTGGCAGTCCTGACAACAAGTGTTTTACGGACCCAAGCTGGTGAGTGTCGAGATCATCTTCAGGAATTTCCTTGTACATATTTTCCATTGAGTTATGATCCATCTTTTTCTTGGCATAGACATCCAAGTCATCTTCATTTTCCTCTGGGGCATTGATCAACTTTGCTCATTCCTCCACAGTTGATTGGTACCTTGTACCTTCAGACATTCATGTTATCCTACCATCTGGATAGAAGTGTGATGTGGAGTAGAATTGCACAATGAGCTCCTCGTTCCACTTTGTGAGCTTCTGCCCAACAAAGTCTGCAACTCCACAAGCACGGAAGTTGTCATACACACTAGGGTAGTGTTCCTCATTTTCCTTCATGTACTTCCAGTCGACCCACCTCATTTCACAAACGATAGGCTTCTTATCCAACAAAACTGTCTCATAGAAATCCTGCTGTTCCTTTGTGTGGAACCTGTAGTCAATAGTAGTTCTTCTCCTTGAAGCATATGGATCTGCTTCTCTCCACTTCCTTAGCCCTGAATCTCTCCTGATTTTCATGTTCTCAACCATAGGATGAGCATCATTGTGGTCTGGAATCTTGGGCTTGAGTTTTCTCAAAACTTGTCCTTCATCATCATCTTCAGCAGCTTCAAGCACTGGGGCCTTGTTCTTCTCAGTTGCAGGTATGCTCCTTGTATTCCTCTTTGGTGCTAACTTGGGCTTGGAGGCAGCTTTGGGTGCTTCTTTGGGCTTTGATGCAGCAGCCCCTGTCCTGATAGCATCACTCATAAGCTTAGGTGCCTTAGGTGCTGGTGCAGCAACCTCTTCTTCCTCTTCCTCTTCAGAATCTCTCATGATTGAGGATCTCCCAAGCACTCTAGCAGTGGTCTTTTTTATCCTCTCCTTCCTCTTCTTCCCTTCTGCAGCAACCACTTTGGGTTCAGGCTTTTCAGGAATCTGAGTTGAGGCTCTGGCCTTTGGCATAGGCTGCCTATCTGCTGGCCTTTTAATTTTCAATCCTGGCTTTGTGCTTTGAGCTGAGCCATATTCCTTCTTGAGCACAACTTTCTTGGAAGTGGCTTCTTCTTCTCCCACATAGTCCTCATCCTCTGAGTCTGAGGTTCTCTTCTTCCTTTGTCTGGTGGCAGCTTTTGGCAGATTTCTTGGGGTGCTCCTGCTGCCTTCATCTGAAGAGCAAGAGGGACTAGTGCCCTCACTCATGTGCACTTGCTGCTCTGACAGGTTCTGGCTGTCACTCTGATCTGACATGATGAAAACGCTGACTACTGACCCTGTGAAGAGTTTATAGATGAGGTAGAATAGATGAGCATCACAAAATGCAGAGATTTTTGCAAAAGAATGATTCAAAATGTTAGTTTTAGTTTCCCACAGAAATCATTTCGGATCTACCGATTTTTAAACTCGGTGATACCGAACCAGCTTTGGAATCTAAACCAGTGAACTCGGTCAGACCGAGTCACAGTTCGGTGGCACCGAGACTGCTAGGGTTTCACAAAGTTCCAAAATCGGTCACACCGATTAGTAATTCTCGGTCAGACCGAGTCTCACTTGTGCAATGGCATGAGCCAAATCGGTGGGACCGAGTTTTTCAACTTGGTGGGTCCAAGATGGTTTCGGTGGAAACCTAACCCTAAAGTTTTCGAATCAATCCTATTCTACGAACGCATTGACTGGATAGGAGTGTTTCAATCGTGGCTAGAAACAATAAGATCACAATGTGCTAGGAATCAGATTGGGGATAGCACAAAGATCGAGTCCATACCCTAGTTCGGCGGAGACTCGCTACGACGGCAACGGCGGGGTTGAATTCCGTTGACGGCGATGGAGACCAGCAAATGGAGGCGGCTGGCGGCGAGGAGACGATCCGGAGACCATGTTGGTAGAGCGAGCTATCGCGCGGGCGAAGGGGTTCGGAGAATTTTCCAAATTTTTGCCCGTGCCAATATATAGCCCAACCCTATCGGTGTGACCGAGTGGAACAACTCGGTGGCACCGAGATGCAAAACTGTATACAGTTATTGCAACTCGGTGTGACCGAATGGTTCAAATCGGTTGCACCGAGATCGAAAATTCATATCAACTTAATGATCTCGGTTGGATCGAAAGTAGGATATCGGTCAACTTAAAGAGGTTTTGGAAGTTTAAGTCTATGACGAATCGGGGACTCCAAGTGCTCCTCACGCAGAGTGGTTCGAATCTAACTTGATCAAATTTTGTGATGTAGCATGAATAGAGTTTGAGACGAGAAAAGCATAGATAGCTAGAGGAGGTTCTTAGGCATTCTTGTCCATCCACTTGGCAAAAGGAAATAAAACCAAACAATCAAAACAACAAGTGGATGTCCTCGAATGAGTAAAATATGCAACCAACATGCTGACACAATAAAATGGCAATTGAAATATGTGACAAAGCATGCACAACCAATTCTAGCATCTATCAAGCAATGGGCGATGACTAGGTCATCTATGTATGAGTATATTGACTTAGGAGTCAAGTGAGAACACTTGATCATAGGTCATACTCATCGTTTAAGCTCAAGTGGGGTTACCACTTTTACATAAAGCATTGTTGTGTTCACATCTTTAAAGTTGCTTTAGCTCAAGTCTTAGAGTAAAGCTCCCCCTAGATGTGATATCCCCCCTAAGAGGGATGAACTAACCTTGGGTTTTGTCGATGATGACTTCATGTATATGTTGAAGATGTGGATGCTCAATGTTGATGTTGATCACTTGGAGCTATCCATTTGAGTTAATTGCACTTTCAATACCTACATGGGTTAGTCCCACAAGGAAAAAACAAGGATATCCATAGACATAGAGTGATGCACACACAAGATGATGTCCATAAAAACTTCTAGGTTACCTTGTCCCTTGTCTTACCAACAAGAGGGTTTGTGACTCCTTGAACTAGTGCAAGATGTGGAGGTTGATTGCACTTGTTCTTGCCAAAATGATAAGAGTGAAGTATGTTGGCGGAGTCACCCTCAAGAACTCTCTAGTTCTTCTTCTTTTGGATCCACATCATCTTGATGGGAATCCTTGGAGTTGTAGTCGTACTTGATGAAGTGGAACTTGAAGTGGTCTTGGTAATCCACTTGACTAAGGTCTTAGGAGCTTCTTCAAATGCATCAATTTCCTCTTGAAGCTTGTCCTTGCCTTTTTGCTTGTAGTCTTGTGGTGGAAGATCATCTTGAGCTTGTGTCCCCTTGAAGGAAGTAGGATCATACTTCTCTTGTTGAGGAACAAACTTTGTCTTGGGGTATTGATCTTCTTCCCACTCAACTCCATTGGCATTGAACTTTCGTTCAAAACCAACACCTTGATTCTTCCGGTGCCTTCCTTGCTTGCGCACAATTTCCTCGAATTGCTTGCTCCCGGCAAGGCTTTTGTACACTCCTTTCTCTATAATTCCATTCAATAAGCTATTTTCTTGCTCAAGTGTAACTTGGCTAAGAGAATCATTAGTGGAATCAAGAGAACTACTAGAAGCAACAATATTGGATTTAGCATGATCATTGTTACTACTAGAGGAAGAATCTTTCTTGTTCTTGTTACTAGACTTGACTTGAGGCATGTAAGTGGATAAGAGTAAACGCTTGGCAATATAAGAAGAACTTTTCTTGCGGAGATCATCATTGATTGCCTTTAAAAACTCATGCTCTTCCTCAAGATTGAGCTTTTCAAAGTGTAACTTCTCATGAGCTCTTAAAAGTTCTCGATGATCTTCGAAGATAGTTTCATGAGCTAACTTAAGAGTGTTTAGTTCTTTAGTTGGAACCTCAATCTTCTCCTTATCATTGTCATTCGTTTTATCTTGATTAGCATGATTAATTGACGTTTCATCATAGTATTCATAACTAGAGTTGTCAACAAGTAAATCATCATCACCTAACAAGTCATCTTCATCACTATTAAAATCAACATACTCGGCGTGTGGTACCTTAGGACCTTTGGCCATGAAGCATCTTCCAATTCCTTCATTTGGTGAGTCAAATATATCGTAGGAGTTGGTTGACACAAGTGCTAGACCGGCAACACCTTCATCTTGAGTATATTCGGAATCAGAGTGATAACTTCTCTCGGAGTGGTTGTCGGAGTCGGAGCCGGATACCCATTCACCAACATGAGCCTGATGTCTTCGTTTTGTGTAGCTCCTTGATGATTTTTCCTTCCTTTTCGAATCCTTGCTTCTCCGTGAGTGTCTTCGTTCATAACGATCATCTCTACTCCTTCTCTCTCTTGGTGGTTATTCTTCTCTTTTGCTTCTTCTTTTTGGAGAGTCTTATCTTCTCTTGTAGGGAGTCGTACACTCATTGGAATAGTGTCCGGGTCTTCCACAATTGTAGCAGTTTCGCTCTCGACTAGAAGATTTTTTGTCATTGTAGGACCTTGACTTGGAGCTTCTATCTTTGCTTCTACTCTTGTAGAACTTGTTGAAGTTCTTCACCATTAAGCTCAATTCTTCATTGAAGTTTTGTTTCTCACTTGATGATGTAGGGGCTTCACATGAGGCTTTGTAGGCACCACTTGATTTGTTGTGAAGTTCCTCTATATCCTTAAGTGACACTTCATGAGCAACAATTCTTCCAATTACCTCCGTTGGCTTGAGATCTTTGTAATTGGGCATCATTTGGATCAATGTGCACGCGGTATCATATTTTCCATCCAAGGCTCTTAGAATCTTCTTGATGATGAATCTATCGGTCATCTCTTCACTCCCTAAGCCGGCAATCTCATTTGTGATGAGAGCAAGCGTAGAGTACATTTCAGCGATACCTTCACCATCCTTCATTTTGAACTTGTCAAGTTGACTTTGAAGCACATCCAATTTGGATTCCTTGACGGAGTCGGTACCTTCATGCATATCAATCAAAGTGTCCCAAATTTCCTTTGCATTCTCAAGACGGCTGAGTTTGTTGAATTCTTCGGGGCACAATCCGTTGAAGAGAATATCACAAGCTTGAGCATTGTATTGCAACATCTTCAACTCATTCGCGGTAGCTTCACGGTTTGGTTCTCTCCCATCAAAGAAGTCACCTTGCAAACCAACGCACACAATAGCCCAAACGGTGGGGTTATGTCCAAGAATATGCATTTTCATTTTATGCTTCCAACTAGCAAAATTAGTACAATCAAAGTAAGGACCTCTACGGTGATAATTTCCCTCGCTAGACGCCATACTCTCCTTGGTTGTGAAACCAAGGCTATGACCACCAAAAGCTATGGAAGTCAAAGCAAATGGAAACCAAAGCTCTGATACCACTTGTAGGATCGAAAGTATGTCTAGAGGGGGGTGATTAGACTACTTGACCAAATAAAAACTTAAACTTTTCCCAATTTTAGTTCTTGGCAGATTTTAACTATTTTAGGACAAGTCAAGCAATCATCACACAATTCAAGCAAGCATGCAAAGAGTATATTGGCAGCAGAAAGTAAAGCATGCAACTTGCAAGAATGTAAAGGGAACGGTTTGGAGAATTCAAACGCAATTGGAGACACGGATGTTTTTCCTGTGGTTCGGATAGGTGGTGCTATCCTACATCCATGTTGATGGAGACTTCAACCCACGAAGGGTAACGGTTGCGCGAGTCCACGGAGGGCTCCACCCACGAAGGGTCCACGAAGAAGCAACCTTGTCTATCCCACCATGGCCATCGCCCACGAAGGACTTGCCTCACTAGCGGTAGATCTTCATGAAGTAGGTGATCTCCTTGCCCTTACAAACTCCTTGGTTCAAATCCACAATCTTGTCAGAGGCTCCCAAGTGACACCTAGCCAATCTAGGAGACACCACTCTCCAAGAAGTAACGAATGGTGTGTTGATGATGTACTCCTTGCTCTTGTGCTTCAAATGATAGTCTCCCCAACACTCAACTCTCTCTCACAGGATTTGGATTTGGTGGAAAGAAGATTTGAGTGGAAAGCAACTTGGGGAAGGCTAGAGATCAAGATTCATATGGTAGGAATGGTATATCTTGGCCTCAACTCATGAGTAGGTGGTTCTCTCTCAGAACATATGAGTTGGAAGTGTAGATGTGTTCTGATGGCTCTCTCCACGAGTGAAGAGGAGGTGGAGGGGTATATATAGCCTCCACACAAAATCCAACCGTTACACACAATTTACCAATCTCGGTGGGACCGAATCAACAAACTCGGTTGGACCGAAATAGTAAACCTAGTGACCGTTAGAGATTTTCGGTGGGACTGACATGCAACTCGGTAGGACCGATATGGTTAGGGTTAGGGGATAACGTAATCTCGGTGAGACCGATTACACAAACTCGGTGAGACCGATTTGGTAATAAGCTAACCAGAGGGTTGGTTAGGCAAACTCAGTGAGACCGAAATGTTACGAAAAGGAAACAGAGAGTTTACATTGCAATCTCGGTGGGACCAATCAGCTCTATCGGTGAGACCGAAAAGTTACGAAAAAGAAACAGAGAAATTGCAATCACATCTCGGTGAGACCGAGATCCCTATCGGTAGAACCGATTTGCTTAGGGTTTGGCAATGGCTATGACAAGTGAAACTCGGTGGCGCCGGGTTGAAAGAATCGGTAGGGCCGAGTTTGTCTTTGGGTTTAGGTCAAATGTGGATATGGGAAAGTAGCTGAGGATTTTGGAGCATATCATTAAGCACATGAAGCAAGAGGCTCATAAAGCAACACCTCATCCCTCCTTGATAGTATTGGCTTTTCCTATGGACTCAATGTGATCTTGGACCACTAAAATGTAAAATGAAGAGTCTTTAGCATATGAGCTAGAGCCAATCCTTTGTCCTTAGCATTTTGAGGGTTCCACTTTCACCATCCATGCCATGCCAATCATTGAGCTTTCCTGAAACGATCATCTTGGAATAGCATTAGCTCAATGAGATATATGTTGTTATGAATTACCAAAACCACCTAGGGATAGTTGCACTTTCAATATTAGATGACAAGGTACCACCTACCAAAGCATTTCGGTGGCACCTATTATCGAAAAAACTTTTAACAAATATCTACCAAATCAGGGTACCACCTACCAAGACATTTCATCTAATTTGGCCCCTATTGCCTAAGATAATTGATTAAAAAAACAAGTGGCTAATTTAACAAAATTGGCACCTACATTTTGCCAAAAAATAACTTATTATAGAAAAACAAAAGCATCTAGCTATCCATCTACAGAAAAAGTAACAATAAAATGATGCATACTAAATCAACTAGCCTACTTAATTAACTAGCCTACTAAATCAACTAGCATACTAAATCAACTAAATCAACTAACCTACTAAATCAACTAAATCATATCAACTAAATCAAAATATTGCATATAAACTAGCCTACTAAATCAAAATGTAGCAGGGAGGAAGGAGGAGGGAGAAGGAGGGGTGACTCGATGAGGGAGAAGAGAGTAGGACGGAGGACGGAGGAGGAAGGCGGACCAAGGAGGGGCCGGCGAGCGGCGAGTGGAGGGAGGACGGAGGAGGAGGCCGGTACCAAGTCTAGCAAGGAGTAGGAGGTTTCGGCGGTGCAGAGGGAGGAGGGGCGACGGGGAAGGACCGGCTCGGGGGGAGGGTTGAGGGGGAGATCGAGTGAGTGTGAGTGTGAGTGGATCGGATAGAGGAGAGTGGGGGTGGGAGATGGAATGGCTTAGCAGTAGCGCGCTATAGAGAAAGGCGCTACTGCTAAACGACCTAGCAGTAGCACCTTTCACAAAGAACGCGCTACTGCTATGTGTCATCATGTAAAAATAGACATCAAAAATACATTGATCATTAATGATCTTTTTGTGTACAATCTGATTTGTCAATATGAGTCCTCACCGGTTTAGGAACCGGTGGAGACTCATATTGCAGCCACAAATTCTACACATAGAATTCAATGAAGACCAAGTGCTTCTTAGGGTAGGCATGCTACTGCTACATTTATTTCAGCAACGAGTTTTGTGTGCGCGCGCTACTGCTACGTAGCAGCAGCACCTTATTTTAAAGTGCGTTGCTGGTAAGATTCTATGTATAGGCTTTTCCCTAGTAGTGACTACTCACACATCATCGGAGAGGCTATGGTGTTGATGTAGAAGCCCTCCATGTTCGATTCCCCCTTCGACGGAGTGCCGGAAAAGGCCCCAAGATGGGATTTCACGGGTATAGAAGGTTGCGGCGGTGGAAATAGGGTTTTGTGGTGCTCTCGGATGTTTTCGGGGTATATGAGTATATATAGGTGAAAGAAGTAGGTTAGCGGAGCCACGAGGGGCCCACGAGGGTGGGGGTGCTCCCTCCTACCTCGTGGCCGCCTCGTTGCACTGGGCCTTCGGTTAGTAGGTTAGTCCCAAAAATAATATCAAAAGGTATATTAAAGCCCATTAAAAATCCAAACATAAAATATAATAGCATGGAACAATAAAAAATTATAGATACGTTGGAGACGTATCACTGAGGAAATTGAGAAAGTCTCTAGTCAAAGTCTTGAAACAGATATGAACAAGTACACAACACAGTAATGAAGAAATGAAAGGGCTGAGGAAATAGAACCCGTAAGCTTGATGAAGACAATGATTTGGTAGACCAGTTCCAACTGCTGTGACAGTTGTACGCCTGGTTAGAGCGGCTAGGTATTTAAACTTGAGGACACACAGTCCCGGACTCACAGTCCTCACTGTATTCTCCTTGAACTAAGGTCACACAGACCTCGTAAAATCACTCGTGGTAAGTCTTCAGGTGACTTCCAAACCTTCACAAACTTGGTAACCTGATGATCCACAATTTCCTCTTGGATGCTCTAGACCATGACGCCTAACCGTCTGGAGGATGCACAGTCCTCAAAGGTAACAAGCGTCGGTTCCACACAGGAACAATCTCTTCAGTGACGCTCAATCACTTTGGGTTGTAGGTGTTTGGTTTGGGTTTTTGGGTTTTTCCTCACTTGATGATTTTTGCTCAAAGTCCTCAGAGGATGGGATGCTCTCAATGACAAGTGTCAGCTTCTCATGGAGTAGCCAACCAGCTAGTGGTTGTAGGGGGCGGCTATGTATAACCTAGGGAGCAACCCGACATGATAGGACATAAATGCCCTTCAATGATATGACCGTTAGGAGGGTAGATATTATGGGACACCTGGCGCGTAGCACAACAACGGCCGGAAATTTGGCTCTCAAATTCTTTAGGGCTATCATGTTCCTCACTTGTCGGCAATCCACACTGGCGAATTCCTAACTCCTCAGTCAGGACAAATTCCTCAGAGACCAGAAGTACTTCGTCTCTGTCACTGAAGAAATTGACTGAACTGTATGAGATTTCCAATGGCTTCACTCGAAGGGATTGGTAGGTGTAGGATTTTGAGTTGAGCATCATTTGGAAATTTTTCCATAGTTTTACCTCGACCCCCTTTAATAGTATGGTGTTTCCTATGACTCAAGAAAGAGAAAATGAAACTACGAAAACATAGGTCTTGACGCTTCATGTTCCTCGTATGAATAACAAGTCTTCACGGTCACACCAATTTCTTCACTTTCAAAGTCTTCAGAAAGTCTTCAGAAATCCGAAGTCTTCGGTCGAAGACATTCAATTTTAGGGGTCGGCATCCTCTATAAATATCAAACTCATCATAGACTTATATACCTGTGTACACTCACAAACGCATTAGTGCCTTAACCTATAAGTCTTCAATACACCAAAATCACCAAGGGGCACTAGATGCACTTACAATCCCCTTTTTTGTGATTGATGACAATATAGGTTAAGTTTTCAACGGGGATAAACATATGAAGTGTAAATACTGATATTGAGGAATTTGATTGCAAGATATAGAAGAACTCCCCTCAAGATGTGCATAGTGAGGAGTTTGCTTTTGAAGCAATGCACATTTGAAGAGTAGAATCATGGAGATCTCCCCCTATATCTTGTAATCCATACACGATGAAATATGGTGGCTGATGTAATTCAACATGTGTGCATTATCATATATGCGGAAATAGCATGCAGAAAAACATAGCAAAAGTATCAGACCACCATCGGGTTTAAGTTTACACCTCGATCCAATAGAACTTCAGAAAATGAGAGTTGTAACTTAGGTAAAATAACGCCCATGTATAGAGAGCCGCTTGAAGACTAACTCAAATTTCTCCCCCTTTGTCATTGAATGACCAAAAGGGAAGAAAAGTGAGGACTAACGCCCCTGAAGAATATCATCACTGAGTCAATGAAGGAGCACCAGCATTGTTGGGGTCGGTTGTTGAGGTAGGGCCTGCTGCAGTTGATGACCCACGAGTATAGGGGATCTATCATAGTCCTTTTGATAAGTAAGAGTATCGAACCCAACAATCGAACCCAACGAGGAGCAGAAGGAAATGATAAGCGGTTTTTAGCAAGGTATTCTCTGCAAGCACTGAAATAATAGGTAACAGATAGTTTTGTGATAGGATAATTTGTAACGAGTAACAAGTAACAAAAGTAAATAAAGTGCAGCAAGGTGGCCCAATCCTTTTTGTAGTAAAGGACAAGCCTGGACAAACTCTTATATGACGTAAAGTGCTACCGAGGACACATGGGACTATCGTCAAGCTAGTTTTCATCACGATCATATGATTCACGTTCAGTACTTTGATAATTTGGTATGTGGGTGGACCGGTGCTTGGGTACTGTCCTTACTTGGACAAGCATCCCACTTATGATTAACCTCTATTGCAAGCATCCGCAACTACAACAAAAGTATTAAGGTAAACCTAACCATAGCATGAAACATATGGGTCCAAATCAGCCCCTTACGAAGCAACGCATAAACTAGGGTTTAAGCTTCTGTCACTCTAGCAACCCATCATCTACTTATTACTTCCCAATGCCTTCCTCTAGGCCAAAATAGTGGTGAAGTGTCATGTAGTCGACGTTCACATAACACCACTAGAGGAGAGACAACATACATCTCATCAAAATATCGAATGAATACCAAATTCACATGACTACTAATAGCAAGACTTCTCCCATGTCCTCAGGAACAAATGTAACTACTCACAAAGCATATTCATGTTCATAATCAGAGGGGTACTAATATGCATATAGGATTTGATCATATGATCTTGCACCAAATAAACCAACTAGCATCAACTACAAGGAGTAATTAACACTACTAGCAACCCACAGATACCAATCCTAGACTTGGAGACAAGAATTGGATACAACAGATGAACTAGGGTTTTGAGAGGAGATGGTGCTGGTGAAGATGTTGATGGAGATTGCCCCCTCCCGATGAGAGGAGCGTTCGTGATGACGATGGCGATGATTTTCCCCTCCGGGAGGGAAGTTTCCCTGGCAGAACAGCTCTGCCAGAGCCCTAGATTGGTTCCGCCAAGGTTCCGCTCGTGGCGGCGGAGTCTCGTCTGGAAAGATGGCTTATGAATTTTTCCTCATCGAAGGACTCCATATAGCAGAAGATGGCCATCGGAGGGCTACCATGGGGCTCACGAGGTAGGGGGGTGCGCCCAGGGGGGTAGGGCGCGCCCCCACCCTCGTGGGCGGGGTGTGGCCCCCCTGGTGAACTTCTTGTGCTCAGTATTTTTTATATATTCTGAAAACGTCTTCCATGAAGTTTCAGGACTTTTGGAGCTGTGCAGAATAGGTCTCTAATATTTGCTCCTTTTCCAGCCCAGAATCCCAGCTGCCGGCATTCTCCCTCTTTATGTAAACCTTGTAAAATAAGAGAGAATATGCATAAGTATTGTGACATAATGTGTAATAACAGCCCATAATGCAATAAATATCGATATAAAAGCATGATGTAAAATGGACGTATCAACTCCCCCAAGCTTAGACCTTGCTTGTCCTCAAGCGAAAGCCAAAATCGAAAAATATGTCCACATGTTTAGAGATAGAGTTGTCGATAAAAGTAAAATACGGACATGAAGGCATCATGATCATTCTTAGAACAACAACTTATATAATTCTTGTCATATGATTTCTTATGCTAGAGTAATAATTCAATCACAATTTCAAGTATGAATCATAAACTTCATTGAAAACTAACAAACTATAATCTCAATCATTGGAGCAATTGCAATTTGTCATAACATAGGAAAGAGTCAATATAACAGCTTTTCAGCAAGTCCACATACTCAACTATCATATAGTCTTTCACAATTGCTAACACTCACGCAATACTTATGGGTATGGAGTTTTAATCGGACACAGAGAAAGATAGGGGCTTATAGTTTTGCCTCCCAACATTTTACCTCAAGGGTAATGTCAACAATAATAGTTCATCAAAACCCACATCCAATTAGCCATATATGCCAGGATCTTTCCATCATGTTGTGCTTGCCAAAAGATAATATGTAAAAAGGAAGGGTGAAGATCACCATGACTGTTATGCAAGGTAGGAGATAAAAGTAAAAGATAGGCCCTTCGCAGAGAGAAGCAGAGGTTGTCATGTGCTTTTATGTTTGGATGCACAAAATCTTAATGCGAAAGAACGTCACTTTATATTGCCACTTGTGATATGGACCTTTATTATGCAGTTTGTCGCTTTTATTTCTTCCATATCACACAATCGTATAAAGCTTCTTTTATCCCACACTAATAAGTCATACATATTTAGAGAGCAATTTTTATTGCTTGCACCAAGGACAACTTACTTGGAGGATCTTACTCAATCCATAGGTAGGTATGGTGGACTCTAATGGCAAAACTGGTTTAAGGTTGTTTGGAAGCACAAGTAGTATCTCTACTTGGTGCGATGAATTTGGCTAGCATGAGGGAGAAAGGCAAGCTCAACCATGTTGGATGATCCATGACAATATAATTTATCTCAGATGTAATAAAACATAACCCATTACATTGTCTTCCTTGTCCAATATAATTTAGCATGTCATATTTTAATGAGTGCTCACAATCATATAAGATGTCCAAGATAGTATATTTATATGTGAAGACCTCTCTTTCTTTATTACTTCCTATTAATTGCAACGATGATCAAAACTATGTTTGTCAACTCTCAACAACTTTTATACATCATACTATTTCTATGTGAGCTCATTACTCTCCATAAGATCCATATGATCTCTTTGTTTCCCTTTTATTCTTTCTCATTTCTTTTATTCACTCAAGATCATGGCAAAATAAACAAGCCCTTGACTCAACACTAATCTTTATTATATATAGCTCACGGACTCGATTACATAGAAGGATCATAAAGCAAAACTCACAACTAGATCATACTAAAAGATTTTATCCTGCTAGATCAAAATATTATCAAAAGGATCGAACTAAGAAAAACGGTAAAGATAAAAGTGATGGTGATACGATGCCGGGGCACTCCCCCAAGCTTGGCAGTTGCCAAGGGGAGTACCCATACCCATGTGGTTATGTCTCCTTTTTCGGGGATGGTGATGTGATATTCTTGGCAATGATGCCCCTCGGGATATGATTCTCCACCTCGAGCTTATTGACTTTCTTCTTGAGGTCCATGATTTCCTTTCGAAGTTTTCCTGTAATAGCCAAAGCTCCCTGCACCCAAGGGTGCTGCATAGCTGCAGGAGAACCAGTGATACTCTTTTTCATATTCTGATAAGAAAGAAATCTAACATTGGAAGGGATAACCGAATTTGGAATAGCTGAGCTCTGCAGTTCCCCCATTGTGAATCCATCTCGGAAGCGGGAAGTGACTTCTTGATCCTCCTCCATGGCATCTATCCTTTTCAAATCAGCCTCCATCTCTTCCTCCGTTGCTGGCCCAAAGTGGTCAACATTGTTGTTTGTCATTGATCTCGATGCCGGGTGAGACACCCGGCTCTCCCCGACTGACTCTTGCGAAGACATCATGCTCTAATCTGCAGCAGCAACAGCTCGAAACACAAATAGAGGATAATTGCGTGATACGGGAGTCAAAACCTTCAGGAGGTTATATAATGAATTTTTACCGACCAAAATACGTAACGTGTAAGAAAACAGAGTCCGGAAAGCACACGAGGTTCCCATGAGGTAGGGGGGTGCACCCTTCACCCTCGTGGAGGCCTTGTGTCCTTCTCGGACTACTTCTTATTTTTCTATTTTTCTAAATATTCCAAAACGGAAGAATATTGCCATAAAAACTGTTTTGGAGTCGGTTTAATTACCTTACCACATACCTATTCCTTTTTAGAGTCTGAAACGTTCCAGAAAGTGTCCCTTATGTATTCCTCCAGGGTTATGGTTTCAATAACATTGGTTTCAACATTTATAGGATTACCTGAGATATAATGTTCAATTCTTTGACTGTTCACCACCTTCGGATTTGTGCCTTCGAAGTTGTTGATTTTTATGGCACCGGAACGATAGACCTCCTCGATAACGTAAGGACCTTCCCATTTAGAGAGAGGTTTTCCTGCAAAAAATCTTAAACGAGAGTTGTATAGCAATACATAATCACCTACACTAAACTCACGCTTTTGTATTCTTTTGTCATGCCATCTTTTAACTTTTTCTTTAAACAATTTGGCATTCTCATAGGCTTGGGTTCTCCATTCATCAAGTGAGCTAATGTCAAATAACCTCTTCTCACCGGCAAGTTTAAAATCATAGTTGAGCTCTTTAATAGCCCAATAAGCCTTATGTTCTAGTTCTAGAGGTAAGTGACATGCTTTTCCATAAACCATTTTATACGGAGACATATACCCATAGGATTCTTATATGCAGTTCTATAGGCCCATAATGCATCATCAAGTTTCTCGGACCAATTCTTTCTAGATCTATTAACATTCTTTTGCAAAATTAATTTGAGTTCTCTGTTGCTCAATTCTACTTGACCACTAGACTGTGTGTGATAAGGAGATGCAATTCTATGATTAACATCATATTTAGCAAGCATTTTACGGAAAGCACCGTGAATAAAATGTGAACCACGATCAGTCATTAAATATCTAGGGACTCCAAACCTTGGAAAAATAACTTCTTTAAGCATTTTAATAGAAGTGTTATGATCAACACTACTAGTTGGAATAGCTTCTACCCACTTAGTAATGTAATCAACAGCAACTAAAATATTTGTATATCCATTAGAGGCATGAAAAGGTCCCATATAATCAAAGCCCCAAACATCAAATGGTCCAATAACAAGTGAATAATTCATAGGCATTTCTTGACGTCTACTAATATTACCAATTCTTTGACATTCATCACAATACAAGACAAACTTACGGGCATCCTTGAAGAGAGTAGGCCAATAAAAACCGGATTGCAATACCTTGTGTGCAGTTCTATCTCCAGCATGGTGTCCTCCATAAGTCTCGGAGTGACACTTGCGTAGGATATGTTCCTCTTCATGCTCAGGTACACGACGTCTAATAACACCATCTACTCCTTCTTTATAAAGATGTGGGTCATCCCAAAAGTAATGTCTCAAATCATAGAAGAACTTTTTCTTTTGCTGGCATGTGAAACTAGGTGGTATAAATTTAGCAACAATGTAATTAGCATAATCAGCATACCATGGAGCAGTATGATAAGCATTTATGACATTTAATTGTTCATCAGGAAAGCTATCATCAATAGGTAGTGGGTCATCAAGAACATTCTCTAGCCTAGACAAGTTGTCTGCAACAGGGTTCTCAGCACCCTTTCTATCAATAATATTCAAATAAAATTCTTGTAGCAAGAGAACCCATCTAATAAGTCTAGGTTTAGCGTCTTTCTTTTCCATAAGATATTTAATAGCAGCATGATCAGTGTGAATAGTTACTTTAGAACAACAATATAAGGTCTGAACTTATCACAAGCAAATACAACTGCTAAGAATTCCTTTTCAGTAGTAGCATAATTTCTCTAAGGATTATCTAGAGTTTTACTAGCATATTGAATAACATGTAATTTCTTATCAACTCTTTGCCCTAGAACAGAACCTACATCATAATCACTAGCATCACACATAATTTCAAAGGGTAAATTCCAATCAGGTGGCTGAACAATAGGTGCAGAGATCAATGCTTTCTTAAGTATTTCAAATGCTTCTACACAATCATCATCAAAGACAAATGGTATATCTTTTTGTAATAAATTAGTTAGAGGCCGAGAAATTTTTGAGAAGTCCTTAGTGAATCTCCTATAAAAACCGGCATGACCAAGGAAACTTCTTATACCTTTGATGTCCTTGGGACATGGCATCTTTTCAATAGCATCAACCTTCGCTTTATCAACTTCAATACCTCTTTCAGAAACTTTATGCCCCAAGACAATACCTTCATTAACCATAAAGTGGTAGTTTTCCCAATTCAAGACAAGATTAGTTTCTTCACATCTCTGCAAAACTCGGTCATGGTTGCTTAAGCAATCATCAAAAGAGGATCCATAGACGGAAAAATCATCCATGAAAACCTCACAAATGTTTTCACAAAAGTCAGAGAATATAGGCATCATGCATCTTTGAAAGGTAGCAGGTGTATTACATAAACCAAAATGCATACGTCTATAAGAAAAAGTACCAAAAGGGCAAGTAAAAGTAGTCTTTGATTGATCATTGGCTGACACAGGTATTTGAGAGAAACCAGAATAACCATCTAGAAAGCAAAAATGTGTATGTTTGGATAATCTTTCTAGCATTTGATCGATAAAAGGTAAGGGGTAACGATCTTTTTAGTAGCTTTATTTAATTTGCGGAAATCAATTACCATCCTATAACCTATAATAATTCTTTGCGGGATCAACTCATCTTTATCATTAGGAACGACAGTAATACCTCCCTTCTTAGGAATACAATGGACAGGACTTACCCACTGACTATCAGCAACGGGATAAATTATACCTGCCTCAAGAAGTTTTAGTATTTCCTTTCTAACCACTTCCTTCATCTTAGGATTCAGTCGTCGTTGATGATCACGAACTGGTTTGGCATCTTCCTCTAAATTTATTTTGTGTTGACACAGAGTGGGACTAATGCCCTTGATATCATCAAGAGTATATCCAATAGCAGCACGGTGCTTCTTCAGAGTTTTCACTAATCTCTCTTCCTCATGCTCTGAAAGGTTAGCACTAATAATAACATGATATATCTTTTTCTCATCAAGATAAGCATATTTAAGAGTATCAGGTAACGGTTTAAGCTCAAACACGGGATCACCCTTGGGTGGAGGAGGACCCCCTAGGATTTCAACATGCAAATTGTGTTTCAGGATGGGTTCCCATTTAAAGAATACTTCATCTATTTCCCTTCTTTCATTCATAAACATATCATTTTCATGGTCTAGCAAATATTGCTCTAAAGGATCACTAGGAGGTACGGCAATAGAAGCAAGACCAATAATTCCATCTTTACTAGGCAATTCCTCTTCACGGTCTTGTCTATGAAATTTAGAAAAATTAAATTCATGAGACATATCACCTAAACCAATAGTAACAACATTCTTTTTGCAATCTATCTTAGCATTAACAGTGCTCAAGAAGGGTCTACAAAATATAATGGGACAAAAGCTATCTTGTGGGGAACCAAGAACAAGAAAATGAGCAGGATATTTAGTTTTCCCACACAAGACTTCAACATCTCTAACAATTCCAATTGGTGAAATAGTATCTCTATTGGCAAGTTTAATTGTGACATCAATATCTTCTATCTCAACAGGTGCAATATCATGCATTTAATTGTGACATCAATATCTTCTATCTCAATAGGTGCAATATCATGCATAATTTCTTTGTATAAGTCATGAGGTATAGCACTAGCACTGGCACCCATATCACATAAGCCATGATAACCATGATCTCCAATTTTAACAGAAATAATAGGCATGCCTGCCAAAGATCTAGGTTTATCTTTAGCACAAGGTTTAGCAATTCTAGCAGTATCATCACGGAAGTGAATAACATGCCCATCAATATTATCAGGCAAGAGATCTTTAACAATAACAATATTAGGTTCAACTTTAATTTGCTCAGGAGGTGTATAAGTTGTAATATTGCTTTTATGAACCACAGTTGAAGCTTTAGCATGATCCTTTATCCTAATAGGGAAAGGTGGTTTCTATACATAAGAAGTAGGAACAATAGGATCATTATAAGTGATAGTCTTTTCTTCAACTTTAATAGGTGCAGCTACTTTTACTTCTATGGGAGGATGATATTTAAACCACTTCTCCCTAGGGAGATCAACATGAGTAGCAAAAGATTCACAGAAGGAAGCTACTATCTCAGAGTCAAGTCCATATTTAGTGCTAAATTTACGAAAAACATCGGTATCCATAAAAGATTTAACACAATCAAATTTAAGTGTCATACCCGACTCCTTACCTTCATCGAGGTCCCAATCATCAGAGTTGCGTTTAATTCTTTCCAATAAATCCCATTTGAATTCTATAGTATTCGTCATAAAAGAGCCAACACAAGAAGTATCGAGCATGGTGCGATTGTTATCAGAAAGCTGAGCATATAAATTTTGAATGGTCATTTCTTTTGAGAACTCATGATTGGGGCATGAATATAACATTGATTTAAGCCTCCCCCAAGCTTGAGCGATGATTCTCCTTTGTGAGGCCAAAAATTATATATATAATTGCGATCACGATGAACAAGATGCATAGGATAAAATTTATGATGAAATTCCAATTTAAATCGTTTGTAGTTCCATGACCCCGTATCATCACATAGCCTATACCATGTCAATGCATCTAACTTCCAAGATAAAGGGAAGACCTTATTCTTAATAACATCTCCGGGTACACCTGCAAGCTTAAATAATCCACAAACTTCATCCACATATATTAGGTGCTCATCAGGATGCGTTGTTCCATCTCCTGCAAAAGGATTAGCTAGCAGTTTGTCTATCATACCTGAAGGAATTTCAAAGCATACATTTTCATTTTCAGTAGCTTCAGTAGGTTGAGGAGTAACTCTTTGCTCTACTGGTCAGGGTGAAGATACCCCAAACAAGCCCCTCAGAGGATTACTTTCCATAGTTACAAGTGATAGTAAATTTCAGCACACTATATAAAATTTTCCTTACCAAATTCCACCATCGAGGGAGTCCTGGATTAGGGGGTCTCCGGACAGCCAGACTATATCCTTTGGCCGGACTGTTGGACTCTGAAGATACAAGATTGAAAACTTCGTCTCATGTCCGGATGGGACTCTACTTGGCGTGGAAGGCAAGCTAGGCAATATGGATATGGGTATCTCCTCCTTTGTAACTGACATTGTGTAACCCTAACCCTCTCCGGTGTCTATATAAACCGGAGGGTTTTAGTCCGTAGGACACAACAACCACAACATACAATCATACCATAGGCTGGCTTCTAGGGTTTAGCCTCTCTGATCTCGTGGTAGATCTACTCTTGTACTACCCATATCATCAATATTAATCAAGCAGGACGTAGGGTTTTACCTCCATCAAGAGGGCCCGAACCTCGGTAAAACATTGTGTCCCCTGCCTCCTGTTACCATCCGGCCTAGACGCACAGTTCGGGACCCCCTACTCGATATCCGCCGGTTTTGACACCGACATTGGTGCTTTCGTTGAGAGTTCCTCTGTGCCGTCGCCATTAGGCTTGATGGCTCCTACTATCATCGATAGCGATGTAGTCCAGGGTGAGACTTTTCTCCCCGGACAGATCTTCGTGTTCGGCGGCTTTGCACTCCGGGCCAATTCGCTTGGCCATCTAGAGCAGATAGAAAGTTACACCCCTGGCCACCAAGTCAGGTTTGGAAGCTTAAACTACACGGCCGATGTCCATGGAGACTTGATCTTCGACAGATTTGAGCCTCTGCCTTGTGCGTCGCGCGGGCACGATGAGTACGATTTAGCTCTACCATCGGACAGTGTTCAGGAGATCGCACCGGCAGCCGCTCCGACCCTCGATTCGGAGCCAGTTGCGCCTTCCGCAGACGGGTGGATGGACCCCGCCACGGAGGCCTTACCCTCAGCGGCGATCAAGCTGAACATTGACCTTACCTTGCATAAGAGCCATGTTGATAAACTGACGGATCCTTCTCCGGCCACGGACTCCGAACCGCCTGCGCTCCTTCCTATCGAATCCGATTGGGCGCCAATCGTGGAGTTTACCTCCACGGATATTTTTCAGCACTTGCCCTTTGGCGACATACTGAACTCATTAAGGTCTCTCTCCTTGTCAGGAGGATCCTGGCCGAACTATGTCCGGCAGGACTGGGTTGCAGACGACAAATAAATTCGCGAGCCACCCACCACCCACTTAGTAGCCACTGTTGATGACTTAACCGACATGCTCGACTTCGACTCTGAAGACATCGATGGTATGGACGATTATGCGGGAGACGAAGAGGAACCACTGCCTACGGGGCACTGGACAACCACCTCGTCATATGACATATACATGGTGGATACACCCAAAGAAGACAATGGCGATGAGATAGCGGAGGATGACCCCTCCAAGAAGCAACCCGAGCGCCGACATCAGCGGCGCCGCTCTAAGTACCTGCCAAAGAAAAAGTGGTGATACCGGCACAGGAGATAATAATACTCTGGATAGTGCCGAAGACAACAACAATCCCCTCCAGCAAGATTTAGAGCAGGAGGATGGAGGAGCCAGCCCTCCTGAGAGAGCGGCAGATGGAGAAGAGGAGGATGATAATTACATGCCCCCTCCGAAGACGACGCAAGCCTCGGCGACGACGAATTCGCTATGTCAAAGGATCCCGTCGAACAAGAGCGCTTGAAACGCCGGCTTATGGCCACGGCAAATAGCCTGAAGAAAAAGAAACAGCAGCTTCAAGCTGATGAAGATCTGCTAGCTGACAGATGGACTGAAGTCCTCACGGCCGAGGAATATAAACTCGAGCGCCCCTCCAAGAATTACCCAAAATGCAGGTTGCCACCCTGACTGGACGAAGAAGCGTATGACGCGGCTGATCGGCCACCTCGTGGCCATGATAGAGAGGCATTCCAGCCAAAAACTCGGCCCGCACTCCGAGGCCATTCAAATAAAAAGGCATGGGGAGATACGCCAGATGTGCGAGACATATTGGAGGACAAAGCAAAGCATGCAAAATCAATCTACGGATCACGAGGGCGCGCCACCATGCGAGACGCTAAACGTCACGCCGGATACAGTAAAAGTAAATCCGGCCGGGCCAAACACAGCGGGCAAGACCCATTCGAGCTGCGTCACGATATAGCCCAATACAGAGGCGCCACACACCCTTTATGCTTCATAGACGAAGTAATGGATCATCAAATCCCAGAAGGTTTCAAACCTATAAATATTGAATCATACGACGGCACTACAGATCCTACGGTATGGATCGAGGATTTCCTCCTTCACATCCGCATGGCCCGCGGTGATGACTTACACGCCATCAAATACCTCCCACTAAAGATCAAAGGACCAGCGTGGCATTGGCTTAACAGCTTGCCAGCAGACTCCATTAGCTGTTGGGAAGATCTGGAAGCCACATTCCTCGACAACTTTCAGGGTACTTATGTGCGACCACCAGATGCCGATGACTTGAGCCACATAATTCAGCAGCCAGAAGAGTCGGCCAGACAATTATGGACTCGGTTCCTTACAAAGAAAAATCAAATCGTCGACTCTCCGGATGCAGAGGCCTTAGCAGCTTTCAAGCACAACATCCGAGACGAGTGGCTAGCCCGGCACCTTGGCCAGGAAAAGCCGAAATCTATGGCAGCTCTCACGACGCTCATGACCCGCTTTTGTGCGGGAGAAGATAGTTGGCTGGCTCGCAGTAATAACATATCAAAGAACCATGGTACCTCGGATACTAAGGACGCCAATAGCAGGTCATGTCGCAACAAACATAAGCGCCGCATTAACAGCGAAAATACCAAGGATACGGCAGTCAATGCCGGATTCAAAGGCTCTAAATCCGGTCAGCGGAAAAAGCCATTCAAACAAAGTACGTCGGGTCCGTCTAGCTTGGACCGTATACTCGATCGCTCGTGTAAAATACACGGCACCCCAGACAAGCCAGCCAATCACACCAACATGAATTGTTGGGTGTTCAAGCAGGCCGGCAAGTTAATTGCCGAAAACAAGGACAAGGGGCCGCATAGCAATGACGAGGGGGAATCCCGGCGGCCACACACCAGAGGACAGAAGAGGTTTCCCCCACAAGTGAGGATGGTGAACATGATATACGGAACCCACATCCCCAAGAGGGAGCGGAAGCATGCGCTCAGGGACGTATATGCGTTGGAGCCAGTCGCCCCAAAGTTCAACCCTTGGTCCTCCTGTCCGATCTCCTTCGATCGTAGGTACCACCCCACTAGTATCTGTCATGACGGATTCGCCACACTGGTCCTAGACCCAACCATTGATGGATTTCACCTCACTCGAGTCCTTATGGATGGCGGCAGCAGCCTGAACCTGCTTTATCAGGACACAATGTGCAAAATGGGTATAGACCCCTCAAGGATCAAACCCACAAAAACGACCTTTAAAGGCGTCATTCCAGGTGTAGAGGTACATTGCACAGGCTCAATTACACTGGAAGTGGTCTGCGGATCTCCGGATAACTTCCGAAGCGATGAGTTAATCTTCGATATAGTCCCATTCCGAAGTGGTTATCACGCGTTGCTCGGGCGAACCGCATTTGCTAGATTCAATGTGGTACTGCATTATGCATACCTCAAGCTCAAGATGCTAGGACCTCACGGAGTTATCACAGTCAATGGAAACACAGAGCGCTCCCTCCGAACATAGGAGCACACCGCGGCCCTCGCAGCAGAAGCGCAAAGTAGCCTCTCAAGGCAATCAACCAGTTCGGCGCTTCAAAGCCTGGACACCTTCAAGCGCGCTCGGAGCAATCGGCAAATAGACCGCCTGGCACGATCTGAGCTCGCGTAGCAATACGGCGCCCACCCCAATCCCAGCCCAACGGCGAAACTCGTGCCCCGCATACATAATTACGCATTAAAAATATAATGGGCATAAGTGGGGAGGGGGGCACAATGCGGCACGCCCCAAGGCACGGCTCAAACCGCACTAGGGGCTTCCTGTTTGGTTATTTTTCTCTTTTTTCAGGACCTTAATCTCTGGAAACACTGTCCGGCAGCACTATTGCCGAACACATGATGCAGCAACCAAGGAGGCAGACATCTACGCCGTACCATGGAATTCCCAGGTGGATTACAGTAACGAGCGAAATATTCGATTTAATATCATTCCTCAGCTTGCCCTTGGAAGGGACATAGTCCTACTCTTTTCTTATCGCACTATCTGTATCACTCTGATTTAACGCAATTTTTTGAATAAACAATGCATGACACTACGACTATTATTGCATTCTTGTTGAGTATATATATATATATATATATATATATATGTGTGTGTGTGTGTGTGTGTGTGTGTGTGTGTGTGTTCATTAATGACGCCTTGCAATCGTACACCTTGGTACAGCCAATACACCAGGGGCTCACGTACCCCACAATATGGTGTGAAAAGTCTGAACACTTTCACAAGTTCGGCACCCCGAACTTATAGCATTATACGCATCAGCTCCGAATCATGTCTTTGGTCAAATGTTGGCTTTGTCAGCTCCTATGTTTTGGTACCTTACGTTCCGCTCTATCGGCTAAGGTAGCACTAGGAGAACTACTGCAATTGTACCCCGGTTCTGCTGGGTTCAGCACCTCAGTAGAGAAAGATAAAACTAACTATCATGATAAGGCGAGAGACTGGTCGCTGTTCGGCGAGGTTTTCGAGTCCCTAAAGAATTATGCCACTTAGAGCGAGGGGTCGGCCCTGTCCGGCTTAAAGGCGTGTATCGCGCCCCGAATTCGGCCTTCCGAATACCAGGGGCTTCACCGAAATTTAAAATTATAGAATTCTATGGCTAAGTGAGAGTGATAAAGCATTATTAGTCCGGTTTCCTTGTTCGCTCTGCTGAGCACCTCCCTCGAAGGACCCAAACATGGGAACAAGAGTGCTCAGGTTTATCCCGAACACCCCAGCACTCGTGGCATGGGTGCAAAAGCGGAGGACTAGCCATCTCTCAGATTGGATAAACAGCCAAACAGAAGGCAATATTTTAAATTCAAACAAGCGTTGCATAGCGCATATGAGACAAGTTTTCATAAATACAGGATAAAACGAGCAAGTCTCACTCAAATATTACATCTTTTGAACACTCGTCCGCTATGAGATAGGCACCCGGCAGAACACCCTCGTAGTACATCTCGGGGCGGCGGTGCTCCTTGCCCTCCGGCGGCCTCTACTTGATCAGCTTCACGGCGTCTAGATTGACCCACTGCAATTTCACACGGGCGAAAGCCCAGCGTGCACCTTCAATGCAGACAGATCGCTTGATGACCTCCAGCCGCGGGCAGGCATCCACAAGCCGCCTCACCAGGCCGAAGAAGCTGTTCGGAAGGGCGTCACCAGGCCACAGCCGGACTATAAAGCCCTTCATGGCCTGATCGGCCGCCTTATGAAGCTCGACCATCTGCTTCAGCTGGTCGCTCATTGGCACCAGGTGTTCGGCCTCAGTATACTGAGACCAGAACAGCTTCTCCGTTGAGTTTCCATCCAGGGCCTTGTAAAATTGTGCGGCATCGGACACACTGCGGGACAAATCTGCGAATGCTCCTGGAGAGCTCTGGATTCGGGTAAGTAATCGGTAATTTACTTTTACATGCTTGCTTTGCATATATAAAGCCTTCCCTGCCGCTATCTTCTTCATTGTGTCAATCTCCTGGAGGGCCTATTGGGCTTCGGCCTTGGCACTTTTTGCGCTCTCGAGGGCCGCGGCAAGCTCAGACTCCCGCGTCATTGAGTCAAGCTCCAACGCCTCGTTCTTCGCCACGAGAGCCTGGAGCTCTTGCCGCACCTCGCCCACCCGAGCCTTGTGCTTCTCTCGCTCGGTGCGCTCCTTAGCCACTTTATCTTCGGCCTCGGACAGCGCTTGCTTTAGGGCGCCACTTCGGCCGCGGCCCCTGGCAAATTCATGATAATCCTGTCATTTTGCAATCGCATTCTTTTTATACATATCTATAGACAGGGTATTACTTACCCTTGTTCTCCTCGAGCTGCCTCTTGGCAAGGCCGGGCTCTTTCTTGGACCCCTCAAGGTCCTGCTTCAGTACCGCAACCTTCGCAGTCAGTGCGGCGGACGCCAGCAGCAAGGCCTGCATACGCATATTGACATACTTATATTAGACTCCTGTGATATTATTTGATCCTCTGTTCGGCTTTTCTTTGTGAACACCGAACAAAGCATCAGGGGCTACTGGCTATGCGGTAATATTTTTCCTATATTTTAAAAACACTTACCTCAAAGCCTGTTAGAAGGCTGGCACAGGCTTCAGTCAATCCGCTCTTGGCAGACTGAACCTTCTGGACCACCGCACTCATAATAGTACGGTGCTCCTCGTAGATGGAAGTGCTGCGAAGCGCTTCCAGCAGATTGTCCGGCACCTCTGGATGGACAGAGGTCACCGGCACAGGCGTCTTGCCCCTCTTGGAAGGAGGCCGCCTGCCCGAGCCCGGAATCACTGGAGGTTCCGGCGCGGTGTTCGGCTGAGGGCCGAACTCGAAGCTCTCAGGGGCCCCGTCCCCTCGGCTCCCGGTGTCCGGACGGTCACCTTGAGGCGCCTCCGGGACTGTCTCCCCTCGACCCGATGCCTCTTGAGACAGCACCTCGGCGTCATCAGCAGGATGAGGGGAGGTGGCGGTTGGGACTGGATCGCTATCCATGTCCGATGAGACCAGGGAGCCGTCCGATGATACATCGATACTGGCTCGTGGCGGCCTGCATAATTATGTTCGGCATTAGGGAAAGCAGCGTGACAAAGGAATGCTATGAGTTACTCTAGTATCCGAATACTTACGATCTCCCCAGGGGCTTGGCCCTGGGCAACCACTCGTCTTCGCCTTCGTCGGCGGCGGTGGAACTGTCCGGAAGGAGAGTCCTTCCCTTCTAGGACCCTTCGGCCCCCCAGTTGGGGCGGCCTTCCTTTTCTTATCTCCCCCAGCTGGAGGGGGATCATCTTCTTCTTCTTCCTCGTCTTCGGGGGAGGAGTGCGCCGCAGAGTCATCAGACGGAGAGTCCGACGACGCCTGGCGTCAGGAACTCTTTCGGGTTCCCTTGGCCTTCTTGTTCTTCTCCGGCACCGTATAAGGAGCCGGAGTCAACATCTTCGCTAGAAGAGCGTCCGCTGGGCCTTTGGGCAAAGGAGCCGGACAGTCGATCTGTCCGGCCGTCTCCTGCCAGTCCTGTCAAAGGTACGGGAGTTTAGATCCCGCATGGAGTCAATCTATAAAAGATAAGTATCCTGTGAAAGGTAAAGCAGCTTACCGCATTGGCTTGGCGCTTCGCGCTGAATCTGCGATCCTCAGTAATGGGGGGAGGGACCTCGACGCTTTTGAACAGCACCCTCCAGGCATCTTCGTGAGTTGTGTCGAAGAGCCTGGTCAGAGTTCGGTGCTGCGCGGGGTCGAACTCCCACAAGTTGAAGTCCCGTTGTTGGCACGGGAGGATCCGGCGGTGGAGCATGACCTGGACTACGTTGACAAGTTTGAGCTTCTTGCTCACCATGTTTTGAATACATGTTTGGAGTCCGGTCAGCTCTCCCGAACTACCCCAGGACAGGCCCTTCTCTTTCCAGGGAGGTGAGCCGCATGGGGATGCCAGATCGGAACTCGGGGGCCGCTGCCCCTGTAGGGTCACGCGGCTCGGTGATGTAGAACCACCTCGATTGCCACCCCTATATGGTTTCCACAAAGGAGCCCTCGAGCCATGTAACATTGGGCATCTTGCCCACCATGGTGCCTCCGCACTCCGCCTGGCGACCGCCCACAACCTTTGGCTTGACATTGAAGGACTTCAGCCATGAACCGAAGTGGGGCTTGATGCGGAGGAAGGCCTCGCACACAACAATAAACGCCGAGATGTTGAGGATGATGTTCGGGGCCAGATCATGGAAATCCGGGCCGTAATATAACATGAGCCCCCGGACGAATGGGTGGAGAGGGAATCCCAGTCCGCGGAGGAAATGGGTGAGGAACACTACCCTCTCATAGGGCCTGGGGGTGGGGATGAGCTGCCCCTCATCTGGGAGCCGGTGCGCGATGTCGTCGGGCAGGTATCCGGCTCTCCTCAGCTTCTATATGTCTCCATCCGTGATGGAGGAGACCATCCACCCGCCTCCCGCTCCGGACATGGTTGGAGAAGGTTGAGGTGGGAAGTGCGGATTTGGGCACTAGAGCTCGAGTGTGCAAAAACGGATGAGCAAGGGAGGAAGAAGGCGCGGATGAAAAGGTGAATCCTTATCCCTTTATATGGGCGGACGAAACTATGCGCCCCCACTAGCTTGGTAAAACTCGCTTATCCCACAAGCATCGTAATTGATGGCACGGTTGGGTTACCCACGCCCGTATTGATGAGAATCCCGTGATAAGGGGACACGATCTCTGCTTTAACACGGCGTGTCAAAAAACTGCCTCGCGCTATATGCGGGGCTAGTTAAAGGAAACGGTTCGAATAATCACCGGGCCGTGACATAATGTCCTGTTGCTAAAACAGGTCAGCAAATTAGATTTGCGAAAATATTATTCTCTCTACGGTGGTATGTGGAAGTTATTTTGCAGGGTCGGACACTATCCTTGTATTCAAATTCCTCTGTGGTGTATTCGGAGGAGGAACCCACCTTGCAATGCCGAAGACAATACTGCGCGCCGGGCTCATCGTCATTGAAGCCTGGTTCAGGGACTACTGAGCGAGTCCTAGATTAGGGGGTCTCCGGACAGCCGGACTATATACTTTGGCCGGACTGTTGGACTATGAAGATACAAGATTGAAGACTTTGTCTCGTGTCCGGATGGGACTCTACTTGGCGTGGAAGGCAAGCTAGGCAATACGGATATGGATATCTCCTCCTTTGTAACCGACCTTGTGTAACCCTAACCCTCTCCGGTGTCTATATAAACTGGAGGGTTTTAATCCGTAGGACACAACAACCACAACATACAATCATACCATAGGCTAGCTTCTAGGGTTTAGCCTCTCTGATCTCGTGGTAGATCGACTCTTGTACTACCCATATCGTCAATATTAATCAAGCAGGACATAGGGTTTTACCTCCATCAAGAGGGACCGAACCTGGGTAAAACATTGTGTCCCCTGCCTCCTGTTACCATCCGGCCTAGACGCACAATTCGGGACCCCCTACCTGAGATCCGCCGGTTTTGACACTGACAACCTACCAAAGGCGCTTCACTCCCCGGCAACGTCGCAGAAAAGAGTCTTGATGACCCAAAAGTATAGGGGGTCTATCATAGTCCTTTCGATAAGTAAGAGTGTCGAACCCAATGAGGAGCAGAAGGAAATGATAAGCGGTTTTCAGCAAGGTATTCTCTGCAAGCACTGAAATAATAGGTAATAGATAGTTTTGTGGTAGGATAATTTGTAATGAGTAACAAGTAACAAAATTAAATAAAGTGCAGCAAGGCGGCCCGATCCTTTTTGTAGTAAAGGACAAGCCTGGACGAACTCTTATATGATGTAAAGCGCTCCCGAGGACACATGGGAATATCCTCAAGCTAGTTTTCATCACGATCATATGATTCGCGTTCGGTACTTTGATAATTTGGTATGTGGGTGGACCGGTGCTTGGGTACTGTCCTTACTTGGACAAGCATCCCACTTATGATTAACCTCTATTGCAAGCATCCGCAACTACAACAAAAGTATTAAGGTAAACCTAACCATAGCATGAAACATATGGATCCAAATCAGCCCCTTACGAAGCAACGCATAAACTAGGGTTTAAGGTTCTGTCACTCTAGCAACCCATCATCTACTTATTACTTCCCAATGCCTTCCTCTAGGCCCAAATAATGGTGATGTGTCATGTAGTCAACGTTCACATAACACCACTAGAGGAGAGACAACATACATCTCATCAAAATATCGAATGAATACCAAATTCACATGACTACTAATAGCAAGACTTCTCCCATGTCCTCAGGAACAAACGTAACTACTCACAAAGCATATTCATGTTCATAATCAGAGGGGTATTAATATGCATATAGGTTCTGAACATATGGTCTTCCAACAAATAAACCAACTAGCACGAACTATAAGGAGTAATTAACACTACTAGCAACCCACAGGTACCAATCCCAGACTTGGAGACAAGAATTGGATACAAGAGATGAACTAGGGTTTGGAGAGGAGATGGTGCTGGTGAAGATGTTGATGGAGATTTCCCTCTCCCGATGAGATGAGCATTGGTGATGATGATGGCGATGATTTCCCCCTCCCGGAGGGAAGTTTCCCCGGTAGAACAGCTCCGCCAGAGCCCTAGATTGGTACCGCCAAGGTTCCGCCTCGTGGCGGCGGAGTCTCATCTGGAAAGATGGCTTATGATTTTTTCCTCATCGAAGGACTCCATATAGTAGAAGATGGCCAGCGGAGGGCCACCAGGGGGCCCACGAGGTAGGGGGTGCGCCCAGGGGGGTAGGGCGCGCCCCCCACCCTCGTGGGCAGGGTGTGGCCCCCCTAGTGAACTTCTTGCGCTCAATATTTTTTATATATTCTGAAAACATCTTCCGTGAAGTTTCAGGACTTTTGGAGCTGTGCAGAAGAGGTCTTTAATATTTTCTCCTTTTCTAGCCCAGAATCCCAGCTGCCGACATTCTCCCTCTTTATGTAAACCTTGTAAAATAAGAGAGAATGTGCATAAGTATTGTGACATAATGTGTAATAACAGCCCATAATGCAATAAATATCGATATAAAAGCATGATGCAAAAAGGACGTATCAGCAGTGTCATCCAAATCTTCATGCTCATCAGTCTCGTGCGATGAAGAATATGATTTGGCTACCAAGGAAGGAACTTTAGTTTTCTTCAATTTCTTCGCTGGTGGTTGAGACCATTCAAAGTCCTGCTTGAAGCCCATTTGCTTCAGATCTTCTTCACCATAGAGATGAGACAGAACAACCCAGGTGCAATTGAATACTTCATGGAGTTAGAAGTGGTTCTTCTTCACTGCATTGTGTGTAGCAGTCATGTTGTGAAGAATAGAACCAAACTGACGCTTAACCCATTTGTGGTTGCGATCGACCTTCTGATGAAGATTGAGGAGAAGCTCACAATCATTCATCACCCTTGGAGCTGTGCCTTGAGGATTTTTCTTTGAGGCATTAGCGGCAGAGTCATGAGTGGCAGAGTCATCATTGGTGGAATAAGATGCAGCTTTGTGGAACAGACCATCCAATAGACGAATGCCTTCATCAATAATAGCAGTAGCCTTGCCCTTTTCATCAGCTGAGGAAAATGTCCGCTTGAGGACTTCTATGGGGGGCAAGTAACTGACGTGATTCTGCAAATCAGCCTTGTAGTTGATTGAAGACCTTGAGCTGAGGAATCTCATAATCCAGGGAGCATAAGGCTTCAACTCAAAAGGGGAGAAAGCTGCATTTGCCATAGTCCTCATGAAGACATCATGGTAGTTGACAGAATGCCATGAATGAGGTTGAATAGCAGATTCTTCATGATACCAATGACCTCTTCTTCATTAGAGTCGTGGCACTTGATTGGACTCAAAGCCTTGGACAAGATGCGATATATAGTCCGTGGTACATACAACAATTCCTTCACGGGGAATTTGGTTCTTGAGGCTTGACCGGGCTTCGGCGACTTCATCAACACTTGCATATAATGGTCAGTAAGTTTAGGTTCATGATATATACAACATGCACCTTCAAGGGGAGGACTGACAGGCAGGGCATGAAGCAATTCAGAGGATGGTGCTTTGAAGTGAGTATTCTCTGTCATCCAGTCCAATACCCATGAGTTCACATCTTCAGCATTTCCTGTGATGTCCAGCGTTGCATAGAACTGAAGAATTAATTCTTCATTCCAATCACATATATCAGTGCAGAAGTTGAGAAGTCCAGGATCGTGAAGAACACCGAGGACTAGCAAGAAGCAAGGTAGTGCTTCCATGTCCACATGAGGAATATTCGCATGATCAAATACTTTGTCCTTATTGAAAAGCAGTGAAGAATAGAAGTTGGCTTGGCTGGCAGTCCAGAAACGCTTCCTTCTAAGAGGAGCAGAGTCATATGGGTTGTAATATGTGAATAATATGTGCTCATGGAAGAAGTTGGCAGCCTTGAGTTTTTGCTTCTGGGAGAAGGGATTCTTTGGCTTGAGCTGAGGAGTGTCAGCCAAAGTCATCATAGTCTCAGGAATCACATTCTCCGGAACCACAGGCCGAGGAATTTCAGTTTCAGTTTCAGTTGCAGCCTGGTTCTTCAATTCTTCATCAACATTAACATCAGCACTAGTGGCTAAAATTTCTTCGGTAGCATTTTCATCAGCACTACTAGCTGGAATTGCTTCAGGAATACGAGGTTCTTCAAAGCCCATAAGAACTTGATTGTGTACAGGGGACTAAGGGATTTGTTGTGGAGGGGTGAAGAGCTAAGAGTTGGGGTGCTAACTATCCCAATATTCATCATTTAGCACTGGAGTGGAGCACCCAATGTCCAAGTCTTCATCTTCTTCATTTAATTCTTCAACGCCTGCCTCTTCAGCTGTGAACTCAGGCATAGGCGATGAGATGATTGGAGTTGAAGGTATATCATCGCTTCAATTTCTTTGTCCATCTGCTCTGTAGAAGCATCAGAAGGAACGTATTCATCCGATCCGCTTGGGATCACATAGTATTCACCAAAAGGAACGAGTTCCTTTGATGGCATGCTTGAAACTGGAACAGCATCAATCGGATTCTCAAAAGAGCTTGAAATTTCTTCATCTTCTTCGGTGTTGAAGACTGAGATGAAGTAGATGCTTTCCTTTTCTTCATGGCTCCTCGCTCCACAGCTTTGGTTTTCTTCTCTTCGGATGCAGAAGGAAGAACTGTACTTGTTGTTGGTGCAGGAGGAGCAGAGGAAATAGGTTCAGTTTCCTCAGGCGCAACTGATGCAGTTGCCCTGGTTAGTTCAGATTCTTCAGGCTCAGCGGTTGATGCCTCAGCTGGCCTGGCTTGTTCTTCAGGCGCAACACTAGTGGTTACCCTGGCAATGTCATTAGCGGTTGGAATGCAGTCATCAACCCTGGTACTCTCATTTTCTTTAGTAGCCTGATTTTCATCAGCGGTGTTGGCATGTTCTTCAGTCGGCTGAGTAGATGCTTCAGCCTGAGGAGATTCATGTTGCGATGGAGCTGCAACATTTGAGGTGAAACCTTCCGCCATTTTGACGAATCTGACCTGGCTCCAAGCCAATCTGCACGGTATGCGTCAAATTCATCACTGAGGTTTTTGATCTCAGTCTGAGCAGCAATGAGTTCATCAGTGGTCATTTTCATAATGTTCTTTTTTAGAAGTCACTCCTTCTTGTATTGAGCTTTCTTCAGCTGCCTCGCCTTCTCAAACTTCCATTTTTCTTCGCCTATGAAGGCGGTCAACATGTGATTTTGGCCAGGAGTCAGCTTGAAGTCTGGCATAGGAGTGTTGGGGTCCTTGTGCAAGAGACCAATGTATTCAAGGATCAACTTTGGATCCAGTAGGAGAGGAACTTCACTTCCTTTGGCTCTAGTGGCCCTCTGATGTCTGTCTCTGATGATGTATTCAAGTTCTTCATCATCAGCTTCGTCATCACTAGACGACACGTGAAAGGCGACTTGCTTCTTGTGAGGACTTGGTCTAGTGCCTCGTCCAGCAGTGGCCTTGGTCTTCAGCAATGTAGGGCCAGTTGGGGAATGCAGAGGAGCTGAAGAACTTGTAGAGACTCCTGAGGCAATAGATTTTCTTGTGGTCCTTTGGCACGAGGCGAGATGCATAGGTGTTGAGGACTTTGCTGGAGGAGCTGAGGCTTTTGGAACTTGCTGAACTGGGGTAGCTTGAGGAATTGGCCGTGAGAGCTTAGCAGAAGAGCTTGGCCGTGAGGGCATTGAAGAAGAAGTGTCTGGCTTATGTGCGGGCTTATTTGGCATAGCCTTCTTGGGCTTGCTAGCAGAGGCCTCGGCAGTGGCAGCAACAGCAGCAGAGTCTTCATTGAATTTCTTCACTGCCTCTTTTGCTACTTTGGCCAGCCTAGCTTGACGCTTGGCCCATTCAGCAGGAAATTCATCACCTCGTCTGATGCTTGAGGGATCAGCAACTTGGCCTGGTGCCAAGGGAGGTCTTGGGCATGGAGGGTGTGCAGCGAATTTCTTCATGTACTTGGGAGTCACATATTTGTAGTCCCTCCATTCTTTGGCCCATCTCCACTCTATTTTCTGAATGCGCACTTTGCGCTCATTCTTTTTCTTTTCCATGAATTGCCTCATCTGGAGTGCAATACCCTACATAGATGTCTTCAAGGATTTCAAATGCAGTGTTGACTTCCAACTTCTTTCCTCCCTTCCGAGGTTTCTTTCCATCAGCCATTTTCTTTAGCTGAGGATTTTGAACAGTTGAATTCTGTGAAGAGGTATGCAGTTTTTCTTCGAGGAACGCTGCAAATGAGTTAAGTTGATGAGAATCTAGTGATTCAGCAGAAGACATGTGTACCTATGAATAGAGTATAGGTGCGAAGAATTTGGAGAGGTCATATGCCTTCTCACAAGTTTTTGCAAAAAAGAACAAGTTTGAGGAATTTGACTAGATGTGTCTTGAGGAATTTCACTAAGCGTTCTTTGACTTAGGTTCCAGAGTTGTGTAGATTGAAAATCCACACAATTGAGGAATCTTGAAGAAAAACATCGCTTAGGAAACAGATCAAGAACAGATGTTTGTGTGAGGTGTTTAGAGTGTGAAGATTGAAGAATAAACACCTTTTGAAGATTTTGATGAAATCACCGGAATCAATAAGGGCAGTAAAAGTAACTTTTAATTAACCTTGATGAAGAACACGATGAACTGGGAATGTAGATTGGAATTTCATCACTCCAGATCTTCCACGCCCTAACTTGGCAGAGAAAGATAGCTACGGAGGTGGCGGAGTGAAGAAATTCACGGCCGACGCAAGTACGACGGCGCCGAGGTCGAGGCAGCGATGCTTTTCCTCACCGGCGATGATGGAAGTAGCGGCGGCGCTAGGTTTTGAGAGCTTGAGCAAGGGAGTGAGGTCGACCGGAGTAAAAACAGATTGAGGAAGGGAAGGGGTATACATATAGCCACGGTGAAATACTACTCATCCGAGATAATGGACAAACGTGCCTGACGGTGTCCTGGACTAGGGGGTACTCACCACGTCGTCTCTCGATCTATTAGATTGGGCTGAGGCCCCCCATGGCCATATACTCATGGGCCAGTTCGGACAACTGCTGCATACAAGGAAGATTCCACAAAGACTTGGCGATCAAGACAAGGACTTCTCCCCACCGGCGTATTCGGCTAGGACTCTTGTTAACCTAGGCCTCTGGTGCATTATATAAACCAGGTCCAGGCTAGTCGATAGAATATACAACATAAAGAACAACAATCATACCATAGGCTAGCTTCTAGGGTTTAGCCTCTTCGATCTCGTGGTAGATCTACTCTTGTACTACCCATATCATCAATATTAATCAAGCAGGACGTAGGGTTTTACCTCCATTAAGAGGGCCCAAACCTTGGTAAAACTTTGTGTCCCTTGCCTCCTGTTACCATCCGGCCTGGACGCACAGTTCGGAACCCCCTACCCGAGATCCGCCGGTTTTGACACCGACATTGGTGCTTTCATTGAGAGGTCCGCTGTGTGATCGACAAAAGGATCGATGCCTCACCTGCAGATCAACTGCGACTTCGGCGTCTTCGTCACTAGTTCGACTGGTCACCTTGGTTCGACCAAGAAGTGCGCCCCGTGTTCAGATCACCACGTTCGGACGAGGTCCTTCATCAAACATCAACTCCAATATCTATCAAGATCACGGAGGAATCATCTATGGAGCTCGGGGGCTCAACGTCAACATTGCCCTCAAGCGACCATGCTGTTTCTTTTGGACAACGAACTCGTATCTGCCGCCACCAAATCCTCGAGTATCGCTTTGACGATCTCTTTGGTGGAATTGTGCGGAATTGAGTCTATAACATCCCTGGAAAATTTTGTCAAGTTCCGATGGAGGAATCTCTGGGAATCCACGATATACCGGAGCCCTTTCAAATCTGGATGGGAATTTGGATGAGTATAGGGCATGGTGTCCAGCTTCTAGCTCGGACGTCCTTCGGAAGATCCAACGGTTGATCGGCTGTGGAATTCCTATATCTACCACCTCTCAAAATTTCAGCTCGATCCGACCATCCAAACTCCAGGAACCTTCCGATTAGTGCATCACTTTTCGGATCTGTTTTTTACGCGAAAACGAATCCGACCCGAGTTCATCTTTTTTATGAACGGGATTTCGGACATCCCTTTTGAAGGAAGTTTTGCATGGGGTATTATGTTTTTTTCCCGAACACATCCCACTAACTTTAAGATCTTTTGAACATGATCTTCAACATCATGCTGGTGTCAAACCAGTCCGGCAATATTACTCCACGGCTGCCGACCAGCGCTAGACACGTCGTCACTTTAGCCGATCTCAACTTCTTCGGATCATCATCTCGGCAAGCCGATCAAGAGTCCGTCTTCGCGAAGGATAAATCATCATCAACATCGCCGCCCCACGAATTACACGGAGCGGGCATACCGGCATCGCCGCACGGTCGCTTCATCAAGTCGGCATCGACCACGTCACGACCTGCATCGATAGGGCCGCACTATTGCTTCTTCAAGCTGGTGTCCATCACGCCGACCTACTTCGACTCATCGGATGACGTCGAGGCTTCGACATCTCGGCCGGACCGGGGGCTTCGCCATCTCTTCATCAACCTACTCCGGACACTTCGGCGTCACTAGCCGACCAGCTCCGTCACGTTAGCTATGCCGAGGGCTTTCCCTCGGCGAGTCAACCTTTACCAGCATTGCCATGCCATCATTTTATTGCCCATCAGGCAATGGGTGTGCGGAGCGAGTCCCAATTTTGGGAATCACCTTCCTTCGGATTGCTATAATAAATAAACAAGGTGCTATTAATCCCAGTATTTTTTGCTTGTTTGGGTTCATTTTTCCCAAGGAATTATTATTCTGGTTTGTCCATGATATGTACACAGGTCTATCAAATGGTGACCACATTAACGACGGTCGCGTGGTGGTTCGATCAGTTTCCGTACATAGTCCGGCGAATGCCGCATCCGGAGCTCGGACCGACCTATGAATTCAGGCTTTGCCACGCCTTTACTACATCACTCCGACACCCTGCATCGACACTGACTTCGGCGCCAGGCCATATTTCTTCTATTTCTCACTTTTCATAAATTATTTATTATGCAACATTTTTTAATTATTATTATTACAATTATCTCCGGTTTGCACTATTTTTTGTGCACAGGAAAATGATCCGGGGACTTCGGCGTCACTCTGCCGGTCTGCATTGACCGTGCTATGTCACCACTTCGGCGTGTCGAGCTCTCCGCTCCGCCACCTCAGGACCAGCTTGGGGGATGGAACCTTGCCCCGCATCAAGCTCGGACCGCGTCATCAATACCGAACACATTAACCAGCTAAGTCACTTTCATGCTCAAAGCTTTAATTTCTAACTTGTGTTCGGTTTGACCAAGCATTATACTTTTTTGGAAAAACGTTGCTTGTAAAAAATTTCCTTGTCCAAACTTTGTTTGTGACGCATAAATTCAAATACCCAATTCATTTGGGGGCTTCCTTCATGAAGCTTTTCCACTTGCATATGATTATACTTGTACGGCTTCGTTCCTTGTTCGTGTATTACGCCACAATATGCACCATATTGACTTAAGCGATTTGCAAGCTGGGTTGCCTCGCTCCTGTGTTTACCCCTATGTTCCCAATTGTTCGGCTACTGACGGTGTCCTGGACTAGGGGGTACTCAGCACATCGTCTCCCGATCTATTAGATTGGGCTGAGGCCCCCCATGGCCGTATACTCATGGGCCAGTTCGGACAGATGCCGCATACAAGGAAGATTCCACAAAGACTTGGCGATCAAGACAAGGACTTCTCCCCACCGGCGTATTCGGCTAGGACTCTTGTTAACCTAGGCCTCTGGTGCATTATATAAACCAGGGCCAGCCTAGTCGATAGAATATACAACATACAGAACAACAATCATACCATAGGCTAGCTTCTAGGATTTAGCCTCTTCGATCTCGTGGTAGATCTACTCTTGTACTACCCATATCATCAATATTAATCAAGCAGGACGTAGGGTTTTACCTCCATTAAGAGGGCCCGAACCAGGGTAAAACTTCGTGTCCCTTGCCTCCTGTTACCATCCGGCCTAGACGCACAATTCGGGACCCCCTACCCGAGATCTGCTGGTTTTGACACCGACAGTGCCCCTGACCTTTCTCATCTGTGTGACATGTGTCACGCACGTACTGTGCGGTGGAGATCGTGTGAGATAGTGGGTGCATAGATAAGTATTATCGTGGAATGTGGAACGGTTTGAGCGGCAAAAGCCGAAAATTTAGATATGAAAATTTTAATGTTTTGTTCGCAAATACTTCAGCTGACAAGGACACAGTGAAGATTTTGAATGGGTTTCAAATAGAATGCATATGAGGAATTTGTGAACGCACTAGGTTGAGTTTAGCATAGAGGGGGAAGGGTCCGATCACATTCACTTAGCAGAAAAGGCAGCTTGAAGAAATAGCAATAAGTGAATGCTGTAGAGGACATAAACTCATATATTTATATAGCTAATGAAGAAAAACGATGGAAACAGTGAAGACATTGCAAAGTTGAAGAATTTGAACAACTGAGGAATTTCAAAAGGAAGAAAAACTCAAATTGAAGATTTTCAACTTTTGTTGGTGACGTGACCCACCGTATAAGAATGATGATTTCAGACACCGCGTACAATTATCGTAGGGCTTTGAGAATCAAATTCTTCATTAATTTCTTCACACTTAGAGGGTTAGTCTTTATTGATTGAAGAAAAACGTTGCTTCGTGTGTTGCACATCTAAGTCATCAATTTTGCATAAGTGTTAGGATGTGTGTCCTTTTCAAAGGACATTTGAAGATTCTAAGATATTTAGCTCACGCCACAACTTGCTAAATCTCTTCTCATCCAAGGGCTTTGTGAAGATATCAGCTAGCTCTTCTTCAGTCTTCACGTGCTCGATGGAGATGTCGCCCTTCAACACATGATCACGAAGAAAATGATGATGGATCTGAATGTGCTTTGTCTTCGAGTGCTGAATTGGGTTATGACCAATCTTGATGGCACTCTCATTGTCACAATAGAGTGGCACATTCTTCGCATTGATTCCATAGTCCTTGAGAGTTTGCTTCATCCATAGCAATTGAGCACAACCCAAACCAGCAGCAATGTACTCAGCTTCAGCAGTAGAAAGTGATACACAGTTCTGTTTCTTCGAAGACCAATAGACCAAAGATCGTCTGAGGAAATGGCATGTGTATGATGTTGACTTGCGGTCCACACGATCACCAGCATAGTCAGAGGCTGAATATCCAATGAGATCAAAAGCCAAGCCCTTGGGATACCATAATCCAAGTGTTGGAGTGTGAGCTAGATATCGAAGAATATGCTTCACAGCCTTATGGTGTGATTCCTTCGGTGTAGCTTGAAAACGGGCACACATGCAAACACTAAGCATAATATCTGGCCTAGATGCACATATATACAATAAAGAACCAATCATGCAGAGATATACCTTTTGATCGAAGTCAATACCATTTTCATCAGTGCATGGATGGCCATTTGTGGGCATAGGGATTTTGACGCCTTTCAATTTTATATGCCGAATTTCCTCAATACATCCTTCAGGTATTTTTCCTGAGATATGAATATGCCATTGCGCTGTTGACGAATCTGAAGACCTAAGAAGAATTTCAATTCTCCCATCATAGACATTTGATATTCTTCACTCATCATGTAGGCAAATTCATCACTATAACATTGGTCAGTACAGCCAAAGATGATATCATCAACATATATTTGGCACACAAATAATTCATCATCATAAGCTTTGGTGAAAAGAGTTGGGTCAAGTGAACTGGGTTTGAAGCCTTTCTTCCTGAGGAATTCCTTCAACGTATCATACCACACCAGAGGGGCCTGCTTGAGACCATAGAGGGCCTTATTGAGTCTGAATACTTTTTCAGGATGCTTTGGATCTTGAAAACCTGGGGGTTGAGCAACATATACTTCTTCCTCAAGCTTACCATTGAGGAATGCACTTTTCACATCCATTTGAGATAAGATGATATTATGATGGTTAGCATAAGCAAGTAATATGCGAATTGCTTCAAGTCTAGCAACAGGTGCAAAAGTTTCATCGAAATCAATTCCTTCAACCTGTGTGTAGCGTTGAGCTACAAGTCGTCCCTTATTCCACACCACAAGGCCATTTTCATCTTGCTTGTTGTGGTAGATCCATTTTGTGCCTATGATATTGTGCTTGCGAGGGTCTGGTCGCTTGACAAATTCCCGGACATTGTTGAGCTCGAACTGATGTAATTCCTCTTGCATAGCTTGAATCCACTCGGGCTCCAGAAATGCTTCATCTACCTTAGTGGGCTCTGTGATAGAGACGAAAGCAAAGTGCCCATAAAATTTAGATAAATGTGAAGCTTTTGAGCGTGTGAGAGGACCTGGTGCGTTGATTTCACTGACGATTTTCTCAATCTACACTTCATTAGCGACGCGAGGATGAGCTGGTTGACGATGAGGAATTTGCTCAGCATTTTCTTCAGAGCCATTTTCTTCAGGTGCACCAACATGATGTTTTTCATGTTCTGGAATGACTTCTTCAGCAGATTCTTCGGTAGGAATGACATCCTCAGTAGCCTTGAACTTAATGGATTCCTCAGGAGGTATTTCGTCTATCAAGGAGGTAGGTGCTCTCTTTGCGAGCCATTAGTTTCACCGAACTGCACATCTACAGTTTCAACAATCTTGTGGTGCTAGGTGTTGAAGACTCTGTAGGTGTGCGAGTCCTTACCATAACCAAGCATAACACCTTCATGTGCTTTCGGTGCAAATTTAGAACTATGATGAGGATCTCTAATCCAGCATTTAACACCGAAGATTTTGAAATAACTCACATTAGGTTTCTTGTCAATGAGGAGTTCATATGCAGTATTCTTGAAGAATTTGTGAATATATAGTCTGTTGATGATGTGGCACGCAATATCAATTGCCTCATGCTAGAAGCGAGGAGGTGTCTTGTACTCATCAAGCATAGTGTAGGCCATCTCAACAAGAGTCATGTTCTTGCGCTCCACGATTCCATTCTGCTGAGGAGTATAAGGAGCAGGTAATTGATGAGTAATACCAAGTTCATCAAGATAGTCATCAAGACCAGTGTTCTTGAACTCGGTTCCATTCTCACTTCTGATGTGCTTGATCTTCACACCAAAGTTGGTTGATGCCCTTGAGGAAAATTGTTTGAAGACTTCCTGCACTTCAGTTTTGTAAGTGATGATATGCACCCATGTATAACGAGAATAATCATCAACAATGGCAAAGCCATATAAAGATGCAACATTAGTAAATGTGGCATAGTGAGTAGGGCCAAAGAGATCCATGTGAAGCAATTCAAATGGACGAGTGGTAGTCATGATGGTATTTGAGGGATGCTTGGCCTTGGTCATCTTTCCAGTTTCACAAGCTCCACACAAATGGTCCTTGAGGAATTTGACACCCTCAATGCCAATGACATGCTTTTTCTTCGCGAGCGTGTGCAAGTTCCTCATCCCAGCATGACGAAGTCGTCGATGCCATAGCCAGCCTTCTAAAGCTTTTGCAAGTAGAGATGTAGCAGGTTGTGGTCCTGTAGAGAAATCAACAATATACAAATCTCCTCTCCTAAAGCCTTCAAAGACTTTGGAATTGCCAGCTTCCATGATCACAACACAACGATACTTGCCAAAGACAACAACCATATCAAGATCACAAAGCATTGAGACAGACATGAGGTTGAACCCTAAGGACTCGACAAGCATGACTTTGTCCCTATGTTGATCCTTTGAGATTGCAACCTTACCTAGACCCAATACCTTGCTTTTGCCTTTGTCAGTGTAGGTGATATGCTTCAGATGCAATGGAGATAAGGGAGCATCCATCAATACATTCTTGTCACCAGTCATGTGATTTTTACATCCACTATCGAGGACCCACTCAGTGACTTTGGGTTGATCATCCTGCAGATGAATTAGTGCAGCTTACGAACTCATATACTTCATTGTTGAAGAATATGACGTCAAATACATCAAGCAATAGAACAGATATAGCAATGTGAGGACGTGAGAAATTAAAATTTATTTCTTCATGATTAGCATGCATCCTTTCAAGCATATTCAGTTCTCCAGCAAATTCTTCAGACGTTTAAGTACGTCTGGAGACTTGACCCTGCATAAGATATTAGTTCTTTTTCTTCACCACCCACATCTGAAGGGGTGGCAAAGAGTTGATCATTCTGCGAGCTCCATAAGAGAATGGTGGCATAGAAGCTAGTCCACTTCGTTTCACATAAGAGAGGTTAGGGTAAGCATAGGAATAAGCAAAGAAATTCTTCGAAGATTTATGAACATAATGATTTGAAGAATAATGCACATGTCCATAATCCTTAGCCTTTCCCTGTGAAACAAAGATGTTAGCACAATGATGTTCATATGAGGACTTTGATCCATGTGAGGAATGTGGTCCATATGAGGACTTGGATCCATATGAAGACTTTGGTCCATATGAAGAATTTGATCTAGGGTTCCTATTCTTCACATGTGGTGTCATGATGACATTCACCTGAAGACTTTCAAGGCATCTTTTGGGAACCCAGATTTTCTTCATAGGGGGACCGTTCCTGCAGTTAGTGCCAACATATCTAGCAAATACTTCACCATTCTGATTTTTGAACAGTTTGTATTTAGAGTCAAATGACTCTTCAGAAGAATATGAAGATTCACATGTAAAGCCAGATAAAGTAGATGGATCCACTAAAGGTCCCTTTGCAGCAACTCATGAGGTTTTGGGATACTACTCAGGCTTCCAGTAGGTCCCATCAGCATTGAGTTTCCTCTCAAAGGAAATACCCTCTTTCCTAGGGTTCCTATGAGGATTTGCTTTTTGAGCACATCACAAAGATCCTGATGCCCTTTGAGGATTTTGTACATGCCTATCACATACAATTCCTTCAGCCCTGTATGGTCAGTGATACTAGTAGAATCCTCATATGCGGAATTAGTGGTAGCAGAGACAGTTGAAGAATTTTCAGCAATAGAAGCATTTGAGCATTCAGGTGAAGAATTAGCAGATTCACGTTCAATGCATTTCAAACATGAAGGAATAAACTCTTCCCGAGCAGCGCTGATTTTTTGAGCAAATAATGAATGATGCTCCTTTTGAAGATCTTCATAACTCACTCTTAACTGCTCAAGATCTTGCTTTCTTTGAAGAAATTCATAAGAAAGCTTCTCATGATTAGATAAGAGAGTATTATGATGACTCTGAAGGTTATCAAATTTGGACTGGAGTCCCTGAAGACTTTCAACCAAACCCTTATAACGATCCATTTCTTCACCCAACATATCATTGCTCTCATCTAGCATGTTTTGAACTTTTTCCAAAGCTCTTTGTTGTTTAGTGGCAAGGGAAGCAAGTTTGACATAACTGGGTCCAAATTCATCACCAGATTCAGCATCACTGGACTCAGATAAGTAGCATTCAGTCACCTTGGCGCCTTTTTCCATAAGGCATGGTGCAGAGGATGATGATTCTGGATTGAAAGTCATAGCCTTGCGCGATTCCATGAAATCCTCAAACCAGGGTTCATGGTGAGATCGATGGCCTTCATAGACCTCAGAGAGTCGGTCCCAAATGATTTTCGCATGGAAGAGATGCATAACATTCCTAAACTGATTTTGTGACAAGCTGGAGCAGATGATGTCCTTCTCCGTGAGTTGAGTAGTGTGTACTTGCGAATATCACCAGCCTCCGCCATCTTGCATAGGCCAGTAAGACCAATCTTAGTGACGGTCCAAAGTTCGCTATTCATCGCCATTAGGCGCTTCTTCTTCATGGCCTTCCACTCGGGATAATCATGACCGTCAACGATGGGGCATGCCACAGTCTTCATTCCTGCGGTCGACATAACTAAAACTCCAGGCGGTTAAACCAAAATCACATAGAACAAGGGAGTACCTTGCTCTGATACCAATTGAAAGTGCGTTAAGTCTACTAGAGGGGGGTGAATAGGCGATTTTTATAAATTCTTCACTGAGGAATTTCAGGGTGAGGAAATTCCTAAGCGAAGAACTACTTGCAGCGGAATAAGTACTCAGATGCATACATGACATAACATAAGCATGGACATCATGATTAATTGAAAACAAGACATAGGGTATAGAAAGCGTAAGCACAAGATAAAACGGGATGAAGACAAACAAACTGAAGAAATGGAACTGAGGAAATTGACAAAGTCTTCAGTTAAAGTCTTGAAACAAATATGAACAAGTACACAACACAGTAATGAAGAAATGAAACGGTTGAGGAAATAGAACTAGTAAGCTTGATGAAGACAATGATTTGGTAGACCAGCTCCAACTTCTGTGATAGTTGTACGTATGGTTAGAGCGGCTAGGTATTTAAAACTGAGGACACACAGTCCTCACTGTATTCTCCTTGAACTAAGGTCACGCAGACCTCGTCCAATCACTCGTGGTAAGTCTTCAAGTGACTTCCAAACCTTCACAAACTTGGTCACCGGGCGATCCACAATTTCCTCTTAGATGCTCTAGACCATGACACCTAACCGTCTGGAGGATGCACAATCCTCAAAGGTAACAAGCGTCAGTTCCACACAGGAACAATCTCTTTGGTGATGCTCAATCACTTTGGGTTGTAGGTGTTTGGTTTGGGGATTTGGGCTTTTCCTCACTTGATGATTTTCACTCAAAGTCCTCGGAGGATGGGACGCCCTCAATGACAAGTGTCAGTTTTTTGCGGAGCAGCCAACCAGCTAGTGGTTGTAGGAGGCGACTATTTATAGCCTAGGGAGCAGCCCGACAAGATAATACATAAATGCCCTTCAATGATATGACCGTTAGGTGGGTAGATATTTTGGGAGAGCTGGCACGTAGCACAACAATGGTCGAAAATTTGGCTATCAAATTCCTCGGGGCTATCATGCTCCTCACTTGTAGGCAATCCGCACTGGCGAATTCCTAACTCCTCAGTCAGGACAAATTCCTCAGAGACCAGAAGAACTTCATCTTTGTCACTGAAGAAAATGACTGAACTATATGAGATTTCCAATGGCTTCACTCGAAGGGATTGGTCGGTGTAGGATTTTGAGTTGAGCATCACTTGGAAAATTTTCCTTAGTTTTACCTCGACCCCCTTTAATTGTATGGTGTTTCCTATGACTCAAGAAAGAGAAAATGAAACTACGAAAACAAAAGTGTTCACGCTTCATGTTCCTCGTATGAATAACAAGTCTTCACGATACTTTCAAAGTCTTCATAAATCAAAAGTCTTCAGTCGAAGACATCCATTTTTAGGGGTCGACATCCTCTATAAATATCAAAGTCCTCGTAGACTTATAGACCTGTGTACACTCACAAACGCATTAGTCCCTTAACCTATAAGTCTTCAATACACCAAAAACACTAAGGGGCACTAGATGCACTTACGGAGCCAATATGAGCATCCAGGTTCCGCTATTGGTTATTGCCGGAGAAGTGTCTCAGTCATGTCTACATAGTTCTCGAACCTGTAGGGTCCGCACGCTTAACGTTCAATGACGGTTTGTATTATGAGTTATGTGATTTGATGACTGAAGTTTTTTAGGAGTCCCGGATGAGATCATGGACATGACGAGGAGTCTCGAAATGGTCGAGACATAAAGATTGATACATTGGAAGGCTATATTCGGACATCGGAAAGGTTCTGAGTGGTTCGGGTATTTTTCGGAGTACCGGAGAGTTACAGGAATTCGCCGGGGAAAGTATTGGGCCTTCATGAGACTTAGTGGAAAGGAGAGAAGGGCTTGAATTATGTGGATTAGTTCTTAACAGAAAGTTTAGATCAAGAGCTTTAATTTGCAAAAAGAATCAACTAAATCGGAGTTATGAAACTCAAGTTATGATCAAAAGAAATTCAAATTCAAATATGTTTGAAACCATTTTTTAAACTTTCAAAAATATGTTAAAGTTGGTTATCCGGATAGAGGGGATCAAAATGAAGAATTTTGCGTTGGTTTCGTTGGATTTGGATAAGCGAGAGAAAAGTTACGAGGATTGAAAGATCAGGGGCTAATCTGTGAAGAATATATTCACGGATGGGTCCCTGGCTGAAAATAAAACAGAGAAAGAAAAATCTATCGGACGAACGTCCGCTAAGAAAACCTAACGAACAAAAATGTTCGCTAAAACTACCTAAACAAAAAATGTTCGCTAATTAACTAAACTAAATAAAACCCGGGTTTTAAAGAAAAATCGGATCAGACCGGGTGGCGGTTTAACCGGTCCACGGGGTTCGGTTGGTGGCGGCAAACGGCAGCAGCTGTCAGGACCCCGACTCAATGTCACATCGATCTAGCTTGTAACACCTCATATCACTTTGCGGCCTCACGCACGGTATTCCCACGGGTGTCGCCTTACCTTTGCCCGGGACCGTTTGCGCCTTTTGGCACACGTATATGATAGTGTCGCTAGCATCCATATGATAAGGAGCCCGGGCTGACATGGCTAGTCGTAAACCCAAAGTGGCACAGACTTACAGGGACAGGCATCCATGACCCAGCATCGAATGTGTCGGTCATCAGCGAGTGAATCCAGGCTGTAGCACTGGGCTAGCAGGACTCCGGTGAACCGGGCTGTAGCGGGCTAACAGGACTCCGGTATTCATCGCGTGACATTTCCCCGAAGGGACAGACACAGGAACGAAGAAGGACACATGCCGGCCAGCCTAAGTGTTCCGGAGCAGTAGCAAGCTACCATGGCTCAGTGGAGACACTAGGAGACATTTCCCGGTAAGAGAGGCTACTAAAGATAAACAACTAGATAGTCAGATCCCACACATACCAAGCATTTCAATAACATACACACAATATGCTCGATATGTGCAAATACAACATGGCATCACATCATGACTCTACGACTCAAGTATTTATTCATTAGGCTCCGAGGAGCGAGATATTACAAACAGGGGTCTCATGACCCAACATTCAGAGCATACAAATCAAAGCACAAGCAGAAGCTAACATGTCTGAGTACAGACATCTACAAATGAAAAAGGCTTAGAAGCCTGACTATCTACTAGATCCTGCCGAGGGCACAAGATCGTAGCTGAGGTAACAAGCTAAACGTCGAAGTCCACGCGGAACTACTAGTGAGACTGAAGTCTCTCTGCAAAAACATAAAATAGGCAAACGTGAGTACAAATGTACCCAGCAAGACTTACATCAGAACTAACTACATATGCATCATTATCAATAAAGGGGATGGTGGAGTTCAACTGCAGCAAGCCAGCTTTGACTCGGTGGCTATCCTGAACTACGACTACAAGGAACTCTTTTGAGGTGGCGCACACGAGTCCACATATTCACCATATCAATACACCACTATGGATCCGCTCCCGTCTCCCTACGAGAACGCCATCCATAGCACTCACGCTTATCTTGCGTATTTTAGAGTATCCACTTTCACTTGTCTATGAACTGTTATAGGCAACCCAGAAGTCCTTTACCGCGGACACGGCTATTCGAATAGATGATGTTAACCCTGCAGGGGTGTACTTCTTCACACACGCTCTCACCACTTACCGCCGTTTACACGACATGTACTCGGCAACCTTCAAGCGGAAGCCCAACGAGGGTGTCGGCCACGACCTACCTAAACACTCAAGTCCCTAGTCCAGGTTTATCGCCTATTCGGGTTCCATCCATGAGGAGATCCGGCCGGGGTTTCGCTCACAGCCCCAAACGATGTGAACAGGGTTCCGTGACACCAAACGGGCGCCCGGTTTACCCGGCCACGTGCCTACCGCATCACAGCCCACCCCTACGGTCAGCGCTGCGCACGGCCTCCAGCATACTACAAACACCAGAAACTACTTGCAACTCCTGGACAGAGGACAAGGGTGATTAAGAAGTCGAGAGGGTCCATTGGTTTCGGGCCCAATGCGTGGTAGTAGCTGAATCATGGATCACAAACACAGAACTCAGTTCCTGAGGACGGCTGCAATGAAACAACCCACCATGTACTCCTACATGGCCTCTCACCGCTACCTTTACCAAATCGTGTTCACACACTTAGCTCAAACACAGTAGGACATGTTCATACACACCTGATTCACCCCCGATGAATCAGACCTAACTCAACTCTAAGCAGTAGCAGGCATGACAAACAAGCATTAATGAGTAGGCACAACAGGGCTCAAACAACTCCTACTCATGCTAGTGGGTTTCATCTATTTACTGTGGAATGACAGGTCATGCAAAGGATAAAGGGGTTCAGCTACCGCAGCAAGTAACAGTTGAATCGTTGTTGTCCTAATGCAGTAAAAGAGATCAGGAGAGAGAGAGTGGGATTGTATCGGAATGTACAAGGGGGTTTTGCTTGCCTGGCACTTCTGAAGATAACATTGAGTCTTCATCAGTGTCAACGATCACATCGTCGGTACACGTCTACCCAGGGGGAACAACACCGGCAAACACAGAAGAAACACGATCAATGCAATGCACAATATGATGCATGCTATGACATGGCAATATGAATGTGTTTTGGGCTAATGCACCTAGCTATGATTTAAATGAAGTTGGTTTGAATACAAGATTCAAATTTCAACTCCATATATGATTATTTAAATGCCCTTTATTTGTTTTGTCCAAAACAGAGGACAAACATTGTTCAAACATGCATGAAAATGGTACAGATGGATTCCTTGAATTTTTCTGATAATTTTTCATATATAATTTATCTCATTTGGAGTTACGGTTGAATTTCTATGAATTTTAGAAGTTTAAATTATTTTCTGGAATTCCCTGAATTAATTTAAATCCAGAAAGAATTAACTGCGTCAGCCTGACATCATCATGACGTCAGCAGGTCAACTGGGCGCCTCCAGGTCAAACCTGACGCTGGGACCCACATGTCAGTGTAACAGCTAGTTAACAGGATTAAGTTAATACTAACTAAACTGTCAATGGGCCTGGGCCCGCATGTCAGTGGTTAGTTGACTAACTAAACAGGGTTAGCTAGTGTTAGGTTAGTCACTAATCCAGGTTAATTAGCGCTAAACTAATCTAACTAAAATTAGCAAGGGTGGCCCACATGTCATTGACCCAGGGTCAAACTGGGCCCACCCAGTCAACGGTCAGCGGGTCAAACCCGCCGGCGTCTAGCCGCCGGCGAGTCCAGATGCGGCGGAGCGGCACGGGATTCGCCTACAGGGCGCCGTTTGGCGCGCGGAGCACAGCTACGGGATGCGGACGCTCGTCCACATCCAACCGTGGTGGTGGCGCGGCCGGGGAGTGGCCGGAGTGGCGCCGGGGACGAGCTTGGCGGCGGCCGAAGCTCGGGTGCAAGTGGGGATGGGGCTGCGGTGCGCAAACGAGCGCGGCGAGGTGCCACGGAGGCTCTACGCGATGCGGGGAGCGTTTTGACGCGATGCCCGGGACCAAATGGTCACCGGAGCATCACCGGCGATGAGTGCGGGTGACGGCGCGTCCGGGTGAGTGCGGTGTGGTTGCTACGGTGCACGGTAGAGCGAACGGAGAGGGGGAAACGACGGAAGAGCTCACGTGGATCCCGTAGAGGTGGACGGCGAGCTCGGGGAAGGCCGAACGGCGACGAATTTGACGACGGCGATCCTCGGTGGCTGACGAGGGGGAAAACATCGGGGCGGCGCTCTGGGGCTCTTCTGGTCGCGTGAGACGACGAGGAGGACGAGGGAGGACCGGCGGAGCTCGAGGGCGTGTCGGAGAGGCTTCGGGATGGCTGCGGGCGCGCGAGCGCTGGTCGGCGGCGACGGCTCCGTTCGGTCGCGGGAGGGAGAGAAAGCAGAGGAGAAGTTGGGGATGAGGGAGAGTGCGAGGGGGTTCCAGGGGGTGGCGTGGAGCTGCGGGAGACGCCCAGGGAAAGGAGGAGGCAGCCAGGCAGGGTGGTGGCGTGGCGAGCTCGGCGGCGTCGCGGTGTCCCTCCTCTGCCTACTGGCACGAGGAGGAAGGCGATAGGGGGAGGCGCCTGGTGGGCTGGGCCGCACTGGCTTTGCCCGGTTGGGTTGCTACAGTGGTGGGCTGTGCAGGTAAGCTGAAGTAAGTTCTCTCTCTCTGCTTTTATTTATTGTTTTCTATTTTGTTCTGTTTTGTTTTGGTTTAGTAAAAATACTAAACCATTTTATAAAATCCTGAAAATAATTATGTGGCTAGAACTAAAATATACCAAACCACATAAAATGTTCCAGAATTATTGGACATATATTAATTATATATAATATATATATCCAATGCAAATAGTTATTGAATTAACTCAAAGGCCCAAAATAAATAATTCTGTGATTCCAAAAATATTGGTTTGAATTTTACCTCTTACCAATATTTTCACAGAGTAACAGAAACATTTCTTTGGACTCATTTGAAGAGATTTAAATGTTGGTTATTTTTAGAGGTGTTCTGAGGCTTTTGAAAATTCCTCACTTCAAATTTCATTTGAATTTAAACATGATGCACACATGACTAGCTAGCCCTGAGTATACCAGAACTAGGGATGTGACAACTCGCCCCCACTAAACAAGAATCTCGCCCCGAGATTCAAGACGTGAGGTAAGAGGAAAAGGGGGTCACAAAACTATCACAATCTCCATGATCCATTTGCCCTTCTTGAAGATGTTGGCTCATTGCTTCAAATCGATCTTGACGTATTTGCTTTCGAGATCTTCATTCAACATGACGACAAGAAGAAAGAGAAAACTCTAGAAGGAACGATCTCCTCGGAGATCAAGCAACTCAGGATCACTCACGGGATGAGACATAGAAACATCTCTTGAGCTGAGAGGCAAAGCACACATCAGGAAGGGCGGAAGAACAATTTGACGAGGGTTTCAAAGTAGCGAGGAAAATAGTTGCCATGATACCTTAACGGGGCACCTTAGGGAAGGTGACTCGTAGAGATATCCCCTTAAGTGGCAAAAAGAATTACCTTTGATTCAGAGATCATTGAAACTCTTTATACCAGCCTAAGGAAAATCTCGAGCGATCGTTTGGAGGGGTTCAGTAGAATGGCATACTCGAACCAGAATGGATGATGTGGATTACCTTGTTGAAGACAATGTCATAGATGATTTTGCTTACCACCGGAAATGGAAGGGACCCATGGTAGAATGGCACATTGGCGGTGCAAGCTGGGAACAGAATGCAAATGCTAGGAATGATTCTGGTAACTGGGGAGAACCCAACAATAGAGAGTGAGTCCACTGTTTGAAAAGTTTTACCATAATCAAGGAGACTGAGGGCAATCCAGTTAGTGCCGAGGATAACACCTAGCGCTTGTGCGTGCTCTCAAGAACTTGAGCATTTCCATAATCATCAAGGTTCTACCAACATTCATGTCAAGGATCCTGGCAACACAACATACTACCATGATGAACAACGATGGACGATGCAAATGCAAAGAAAGATAACACCTTCTCAGATTTCACCTTAGCGAGGCCAAGGGATCAAAATCTGGATGATCGACCGAGAGACATTTAGCACTCCGCTTCTAATGTTCTCCTTGATGTGCTGGTGCAACCCATTAATTAAAAAGGTTTGGTACCCAGAACATCAAGTAAGAGGTCGGACTTCGGGAGCACAAGAATCCATAAGGGACAACTAGGGAGTAAATCCTACGAAATCCTTATGGGGAGGTGGCCAACTTCTTCAATCAAGATACTACAATAATAAGTCTTCCGGCGGGGTGTGTTGGCCATGACATCCACTTTACCGGTTATGAGACCAATATTATAGTTCTTGGGAAATGTTCCAACCATCATGTCTGCCTGAGATTCAGGTCTGGTTGGTGTCGGAATAATTCAGACTCATCGAGTCTCGAAAGAAGAATGAAAGTTTGCAACACAAGTCGACGAGAAGACGTTGCGAGATTCTCGGGAGATGGACTACGGTAGTAAGCTCCAAAACATGAGCTGGTTCTGCTACAAACATGCGAACACGTTGTCCTAGACAAACATTATCCCATGGTAGTCTTATAATAAAACACTACCGAGTTCAGGTGGGGAACCATCAACGAGGATAGCGAAGTCCTAACATAAGTCATATGATTAGCTCTTATGAAGGAACTTCTTCTCCTTGAAGAAATCAATCAGTGGCTTGGTGTGCTCGGGACACATATGGAATGAAGGTTGCAAGTCTCCAGACCACAGAATACTTCGCACGTGTGCATGACTGACTTGGGATGATTCCGGAGGAGGTAAAATAAGACTTCTCAAATCCACGGCCGCAACTTGCATCAAATGCACATGAACTAGAGGAAGTCACTTCTTACATTCAAACATATGCTTCATGAGCTAGCATGAAAAAATGCTTTTAAAAATTTCCAACACTAGCTTAATGTCCAACAAAACTATGGAGAAGACAGGATGTTGTCGATGGGCTCAACAGCAATTCATCCAGACTCCCATGGAGATGGAATTCCATAACTATGTGAACAAGGTGATAGTATTGGTCAGACCCAAAAGACATAATGGTGTATGCTCGAGGAACATCCACGAGTAAGACAACATTACGAACATCGTTGGTTCTGATTTGATTTGAGAATAGCCCACCCTCAAATCAAAGTTTTGGCAAGACAATAGATCCAACAACTGGTCTCGAGGATCAATTGATGAGGATATCATCTTTCTTCAACATACATACAAGATATCCCCTAAAATGAACTAAGTCGGACAAGCTTTTATCTTCCAACTCTCCAAGTTGTTGTTTATCTTGACCAACCAGCTCAGGGGTATCCAACACGGATTCTTGGAGAAGAGAATGGTTTATAAGAATAAACCAACTTGACCACGAGCTCAACATAGCGGTCAGGTGACAACTTGGTAATACTTCCGAGAAGATACACGGAAAATTACGAACCACCGGTATGTTACTAAGCTCGAGAGCAATCTTGCTTTTCAGGGCAAGACGATATGATCAAATAAGCAAGGGACTGAATAATCCTAACTCATTGATCGAGGAGTGCACCAGAATAAGGACTAGGTAGCACGTTCAATCCTAGGATGATAATTCAATAATCAGCACGCTAAGAATGAAGTTGTTGTCCGTTTAACTACCAAGCAACGGAGTTGCTAGCAGTATTGATTTCACACACCATGATTCACTTGTCGGCATTCCAGTTACAATAACACGGAAACCGAGGAATGAACAATGATGGCAAGAAGTATTACTACATCAAGAATTCATAGGATGGTGTGCAATTCCCATGACATTCTTGATATAAAGATCGTATTACTCCAAGGTAGAACAGAACAAAAGCTGGATTAGTATTTGATCTGTGGAGTACGACTGCTTTGACCCAATCCTGGAAATGGACAAGGTACTGGAGTTTGTTTCTCCAAGTCATTCCGGAATAGAATGGCTTGACGGACCACAGAAGTAAAAGGCATCGATGAACACGAATGCACGACTACTCCTGACTATCAATCGATAGACGAAGGTCAGTATACAACTAAAGGGGGACAACTCAAAGGAACATATGATTTTCTGAGTTGTGGATGCATAGATTAGTATGTCGAACCAAGTTCAACATGTTTCTTCCAGATAACCCATGCAAAAAGGTAGAACTGGCAGATTCACAATTATGAATGGAGAACTCATCAATAGCACTCCTGTTGTGATCTTTTGATCCAAGAAACATCTGTCGTAAGTGGTTCATAGTATTTGGAAGAAGGAAATACCACGAACCTCGAGGACTAATGCAAAGGTTACTAGTAACCTAAAGGAACGAGCAAGCACTATCAACATGAGGTAAGTAGAGTGAGTCTTGGGTTCAAAACCCAGAGATAGAATACCTACTACTAAATGGCATCACGGGATGCTTTCGAGAATGAAGGCCAGAATCATCACACTGGGACACAAATCATGGCTAGACTACTAGATGATCCCCTAAGACACCTAGGGTCATAATAAGAATTCCAACATATATGTCGAGGCAGTAAAGTACCTCAACTTACTGATTAGTGTGGTCAAACTGGCCCAAAGAGACATCAAAAACAGGAGGAAGGGATTTGCAAATGCATCGGAATATTATAGAAACCTGGGATGACTCGGACAGCATAACGGCTGTAAATGCTCAAAAAGTTTGGAGATATACAACAAAATGGTGGTATAACCACTTAACATCAGAATATCAAGGTTTCGAGATCAACAGTTATGAACATACGGAAGTAGTAAAACTGAGCTGTGATTTGAAATTAACAATTCTATAAGTCTATGGATTAGTAACACGTCATCCTGATAGATAGATGAGAAGGCCTAGTTCTTAATCCCCGTAGAAGAGAAGAGGTTGACTCAGATCAGAAGGCCATGAGGTATAAGGAGTAAAAAGAGCCTTACGTTCCAACCCACAATCAATTCCCTTACATAACTAAAGCATTTCTAGACACAACTTCGAGTTTGGCTTGGTAATCCTACAAACAGTCAGGCTCTGATAACAAAGCTGTCAGGACCCCGACTCAATGTCACATCGATCTAGCCTGTAACACCTCATATCACTTTGCGGCCTCACGCACGGTATTCCCACGGGTGTCGCCTTACCTTTGCCCGGGACCGTTTGCGCATTTTGGCACACGTATATGATAGTGTCGCTAGCATCCATATGATAAGGAGCCCGGGCTGACATGGCTAGTCGTAAACCCAAAGTGGCACAGACTTACAGGGACAGGCATCCATGACCCAGCATCGAACATGTCAGTCATCAGCGAGTGAATCCAGGCTGTAGCACTGGGCTAGCAGGACTCCGGTGAACCGGGCTGTAGCGGGCTAACAGGACTCCGGTATTCATCGCGTGACATTTCCCCGAAGGGACAGACACAGGAACGAAGAAGGACACATGCCGGCCAGCCTAAGTGTTCCGGAGCAGTAGCAAGCTACCATGGCTCAGTGGAGACACTAGGAGACATTTCCCGGTAAGAGAGGCTACTAAAGATAAACAACTAGATAGTCAGATCCCACACATACCAAGCATTTCAATAACATACACACAATATGCTCGATATGTGCAAATACAACATGGCATCACATCATGACTCTACGACTCAAGTATTTATTCATTAGGCTCCGAGGAGCGAGATATTACAAACAGGGGTCTCATGACCCAACATTCAGAGCATACAAATCAAACACATGCGGAAGCTAACATGTCTGAGTACAGACATCTACAAATGAAAAAGGCTTAGAAGCCTGACTATCTACTAGATCCTGCCGAGGGCACAAGATCGTAGCTGAGGTAACAAGCTAAACGTCGAAGTCCACGCGGAACTACTAGTGAGACTGAAGTCTCTCTGCAAAAACATAAAATAGGCAAACGTGAGTACAAATGTACCCAGCAAGACTTACATCAGAACTAACTACATATGCATCATTATCAATAAAGGGGATGGTGGGGTTTAACTGCAGCAAGCCAGCTTTGACTCGGTGGCTATCCTGAACTACGACTGCAAGGAACTCTTTTGAGGTGGCGCACACGAGTCCACATATTCACCATATCAATACACCACTATGGATCCGCTCCCGTCTCCCTACGAGAACGCCATCCATAGCACTCACGCTTATCTTGCGTATTTTAGAGTATCCACTTTCACTTGTCTATGAACTGTTATAGGCAACCCAGAAGTCCTTTACCGCGGACACGGCTATTCGAATAGATGATGTTAACCCTGCAGGGGTGTACTTCTTCACACACGCTCTCACCACTTACCGCCGTTTACACGACATGTACTCGGCAACCTTCAAGCGGAAGCCCAACGAGGGTGTCGGCCACGACCTACCTAAACACTCAAGTCCCTAGTCCAGGTTTATCGCCTATTCGGGTTCCATCCATGAGGAGATCCGGCCGGGGTTTCGCTCACAGCCCCAGACGATGTGAACAGGGTTCCGTGACACCAAACGGGCGCCCGGTTTACCCGGCCACGTGCCTACCGCATCACAGCCCACCCCTACGGTCAGCGCTGCGCACGGCCTCCAGCATACTACAAACACCAGAAACTACTTGCAACTCCTGGACAGAGGACAAGGGTGATTAAGAAGTCGAGAGGGTCCATTGGTTTCGGGCCCAATGCGTGGTAGTAGCTGAATCATGGATCACAAACACAGAACTCAGTTCCTGAGGACGGCTGCAATGAAACAACCCACCATGTACTCCTACATGGCCTCTCACCGCTACCTTTACCAAATCGTGTTCACACACTTAGCTCACACACAGTAGGACATGTTCATACACACCTGATTCACCCCCGATGAATCAGACCTGACTCAACTCTAAGCAGTAGCAGGCATGACAAACAAGCATTAATGAGTAGGCACAACAGGGCTCAAACAACTCCTACTCATGCTAGTGGGTTTCATCTATTTACTGTGGAATGACAGGTCATGCAAAGGATAAAGGGGTTCAGCTACCGCAGCAAGTAACAGTTGAATCGTTGTTGTCCTAATGCAGTAAAAGAGATCAGGAGCGAGAGAGTGGGATTGTATCGGAATGAACAAGGGGGTTTTGCTTGCCTGGCACTTCTGAAGATAACATTGAGTCTTCATCAGTGTCAACGATCACATCGTCGGTACCACGTCTACCCAGGGGGAACAACACCGTCAAACACAAAAGAAACACGATCAATGCAATGCACAATATGATGCATGCTATGACATGGCAATATGAACGTGTTTTGGGCTAATGCACCTAGCTATGATTTAAATGAAGTTGGTTTGAATACAAGATTCAAATTTCAACTCCATATATGATTATTTAAATGCCCTTTATTTGTTTTGTCCAAAACAGAGGACAAACATTGTTCAAACATGCATGAAAATGGTACAGATGGATTCCTTGAATTTTTCTGATAATTTTTCATATATAATTTATCTCATTTGGAGTTACGGTTGAATTTCTATGAATTTTAGAAGTTTAAATTATTTTCTGGAATTCCCTGAATTATTTTAAATCCAGAAAGAATTAACTGCGTCAGCCTGACATCATCATGACATCAGCAGGTCAACTGGGCGCCTCCAGGTCAAACCTGACGCTGGGACCCACATGTCAGTGTAACAGCTAGTTAACAGGATTAAGTTAATACTAACTAAACTGTCAATGGGCCTGGGCCCGCATGTCAGTGGTTAGTTGACTAACTAAACAGGGTTAGCTAGTGTTAGGTTAGTCACTAATCCAGGTTAATTAGTGCTAAACTAATCTAACTAAAATTAGCAAGGGTGGCCCACATGTCATTGACCCAGGGTCAAACTGGGCCCACCCAGTCAACGGTCAGCGGGTCAAACCCGCCGACGTCTAGCCGCCGGCGAGTCCAGATGCGGCGGAGCGGCGCGGGATTCGCCTACAGGGCGCCGTTTGGCGCGCGGAGCACAGCTACGGGATGCGGACGCTCGTCCGCTTCCAACCGTGGTGGTGGCGCGGCCGGGGAGTGGCCGGAGTGGCGCCGGGGACGAGCTTGGCGGCGGCCGAAGCTCGGGTGCAAGTAGGGATGGGGCTGCGGTGTGCAAACGAGCGCGGCGAGGTGCCACGGAGGCTCTACGCGATGCGGGGAGCGTGTTGACGCGATGCCCGGGACCAAATGGTCACCGGAGCATCACCGGCGACGGGTGCGGGCGACGGCGCGTCCGGGTGAGTGCGGTGTGGTTGCTACGGTGCACGGCAGAGCGAACGGAGAGAGGGAAACGACGGAAGAGCTCACGTGGATCCCGTAGAGGTGGACGGCGAGCTCGGGGAAGGCCGAACGGCGACGAATTTGACAACGGCGATCCTCGGTGGCCGACGAGGGGGAAAACGTCGGGGCGGCGCTTCGGGGCTCTTCTGGTCGCGTGAGACGACGAGGAGGACGAGGGAGGACCGGCGGAGCTCGAGGGCATGTCGGAGAGGCTTCGGGATGGCTGCGGCCGCGCGAGCGCTGGTCGGCGGCGACGGCTCCGTTCGGTCGCGGGAGGGAGAGAAAGCAGAGGAGAAGTTGGGGACGAGGGAGAGTGCGAGGGGGTTCCAGGGGGTGGCGTGGAGCTGCGGGAGACGCCCAGGGAGAGGAGGAGGCAGCCAGGCAGGGTGGTGGCGTGGCGAGCTCGGCGGTGTCGCGGTGTCCCTCCTCTGCATACTGGCACGAGGAGGAAGGCGACAGGGGGAGGCGCCTGGTGGGCTGGGCCGCACTGGCTTTGCTCGGTTGGGTTGCTACAGTGGTGGGCTGTGCAGGTAAGCTGAAGTAAGTTCTCTCTCTCTGCTTTTATTTATTGTTTTCTATTTTGTTCTGTTTTGTTTTGGTTTAATAAAAATACTAAACCATTTTATAAAATCCTGAAAATAATTATGTGGCTAGAACTAAAATATACCAAACCACATAAAATGTTCCAGAATTATTGGACATATATTAATTATATATAATATATATATCCAATGCAAATAGTTCTTTAATTAACTCAAAGGCCCAAAATAAATAATTCTGTGATTCCAAAAATATTGGTTTGAATTTTACCTCTTACCAATATTTTCACAGAGTAACAGGAACATTTCTTTGGACTCATTTGAAGAGATTTAAATGTTGGTTATTTTTAGAGGTCTTCTGAGGCTTTTGAAAATTCCTCACTTCAAATTTCATTTGAATTTAAACATGATGCACACATGACTAGCTAGCCCTGAGTATACCAGAACTAGGGATGTGACAGCAGCGGCGAACGGTGTCGAGGCGAGCGGTGGCCGCTTTGGCGCCGGCGGCGTGCAGCGATGGCGGCGGCGCTGGCGGCGGCATGCAGTGGCGGTGGCGGCGGGGCTGTGGGCTGTGGGCTCACGTGGCGGCGGCGGCGGCTTCAAGAGGCGGCGGGGCGGCTGACGAGGGAAGGAGGGGCCGGACCTCGCCTTATAAAGGGGTCGGGGCGGCTCCTAGCTGGGGGAAGGGGCGACCGAGGGCGTGGCGGCGCCGGACTCCAGGAGGAGTCTCGGTCGGGCACATCGGGAGGAAGACAGTTGTCGGTTGGGCTTCGGCCCAGTTCGGCGGCCGTGATTTTTTTTCAGAGAGACAAAAAATTAAGAAAAACATAATAAAGATTGAGGGAGTCCTGGATTAGGGGGTGTCCGGATGGCTGGACTATACCTTCAGCCGGACTCCTGGTCCATGAAGATACAAGATTGAAGACTCCGTCCCGTGTCCGGAAGGGACTTTCCTTGGTGTTGATGGCAAGCTTGCGATACGGATATGTAGATCTCCTACCATTGTAACCGACTTTGTGTAACCATAACCCTCTCTGGTGTCTATATAAACCGGAGGGGTTTAGTCCGTAGGACAATATATACAACACAATCATACCATAGGCTAGCTTCTAGGGTTTAGCCTCTCCAATCTCATGGTAGATCTACTCTTGTACTACCCATATCATCAATATTAATCAAGCAGGACGTAGGGTTTTACCTCCATCGAGAAGGCCCGAACCTAGGTAAAACTTGGTGTCCCTTGCCTCCTGTTACCATCCGGCCTAGACGCATAGTTCGGGACCCCCTAACCGAGATCCGCTGGTTTTAACACCGACATTAGTGCTTTCATTGAGAGTTCCTCTGTGTCGTCGCCATCAGGAAGGATGCCTCGCCCCGTCTTTAAAGACGACACCGTTGCTAAGGGAACTTTGGCTGTCGGCCAAACCCTCCGGCTAGGTGGTTTTCTTATGACCGCCTGTTCGGCTTCTGCACCAACGATGACCTCTCAAGCCATCGAAAACAATCTTCATGTCAGCTCGGAACTCGCCGAGCAGTTAGATCCAATGGAGCTCTCCTCCATAAACGAGCTCTTGGATCGCTTCGCAGCCCTGGGAGTTGCTACAAATTACGACCAGATTGGGCCTAAACCCGATCTGAGAGAGATTAACTCTCCCCAAGTCACCCATCATGTTGCTGTGGTAGAGGGACAGTGTGGTGACCCTTCATCTATCTTAAGGACTCGCTACGTCCGGATTCCCGATCCCTCCAAGCCGGATACCCGCGGAGGGGTGGATATCACTCAAGACCTGAACTTAGAGTCAGGCGATGGGCTGGATTCATTGGACAACATCCAGGAATCCAAACTTTCGAGTTCGAAAATTCCTCGGCCTCTGAGCCTTAGATGGGGTGAGGCTTCGGATTTAATTTCACCCACCCACCCCAACATAAGCGATCTATCCAAAATCTGGCAAGAACCCGATGAAACAGTACATCATTACTGGGCCAGATTCCTCCTGGTTAAGAACAGGCTAAGGGACTGCCGCGAGGAAGACGCAATCTCAATCTTTTGCAATAATTGCACGGACAAGGGAATACTCAACGCCATAAGTCGCCGTGATATTACACGCTTTGCCGACTTGGCGTCCATTGTACGAAAGTATTGTGCGATGGACAGCGCCTGGAAAACCGAAATAAAATTTTGGGACAATCCGGCCCTGAATAGAAACCCAGTCCGAAATAAAAGGGTGCATCATCACCAGACACCCGGGTCAAGCACTAAAAAGCAAAAACCCTCTACAGGGCATGGAACCGTACTGGAAGGATGGCTTAATGGACCCTGTAAAATTCACAGTACAGAGGACGCCACACCAACTCACAGCCTTAGAGCATGTTGGATACTCCGGCAGGTGGCCAAAATTGGCGAAAATATCCTAATTCCGGAGGCCACAGAGAGCCCCCCAGAGACACCAATACGGTATTAACAGTCTTCGAGAATTTCGCATCAAATAATATGTGAAAAAGGACACTCCGCAGCCTTGCCGAAGTCTACCAAGTAGCAACAATAAACCCATGGAGTAACACGGCTATTACCTTCAACGCCAGTGATGAACCTAAATTCCAAACAGCCCGAGCACCAGCCGCATTGGTCCTCAGTCCAATAGTGGACGGCTTTCGTCTTACCAAGGTACTCATGGACGGCGGCAGCGAATTGAACCTCATTTATGAGGAAACCCTTCAAAAATGGAAATAGACTGGAACCGCATTGAGCGAAGCAGTACAACCTTTAGAGGAATAATCCCCAGTCGGGAAGCACGCTGTACAGGAAAAATCACACTAGATGTGGTGTTTGGCACGCCGGACAATTACAGGTCCGAAGAGATCACGTTCCATGTGGCTCCGTTTAGCAGCGATTATCACGCTCTGCTAGGGCGGGAAGCGTTTACAATCTTCCAAGCCATACCCCATTACGGGTACATGAAGCTCAAGATGCCCGGGCCTAACGGGATCATCACTCTCACTAGTGATCCGGACATAGCACTCCGCGCCGTAAATAGGACAGCCGCACTGGCCCTCGAGGCACTATCCGAAGCCCTAGCGGCTGAGGAACTGACTGCGCTGCGCTCTACGGTGAATAGGGACGATGTGATACTCGACAAAAGATCCAAGTCCACCTCCTTTAAACCGGCGGACGAAATAGTCAAATTCCAAGTCCATCCAACGGACTCCAATAAAACAGCTTCCATCGGGGCACAGTTAAACCCTGATGTAGACGCCGCACTGCGAGAGTTCCTATGAGAGAATTGGGACATTTTCACCTGGCACCCTTCAGACATGCCAGGAATCCCACGCAGGCTGGCCGAGCACAGCTTAAATATCCAAACAGGATTCAAACCTGTCAAACAGGCTCTTCGGCGTTTTTCCTAACCTAAGAGACAGGCCACAGGAGAGGAGCTAGCAAAACTATTGGAGGCCGGATTCATCAGAGATATAAAACATCCGGACTGGCTAGCAAACCTGGTGATGGTACCTAAGAAGGACAAATCATGGCGCCTGTGTGTTGATTTTAAAGACCTTTACAAGGATTGCCCAAAGGATCCCTTCCCCCTCCCCCGCATCGATCAAATTATTGACGCTACCGCAGGACACGATTCGTTGTGTTTCCTCGACGCATATTCTGACTACCATCAAATCAAGATGGCTGCAACGGCATTTATCACACCATACGGCCCATTCTGCTTCAACACGATGCCCTTTGGGCTCAAAAACGCCGGCACAACATATCAGCGCATGATTCAGACATGTCTGGCAAGCCAGATCGACAAAACAGTGGAGGCATATGTAGATGATGTGGTCGTCAAAACAAGACATGTTGAATCTCTAGTAGACGACTTGAGGCTCACATTTGATAACCTCCGAACATACGACATCAAGCTCAACCCGGACAAATGCGTTTTCGGTGTTCCAGCCGAAAAGCTCTTGGGCTTCATTATATCCGGTCGAGGAATTGAAGCAAATCCAGCCAAGATTCGAGCTCTGTCGCAACTGGATATCCCAAAGGACCTCAAACAAATACAAAAGTTAACCGGATGCGTGGCGGCTCTAAGCCGCTTTATCTCCCGCTTGGGAGAAAAGGCCCTACCCCTTTACACCTTCCTTCGGTGCACCAAACACTTCAAATGGACGGATGCAGCCATGGCCGGACTCGACGAAATAAAAACCATACTGGCAACAAACCCAGTCCTGGCCATGCCAAACATTGGCGAACTAATTCTATTATACATTGCAGCAACACATCAGGTTGTAAGCGCGGTGCTCGTCGTCGAATGAGAAGCAGACGGACACAAATTCCCCCTTCAAAAGCCGGTCTATTACGTGTCCACTGTCCTCACTCCCTGCAAATCATGGTACCCACATTATCAAAAGATCGCGTATGCGGTATTCATGGCATCCCGGAAGCTACGACACTACTTTCAAGAGTGTTCAATAATAGTAGCCTCGGAAGTACCACTTAACGATATTATAAACAACCGTGACGCAACGGGACGGATTGCAAAATGGGCCATTGAGCTCCTCCCGTTCGACATAGCTTATAAGCCACGGCGAGCCATCAAGTCGCAAGTCTTGGCCAACTTCGTCGCAGAATGAACGGAGGCCGAACTCCCTAAAGAGTACGGCACATATTCAAATTACATCATGCATTTCGACGGCTCCAAGATGTTGGCCGGACTGAGGGCTGGCGTCGTTTTGATGTCCCCCACAGGAGACACAGTTCAATACGTACTCCAGATTATGTACACAGACTCCAACAATGCAGCCGAATATGATGCCCTTTTACATGGTCTCCGGATGGTAGTATCCATGCATGGGCATTCAGCGCCTAGAGGTGCGCCGGGACTCAAACCTTGCAATATCCCAAATAAATGGAGACTTCAATGCCAAGGATCCAAAAATGGCATCTTACCGCAATGCCGTCCTAAAAATGTCAGCTCGGTTCGAGGGGCTTGAATTTCACCATATAGCCTGGGAAAATAATCAGGCGGCAGATGTCCTGGCATGCATCAGCGCAAAACGCGATGTAGTCCCCCCAACATCTTCTTGGAAAGGCTGTTCAAGCCATCCGTAGTATGGGAAGGGGAGCCGAACAATAACATCCCAGACCCAACCGCACTGCCCGACACCGAACATTCTGACACAATCGGAGGCTCTGCCAATGAGATAACACCTTCAGCCCACGCAATAATGGTTGTCATCGCCCCATGGACAGAACCATTCCTCGCCTATCTTACTAGGCAGGAACTCCCCGAGGACCAAAATGAGGCACGCTGCATAGTGCGGCGATCCAAAGCCTACAGAGTCCACGAGGGAGAGCTTTATAAGAAAAGCACTACCGGAGTCCTTCAAAGGTGCCTCTCCGAATAGGAGGGGCGGAACCTCCTGGCTGAAATTCATGCCAGACTGGGCGGTCACCATGCTGCAGCTCGGTCCCTCGTAAGCAAGGCCTTCCGTACAGGCTTTTATTGGCCGACGGCCCGGGCAGATGCTCAGGACTTAGTCCAACAATGCACCGGTTGCCAGCTCTTTGCAAACCAAAGCCATATGCCACCCACCGCCCTCCAAACTATCCCCATTACTTGGGCCTTCGCGGTCTGGGGGCTTGACATGGTTGGACCACTTAAAGGCGGAACCCACAAGCAAAAATACTTACTGGTCATGGTGGATAAGTTCACCAAATGGATAGAAGCCAAGCCTGTTAAGAAGGATGAATCCAGACCGGTGATAGACTTTATATCTGGGGTTGTACACCATTACGGCATCCCCCACAGCATCATCACTGATAACGGCACGAACTTCACGGCCGACGAGGTAAAACTCTGGTGCAAAAACATGGGCATCAAGCTCTATTATGCTTCCGTCTATCACCCACAAACTAACGGCCAGGTCGAACGTGCAAATGGTCTTATCATGAGCGGCATCAAACAAAGATTAGTGCGGTCCCTCAAGGAATCTAACACGCACTGGGTAGAGGAGCTCGACTCCGTACTCTGAGGGCTGCGGACCACGCCGAATCACACCACCGGATACACACCATTCTTTATGGTGTACGGCGCAGAGGCAGTTTTGCCTTGTGACATAATTCATGACTCACCTCGAGGGCGCATGTACGAAGAAAGAGAAGCCGAGCTCGATCGGCAGGACAGCTTGGACGCATTGGAGGAAGAGTGTGACGTGGCAAAAGCCCGTTCCGCATTCTATCAACAGCAGGCTCGAAGATACCAAAGCAGAGAAGTACGGGCCAAAAATTACAACGTTGGCGAATTAGTTCTACGACTATCGGACAAGAAAAAGGACAAACTCAAGCCCAAGTGGGAAGGTCCCTTCATAATTGACCAAGTCCTGACTGGTGGAGCGTACCGCCTGCGGGATGCATCGGATAACCGACTCAAGCCGAACCCATGGAACGCAGCCCGTCTCCGAAGATTCTATGCCTAGCGCCGGACTCTGTGTTCGTCTCCTTCCTCTGTCCATTTTTTATATATTTTTGTATTACATTTCTCGTCTTCTCTCTCTCTCTCTCTCTCTCTCTCTCTCTCTCTCTTATAGCTTTAAAGGCTCATAAACTGATGTGCTATCCGCGCTCATTAAACCTGGGGGCTTCTTTAAACAGAAGCTTATTCATACGGGCTTCATGCCCAACACATGTGTCACACTTCCGCATGTACCTTTTATTCACCATTATATGCATCGATATGACTTAAGTTTTGGCCAAGCTGGGTTGCCTGGCTCCTGTGCTTACCCCTACGTTCCCGATTGTTCGGCTAGGTGGTAAAGGGAGCACCTCTGCGATTGTTACTGCCGGGTCAGCCGGACGTGTACCTCAGACTGGTTGAAACCGAAAGCTAGCGTTCTTAAGGGAATATTCGGTCAGTGAACTAAAGATGATCTTTTTTACTTTTATATATACGCCCCTAGATGTTTTTCCTGCGTTTCTTTTCGCAGCATGGACATGCACCTTAGGGCATGCCTCCCAGGGAAAGGAACCCCTAACGGAACTATTCTCCCTGGAAGATGTTTCTTACTAACCATGTAATATAACATAACTAGTCGGGCACTTGTCTGTTCATGCACTAATGACCCCTACACCTGGTCTCCATGCATTCCCCGGTTCCTATATAACCGCATGGGAATTCGGACACACTCCGGACCATCAGGTCCCGAGGCTGAAGCGAAAAGGTCGGCCTTGACAAATGACCTACAATCCGGCTAGAAGGCATTATAAATGTCAACTAAATTACATAGTCATTTTGACTGATTGTATTCCTCCTCAATACCATCTAATAGGTTGTCTAATTTACAGTCTTGCTGGGAATACTTTGTGGCCAACTCTACTTGGCCGTACACTAAGCTTACAGGGATATCCTTCCCATCGGGCCCTACAGGACCGACCTCGGCCATGTGGTTGGGGTCAGCCTTTGCGTACCGCGTCTTCACCATAGCCCAAGCCTCCCTAGCGCCTTGACGGCAGGCTAATATCTTCCACAATCGGAAGCGCCGCCGTGCTCCCTTTAGCTTCTCCGCAAGCTCTCCAAGACCTTCAGGCATGGAGACGGATGGCTACAAGGCCTGGGCGACGCCTTGCATCGCCTGCCGAACTCGATCGAGCAGTTGCGAGAGCTCGGGAAGAAGGTCACCCGTAGAACCGGGCATCTCCTCTGCAGGACGACCTGTTAGCACACCTACAGACATTGCTCTGTTAGTCGACTTCCCCGCCGAACTTTCTTTCAAAGGTTCGTTCAAGCACTTACTAAATATGCCGCGCCGAAGCCGTTGATTCTCCTTCAGGGAGTTTGATAGCTGGGCACGAACATCTTTCAGCTTGACGCCCAGCTTGGTGTTGGCATCTTGGAGATCGTTCTTCTCCCGCCTCACCATTGTCAGCACCTTCTCACCACCCTTTAGCTGGGGTAGGAGGTGTTGCCTTTCCGTATTCAATCCGGCGCCATCTGCAATTTAATTTGTAAGATTCGCACCCATGATGTGCTTTGCAAAAATACTTATCTTTCGAAGTGTATATTACCAGAGGGTCTCCTTGGGCTCCCCCGCCGCGGCTAGTGCGGCCTCAAGTTGGGCTTTGCACTCTTCCAGCTCCTTGGACAGTAGGGAATTCTTTTTTGTAAGAACCTGCATAACAAATGATCCTTAAATCAGTTATTCTAACTGTTTCAAGTCTCGGGGGCTACTGGTATCTGTATATAATTACCAAAATTTTCTTACCCGTATGTCTTTTACATATTGCTCCGTGGCTCTGGCTAGACCATTTTGAGCGGCACGAAGGTACGCATCTCCCGATTTGAAGGCATCTAACGCCTCTTGGGAGAAACAAGCATCACGAAGAATTGTCCGGCGACGCCTGTGGTTCATGGCACTCTCCACCTCAGAGTTGGTGGCAGACAACTTGTCCACATCCTCCGTCGAAGGAGCGCCCGGTGCGCGCCTTGTGTTCGCCTCCACCTCCGAACCAGGCTTTGGAGCCTGGCTGGTGGAGGCGCGATTGGTAGCCTCTCCGAATCCAGTCCGGCAAGGTCTCTTTGTCCTGAAGAGAGCACGAGTGTTAATGTGCCTTGAAGGTGTAACACCTAGGATAAGGGGGCGCGCCATACCTTTTCGCTGACGTCTCGGTCCGGACTGCACCTCTTTTCTGCCCACGGGGCCCTGCGGCCCCTCGTTGGCTTGTCGCCGCAGGATCGGCCTCCCGTTTCTGGGAGGCCGGGATTAGCCCTGGGTAATCAGCCGTAATGGCCACCAAGGCCTTGTCCTTGCTCAATTGATGGAACACTACATCAATCAGCTCCACAGAAAAGTCCTGATCCTCTTGAGAGTCCGGGTCGAGGGACCGTCCTGGGTCCTCGAGTTGTGGAGGAGGGTTGCTTATTTCTTTAACAGCCTGGCGCAGTTCCTGTGTTGAAATCACTAGATTGAATATTTAACAATGGGGATATAAAACAGATGGGCAAGATGTGACCACTCACCTAGCTTGGAGGATTGTACATGGAAAATCCACCCTTTGGGTCGACGCGGAGAAAATCCTCCTCTTCTCCCTTGTACGAAGAGGACAAGGTCTTTATTAGAGCCGCGGCCGAATCCGGCCCCTTACGGCCGTAGCGGGTGGTGTCGTCCTCCCCGTTGAAGTCCCACATGGGGTGGCCTCTATACTGTAGCGGCTGCACCCCTCGCATGATGCATGCGGCCATGACTCCGATCATGGTCAGTCCGAAATGAGCTAGCAATCTTATCTGGCCCATCAGGTAAATAGCGTCCCTGTCACTTTCCCTCTGAGGGCTCCGTGGACGCCAGCTTAGGCATTTCTTTAAGGGAGCACTGTCAAATTCAGGGAGGCCGATCCGGACAGGATCCGGCAGCGGGACGTCTTCTATATAAAACCATTCCGAGGGCCAGTCTTCGGATGCCTTCTTTGGGGTTCCGGACAGATATCCGGTCCCGGCGATGCGCCACACTTCGTCTCCGCCCACTTGATACATTGACCCCTTCTTGGAACGGGGCACGAGGCAGAATAGCTCTTTCCACAGCCCGAAATGAGCCTCAACACCCAAGAACAGCTCACATAGGGCTACAAAGCCTGCGATATGCAATACGGAGGCAGGCGTGAGATTATGTAGCTGGAGGCCGTCGAACTCCAGCAGCCCCCGGAGAAATGGATGGATTGGAAATCCGAGCCCCCTTATTAAATAAGGGACGAGGCACACCCGCTCTCCTTTGGAGGGATTAGGGGCACTCTCTGCTTGCTCTTCGCCGTTATAGACGGCGAGACCGGCTCGAACCGGGACCATATAGGCCGGGGGGAGAAATCCCTTGGTCTAGAGCGTCACTAGCTTGCTATGCGGGATGGAACATCTCTCCCAATATCCAGGCTTCGGGCTGGAAGGGCGAGGGGAGGAGTTGCAAATGCTGGCCATGGTGGAATGGAGCTTTGTCGGATGCGCTCTGATGAACACTCACGAAGGGGAGAAGGTGTGGTTTGGATCTAAATCCTTGTCCCCTTAAATAGGGCAGCTCATTTACGCGGCTAGGGGTGTGAATGTAAAAACACTCGGACTTTTCATATTCGTTTGACACGTGGGAAGCAGCCATTATTGGGCATAGAAGCCAAGGAGCGCAACATCTACAAGAAATCGGACTTTATTGGAGGAAAACCCGCCTTGCAATGCCGAAGACAATCTGTGTGCCGGACTCATCGTCATTGAAGCCTGGTTCGGGGGCTACTGAGGGAGTCCTAGATTAGGGGGTGTCCGGATGGCCGGACTATACCTTCAGCCGGACTCCTGGTCCATGAAGATACAAGATTGAAGACTCCGTCCCGTGTCCGGAAGGGACTTTCCTTGGCGTGGAAGGCAAGCTTGGCGATACGGATATGTAGATCTCCTACCGTTGTAACCGACTTTGTGTAACCCTAACCCTCTCCGGTGTCTATATAAACCGAAGGGGTTTAGTCCGTAGGACAACATATACATCAACAATCATACCATAGGCTATCTTCTAGGGTTTAGCCTCTCCGATCTCGTGGTAGATCTACTCTTGTACTACCCATATCATCAATATTAATCAAGCAGGACGTAGGGTTTTACCTCCATCGAGAGGGCCCGAACCTGGGTAAAACTTCGTGTCACTTGCCTCCTGTTACCATCCGGCCTAGACGCACAGTTCAGGACCCCCTACCCGAGATCCGCCGGTTTTGACACCGACAAAGTTATTTTTAGAAATTCCAGAAAAATTGACGTAGTCCCTCCTAATTAAATGGGCTTAGGTGAACATTTTTCTCGGCCTAAATGCCTAAAATAAAAATACACTTTTTAGTACTAATAAAAATAATTAAACACGCAAATAAAATCAATAAAATATATTTTTATTCAAAATTAAATTTCCAACATTTATTTCCTGTTTTTGAAGAAGTCATATTATCTTCTCTCATTATTTTTATTTATTTGAAATTATTGGAAAAATATTTTGAATAAACCACTTTGATCCAATTTGCCAATTTTGAAAATTCAAAAATGGATTTTTGAGAAAACCTCCAACTCTTTCAATTGGTCCTTGAGTTGCTTAAGGTTTCTAGGATAAAAATTCAAATAAAACAAATTTCAAAAATGCACATATGATGAAAGCATATGAATGATCTAAATAAGATCCAAATTGAAAATTGGGATGCTACATAGATCCAACTCAAGGCCTTTTGCAATTCTGGAGGAGAAATAAATGTCGACATAATGTAGTCTTTATTATATGATTCTCCCGAATCTATATACATAGTGGATATTTCATCATTACCTTTTGACTCCTTGTGATTTCCCACAATAGTTGAATCAAGGTCTTCTGATTTCCCAGCACCAATATTTGTGTGCGCACTCATGTTAGGTTCTGGATGTGTCCAACATACTTCAGGTGTCCTTCAACCCTAGGTTCAATGTCAACATGACGTTGACCTACATTTACTGTTTGAGGATTCCTCATTCCCCTCGGACGCTTTCTTGAAGCTTTGTCCTCTTGTCCAGATTCCTCCCCCTCTTGGGTGGCCAAGTGGACCTATGGATCGTATCCACTTTCTCTGGCACATTCACTACGGAAACATTTTATTTTGTGACACCTTTACACTCGATAAATGCAACCGGCAATTATTGGCGATACTTTACAAATTGATAATCTTCTGAACCTCTAGCTCAGATTCATTCGTACGTGCATAAAAGGACTAGATGACTATTCATGTCTCATTTTATTTTCTGGCATTCAATGTGGTTCTTATCTCCCCTAATGCCGGAAAAACATCCTCATCAAAATATAACCAGCGTATCGAGCCATAAACAAGTCCCCTTCTAGATACTTCAGGTACTTTATGTTTGACAGAGAATTCTACCTCACATAGATCCCCATTTCTCTACGAGGGCCCATATTTATATGCTGCGGTGCTAAAATCGGTTTGTATCCAACGCAAGCGAAATATCGCAGATGGAAAATACTTGTTGACTTTCATGTACTAATTGCAACAGGGAGACGGTATAATATGTAGTTCGTCGAATTTGTATATGCAGTATGTAAAACTGCATGTCCCCAAGCAAATGTAGAGAGATTAAAATTCTGTAGCAGCAACTTGCTATCAACTTGTCCTCTTAACAAGTGATTCCACAAGACTAATCTGGGTATGTACACAAAGTACCAATATGCCCCACAGCTATGCCCCAATAATCTAGGCAATAATCATCAAATGCTCACGAACTAAATTTCGTAGAATTATCCATTCTGATGGATTTTATCCCATTCTCGGATGATTTGGTCTCAAATTAATTATCTGAGGAAACATCTTTATAAAAGCATGGTTCCCTACAAAAGTAAGACACACATTGGACCATCTCGTTGATGCGCCCGAAAGCACTATGGAATATCTGAATATTTCATATAATGGTTGAATTAGATCACATATATCTCCTGTCAAGGAAGTCTAGTGGCTCATCCTCTCTCCTGCGATAAGATGGCTTTTATGATCAATTTCTCAGTTTGCACATACGTGCATACATAATCTTTTGAATTTGGAAAATTGTCATCGTTAGATTGTGTCCAGTGGAACCACAATAATTTTCTCATCATCCCAAAACCAGGATGACCCAGAAAACCATGCCCTATCTTGAACTTATCAAGATTCTAGAAAATTATTTGTTAAGTCAAATGCTTATCTGACTAGATGTATGTATAGTATAATCCAGAAGATAGAGAAGGCATTTACTCTAGGATTTCATTCAAATGCCTTTTGCTGAGTTATGAGTAGGTTTTTAACCTCACTCACTTGATGATTTTCAACATAGAAACTATTGCGGATATCCTTACAACCTAGCAAGGCACGAATGCAATCTAGATACTTCAATGCATCCATGATTACCATGAAGTGCCCATAGGGAGTGTAATTATGGCTTGACCAGAACCAACAATTACCACATCACAACCAACAATTGTCATGACGCTTCCAATACTCTTCTCAGGAGTATGGAAATTCTTAATCTCCCTTAACATCATGTTAGTAGACCCAGTTTCCATTTAACACATATCATTCTCCATTGGACTATTTCCATAAGTTTTCTATAGAGTATAGTATACATGTAAACTCATATAGAAATACATACATTATGTGTCACTAGAAGATTCGACTAGTATGTCATCGACATTAAGTGGATCTCCCCTTTGCTAAGCATGTTCCTAGTTGCCAATATTCTAAGGAATGTCTAGGAACTCATGCTTATGTTCAGTGAAATAACTTTCACACTGGTTTCCATGAGCATTTTTCCCTTGGCAATTGATTGCTTGAAGATCCACCGAATGCTTGGAAATATCACATGTCCTTGCGATCAGTTATACAACCACACTTATAGCAATCACCAGAGTTGCTAGCATTGTCATTTTGCTTGAAATGAATTTTTCCCTTTTGAGCTCCACTCTTATTTTGCTTCTCATCATAACTCCACTTTCCTTTACCGCTGACGATATTTTTCAGCCCAAATCCTCATAGAAGGATTGAAAGTAAAGAGCATCTCTAGATGAGAACGACGTCCAAAACTACAATATCACAGAATCTCAACTACTAGTTGATTTGATGCATGTAAGAATTGCATGCCACCATAGACTCATAGTCATAGAATCGGACAAGCGTCCATTTCCTATACACAACAGGCATCAACGTCACCCTATACTAACGCCCCCCTCCCCCCCCCTCCCGTGAAGAAGACCTCGCCGCACCATGCACACCGAGCCTCTTTGCCAATCTGCACAGCTAGATCCATATGCCTTGTCGGTTATCACCACGTTGTTCGCGGCTGACAGTCATCAACGACACCGCGCACCATGCCTAGCGCCGCGCCGCGGCATCGCCGGGCAGCCACGTCCTACCGCACGCATGCAGTCTGAAATCATGTCTCGTCAGGGTCGTGGTCGTCCGCAACCACGTTCGATGGAAACTGCCGTCGAAGTGGAGGGTGCGACATGCATCCCTGCTGTTGTCGGTGCGTCTTTGAGTTCGACGAAGTGATTCTACCACGTGCATAAAAAGTTGCACAGTAATAATAACAATACTAAAGGGGAAGCTTTTCATTTTTCTCCTTTTTTTACTACTTATATTGGAGAAATTACATGGGCTTGTGTTATAGTAGGGGCAGGTCAGTTTGACATCCAGAAATATCTGGATTTGGGTCTCACTTATCTCCTCACAAGCAACCCATCTCGAAGCCCTCTCGACCGCTTTCCTCTCCTGAAAAATCCGTCTGCCATCTCCTACCATCTCTCTCGCTGGAAGCAGCGCGGCGCACCAGCGCCCTCAACCGCTCCCATTTCCTCCTCCTCCCGGCTCACCGCCTCCCTTCCACCTCTCCTTCCCTCGATCTCCACTGCCACCCGGGTAGCCGCACCCTTGACCTCTATGTTCCTTCCTCCTTCCTTTCCTCCGAATCTCCCACCTAGCATGGTGACTCTCTCCACTGTGCCTGTTCCATGGGATCCAAGAGTTCCTTGGTCCGAATCCCGACCTGGACCAGTGAGCGGTCGATGCAGGTCTTCATCTCGCTATAGCTTCCCTCTTCCTCTGCCTCACTCCTCACTCTTTTCTCCTCCACCACCACCACCTCCTTCACCTCCCCTCGGCCACACGTGGCCTACAGTCACAAATCCTAGCCCTAGACTACTACTGCATGGTGTGGAATGGTGGAGGCCGACGGCTCGGCGCACAACGGCGGAGTAGGTTGAGTCTCCAGTATCCACCACCACACAGGCTCCTCTTCCTCTTTGATTTCCTTATTTTCATTCAAATATTATGGAGTTTCTAGTGTGGGCAATGGTCACGAAGCAACAAGTAGGCGACAAGAATTTGCGATTTTTCTTTTATTTTCAGTACAAATTATTGGTTATTTTAAAACATGATCAACACCTTCTGTGTGACCTCACCCATGCAAATTTATCACAATATATACGTCAAAAATATGATCAACTAACTAAAGATATACAAATTTGCTATATGAATTTAATAATTGTAGAGTTATATGAAATGTTCAAATTTTTAGTGGGGTATTATCATTTGGTTTTCATTCTTAATTTGGGATGAAGAGCAGTGTTTACAACAATATGATTACATTTTTGTTTTAGAAAAGGAGGAATCACCCCCGGCCTCTGCATCTGGGAGATGCATGCGGCCATATTATTTATTATTCACAAATACCTTACAAAGAAATACAACAGTAAGCCTGAGGCCACCATCTAGACGACCCCTATCGCTACTCCTATCCTCTTGATAAAGGTGTGTCGAATGTCTGGGCTAAATACCAAACCGACATCGCACAAAAGCCTAACATCTAACGCCGGATGCCCCATCCAAAGCCACATAGGCGGGACTGGGTAACACTCCGGTCTGACGCACTCTCGGTGAGTACCACACGCACACGCTGCAAAGGGCCGTCACCTCCGTCTTCCCTCAATCCATCCTCAAAACATTATGATTACATGGAGTGCAATGCTCAAGTGCTTTTTTTGAGTTAGGTAGAGAAGTAGTAGAAAAATATGATAACATGGATTTTGTCGAGTTTCTTAATGAGCTTTTCAATTTGTCGTCCATGATTTTAGTTTTTTTGGAAATAAAATCTGGTCACGTATCTTTTGATGTGTGTTCCAAGTGAAACTGTTTATCTGCATACAAGCAAGTACTCCAATGCTCTCAAATCATCTTTTCTTGGGAGAAATTTACTTTTAGCATTGAGAGGCCAATGTCTATTTTTGACCCAATTAGAACCTTCAGGTTAGTACATGTAATAGTTCAGAATGCATGCTATGACACGACTTTATAGAAATAACATGCAACCTTTTTTAAGAATGCGTGTCGTTGTTACACTATGGGAAAGTGTGGGGATATAATCGATGCTGAGAGGCTACAATGATGGTCCAATGATGAACCTGTTGTGTTAGGTTGGTCGTAATGGAGAGTCTCATAGACTAGTATCATGCATATGATACTTGTGTATGATACTACATCCGAAGTGCATACTCCCCCTTTCCGTTTTATAGGACTTATCTCAAAATTTTAGTTTTTCCATTTTATAAGGCTCAATTTGGTTGTTGTCCATCACATGTTCAGATTTCAAGGTGCATTAAATCATTGCATGCAAGTACTAAGAGAAAAATGACCAATGTATGTACTTTATGCATGCATGCATTGTAATTAATGCATTGGTAAACATAATTTTTTGAGGAAAACAAGAGCATTAATTGGTTGCTTTTGCAAACTACAAAGAGTATTCCACCACTCACCATCTACCTTGGTTGGTGAGATTTTTGAATTGAGCCCTATAAATCAAAAAGGAGAGAGTAGTATCCTAGGTTGGTATCATAGGTAGTATCATTTATTTCCATGCATGACACATCGTAGTATACATTTATTATGATATGGTATCATAATATGATACTCAATCATGTCTTTCTTCATTTAATTATATGCCACCTCATCAAAATTGCCTAGTTGGCATGCATGGTACTAGCTATGATACTTCCATTACGACCAGCCTTTTATTGTTTGTTGGCATGACATTAGATGAGTTTAATGGTACATACTCACTGTCAAGGAATGTGCATTTCTTATTCGCTGACAAGGAAGTTGATTTTTTCGATGCATCTGCTACACAGGAACACAAGCATTTAAGTCTACCCTGCCTACACGATGGTATGTGAACCCTGCAATTACTGAAATGACTGCCATTCTATAAAGGTACTAGTAGAATGCTCGTGGGTTGCTACGGGTTACAATGCATATCAATAAATTAAAAGAAAAAATTAAGGTCATCTTCAAGGTTGAAACTCATTTCTCACTCATACAACTGAGCATGTACGGGCATCAAATGGCCGCCAAGCGGACGTCTCCAAAATTTAATCACCTAGACAGTCTGGGCTCCCTCAAATTAGCCCATATATAGGATAGAAATGTGGTTGTCCGGACTATCTGACATGTTATCACCAACATGCGGCCCCAACACAAAAACCCCACCCCACGACGCACTCTTCCATTTTCCTGTCATAGCCTCCCCTTCTTGCTCGGTTTTTCATTGTAGCGGGACATTTATTGCTAGAGCCATGTCCTTTAAAACCAGATGATGCCCACTGCACCTTCAGCATGGCGCCCTATCTTCTTCACACTGTAATTCCCCATGGACCGTCAAGGAGGAGTCCCCCACCAACAGCCCCGCTCTATGTCCTGATACCCTTCCCAGTGTTCATGCCGATCCGCCATTGCCATCAACAGGGAGAAGGTGTGCACCACCCGTGATGCCTGCCAAGCGAAGAAGGTAGATCCAATGTCTCCTGAGCCATTGACATATTGTAAAATATAGTTGAATGTCGTGCATTACCACAAAACAAAAATACAATGTCTGTTGTTGGGCAAGAAACTAATGTGCCATTGTGTCCATTTTTAACTCTTGAAGCAACCAACCAATGCATCTACCAGTCTATCCTAACCAAAAATTATATGACTTGATGAAAAATATATATGGACCGCTCGCTCATGCAATTTGACCAACCCAACCCACATCCCACTCACTCTCAACCCTCACTCTTATCACAAATCCACTAAGTCGTATTCAGAGTGAGCCTGTGCGTCGTGGTAGGTGAGCAACAAGGGACATGGGTGGCAACCGCCTTCAGATGTAATTCACTACATGCCTCTAGAAAATTTTCTAAATAAAAAGATAATGCTACCTCAACATGCACTCAATAAAAAATGGATTATAGATCACAACAAAAAGTATTTGATGACTTAAGGCAAGCAAATACTATCTGTTGTTGTTTTGTTTTCTATTTTAGTAAGCAGGTAAAATGAGTACATTAGTCATCCCCATCAAATGCTTCAAAAAGTAGGCGATAACAACAAAAACAAAGCAAACTTCTTACTGGGTTGTCAACTCATCCAAATATGTTGTCGTGGTATTCTCACGGGGGCTTGCGAGTCAACAGATGCCACAAGGGCTTAGTGTGAGGGTAAGACTGCAATTGATAGGACCGGGAGCGGGTATGCGAGTAGCACGCGCTAGTTTTACCCAGGTTCGGGGATCTCCGGAGACATAACACCCCTACTCCTGCATGTCTGAGTATATCTGGTACAGGGTGCTCCTGGAGCTGTATCTCAAAGCAGTGCCACTGGCATCTGGTTTCATAAATGCATGTATGTGGTATGCTAGTGGCCGGCTATGCCCACGGCATGTGGCCGAATGGATGGGTGTGCTCCTACGTGAGTGCCCATGAGAGTCTATGGTGGATGGATGGATGGTTGCTATATATAGTGTGTAGCTAGCTTAATGTCTAAGCTAGCTAGTGTCATGGGTGGTAGTGGCTTTGGTTGTAAGCTACCTTGGATAGCTTACAAGCCAAGCTATGTAGGCATAGCTAGTGGCATGGTGCATGTCAAGCTTGTTCCCTGGGCACTTTATAGAATAGTGCCAAGGGGACAGGTACACTGTAGATGATGGCATCGCGGTACATCTGTCTCGTCCGAGGTATGGCCGTCTCGTCCGAGGTATGGCCGTCTCGTCGGTGTCTTGTCGGTCTGCAGTCGGCAGCCGGCTGGTCGGCGCAGTCGGCAGCCGGCAGCCGGACGGGGAGCCGGCAGGAGCAGCCGGGCAGTCGGACTGAGGGGCTTTGCTAGCCCCGATGTCTTGAAATATTGTCTTGCCGTCTTTGGGGTACCCGTGGTCAATTACTCTATCAGTAGCCCCCAAGCCTCCGGGCAACATGGCAAAGTTGGGCGGGTTTTTTTTGGCGAGTGTTCATGGAAATGATCATGAAAAAGGCAAAGTTAGTCCACGCAGATATATCAAATGTTTACTTTTAGCATTGCAAGTTTTATGCGGAGGGTGCCGACTCGGTTTTGTCCGAGCCCCCTTCAATCTTTTTCAAGTTCCCTCCGCTTTTTGGCTTGTGCTCTCACTCGCCGGACAGCCGCTCTGTGATCTGTGGCTGAGAGTGGGCCGCGAAGTGGAGTGTACAGTACTCAGAGTCTGGGAGCAGATTCAACCGAGTAGATACTTGTAAAGGAAACGACCGGGTCGCCCGAACCGTTATTCTTCCCGAATGTTTTTCGCGTGGGTGGCCTCCAGCGTTCACTCTTGCTAGTCGGACAGCCGCTCTGCGGTCTGTGACTAAGAGTGGGCCTTTGGTACCATGCACGGTACTAAGCCGTCTGCGGGATCTAACGTCTCAGGCCAAGCAGCCAGCCCCCGGGCCAACTCTGGCTGGCGCCAGGGCAAACAGTGATGCTACTGTAGTAAAACACGGAGACAACCCCCGAGCTTCGCTCGGGGTTATCCGTGCTTGCGTGGTGCAAAAACTATGCGGGTGAGGAGCTCACATTGATTTTCGTGTAGTCGCGGTCGTTGTCGAAGACAGCCGGCATGGCTCGGCGCTCGCAGAGCGCGCCGGCGTACCCGCTGGGTGTAGCCTTCGAGCCTCTGGGTGCTCGAAGGGGGGTCCTGGCCGGTCAGGCTCGACCGGCCAGGCGGCGAGGCATCTTGCAGCGGCCTTTTTCTTCTTTTTCTCTTCTGCCGGCTGCTGGCAACCGGACAAAACTCTTCTTTTGTTTGCAATCTTCCGTGGGGGCGCGCCAGCACACCCACTGGGTGTAGCCCCCGATATTCGGGCCGACTGCTGAGCAGTCGGGCTGGATCTTCCGGCAACTACCTTGTCTTCTTCTTCGTGGGGGCGCGTCAGCGCACCCGCTGGGTGTAGCCCCCAAGATTCGGGCCGACTGCTGAGCAGTCGGGCCGGATCTTCCGGCAACTACCCTATCTTCTTCTTCGCAGGGGCGCGTCAGCGCACCCGCTGGGTGTAGGCCCCAAGATTCGGGCGCTTGAAGGGGTCCCGACCGGTCAGGCTCGACCGGGAAGGCGTCGAGGCGTCTGGGAGCGCCATTTTCTTTTATCTTCTGCCGGCTGTCGGCAGCCGGACGCGAAGTCTCTCCTCTTTTTTTTTTGCACGAGCAGCCAGCGCGTGGGATTTTGTCCATCAAGCATCTCCCTTTTACCAGTCGGCAGGGGCTAAGCAGCCGGCCATCGAAGGCCATGGCCAAGGCAGGAGGCGGCCGATGCAGGCGCGAGCCGGCACGGGGCGCAGCCAACCTACGACGGGCATGGCGCAACTGGCCACGGGGCGCGCAGGCGGAGGAGGTCGTGAGGCGGGGCAGGCGCCGAGGAGCGGAGAGAACAGACCCAAAGGCGGGACGCTCGGGCCGGAGGTCGGCGGGGCGGAGGCCGGCAAGAGACGCGGGCGGAGCTGGTGGAGAGCGATCCGGCAGAGGCGGAGCCGGCCAAGAGGGCGACTGGCGGAGGGGGCCAGTCCCGGCCTGGCGCGGGGCAAGGCGGAGAGCTGGAGTGGCGTGGAGCCGGTGTGCACGGACGCGGGGCAGTCGGCGCAGAGCCATCAGGTAGAGGGGAGCATGGACGCTGGCATGAGGAGGAGGTGCTGCGAGCGGGGCGGAAGCCAGCCCGGAGACGCGGACGATGGGCGGGCGAAGCCGCTGGCCGGAGTTGGAGTCGGCACGGGCGGCAAGAGGCCGGGTGGAGCCAGCAGTCGGCCCGAGCGAGAAGCCGGAAACGCATGATCTGGGTCGCGGGCACGCACGGACCGCCCGTGCGGAGACGTGGCACAGCGTGCTCATGGGGCGTGGGGGCGCGAAGTCGGAGGAGATGGGAGCGGCGCAGACACCGGCAGCCGGGCCGGCCGCCGCCAGTCACAGCCGTGAATGGAGGCAGGGGCAGCGAGGCCAGCATGAAGCGCGTAGGTGAGGGCGGTCGAGGCGAGGTGAAGCCAGCCCGCGGGAGCTGGCAGGCCGCCGAGGTGAAGCCGGCACGAGAGGCCGAGGCAGCGCTATCGCGGGGAAGAAGGCGGAGGAGCGCGTGGGCGGACGAGGCAGGTCGGGGTGGAGTGGCGCGGGAGGCGGCCGGCCGAAGCCGGGAGGCGGCCGGGCCAGGACGGGGCCACAGCCGGCATGGGCGGAGGAGCACGCGGCAGCGTCCGAGTGCTTGGAGACGGCGGCGTGCGGGAGCAGGGAGCCGGAGGATGGCGCGCGGCCATGCCCGGGGGCACGGCGCGGCGGCGAGCCCGCGGAAGCCAGCGCAGGACGCGCGACCCGTCCAGCGGCTCCGGAGCCCGGCAGAGCGGCGCGGGATTCGGAGGAGCAGGGGCGGCGCTGGTGCGGAGCTGGCGAAGTAGTAGGCAAACGCGGCGGAGCCGGAGCAGTGAGCACGCGTGGCGGAGAAGAAAGCAGGCGAGCTTGTGTGTCTGGCCATTATCTGACCATAGTCTGACTGATGCATGGATTATCTAGCTAGTATCTGGGAGATGTATGACTAGAGTTTGACTTGCATCTAGCTAGCTTGTATGGACGAAATGTGGAGGAGCAAAAGCCCATTCCGGCCAGCGCAAGGCGCAGCGTGGAGAGGAGCAGACGCATGCCGCGCGTGGATGCTCACGGCCGACTGAAACGAGGCCCCACGCGCGGCACGCACGCGGACGGACGGACGGTGTTGCGATGGTGGTGACGAAGAGGCTGACAGCGAGCACGCGCCACCCCTTGCAGCCGCTCCGAGGGCGGGTCGATGTCGAGCCCCCAAGCATTCCCGAAGAGATGGCGCGACGCCGTGGCGGAGGCGATGAATAAAAAAGGGTCTTGCCCGGACAGCGAAACCAGCAGCAGCGCGGTAGCATAGTATCACACCACGGTGGGCACCAACTGTCGTGGTATTCTCACGGGGGGCTTGCGAGTCGACAGATGCCACAAGGGCTTAGTGTGAGGGTAAGACTGCTGCTGATAGGACCGGGAGCGGGTATGCGAGTAGCACGCGCTAGTTTTACCCAGGTTCGGGGCTCTCCGGAGAGATAACACCCCTACTCCTGCATGTCCAAGTATATCTGGTACAGAGTGCTCCTGGAGTTGTATATGAAAGCAGTCCCACGGGCATCTAGTTTCATAAATGCATGTATGTGGTATGCTAGTGGCCGGCTATGCCCATGGCATGTGGCGGAATGGATGGGTGTGCTCCTACGTGAGTGCCCATGAGAGTCTGTGGTGGATGGATGGATGGTTGCTATATATAGTGTCTAGCTAGCTTAATGTGTAAGCTAGCTAGTGTCATGGGTGGTAGTGGCTTTGGTTGTAAGCTAGCTTGGGTATCTTACAAGCCAAGCTATGTAGGCATAGCTAGTGGCATGGTGCATGTCATGCTTGTCCCCTGGGCACTTTATAGAATAGTGCCAAGGGGACAGGTACACTGTAGATGATGGCGTCGCGGTACAGCTGTCTCGTCCGAGGTATGGCCGTCTCGTCGATGTCTTGTCGGGCTGTAGTCGGCAGCCAGCTAGTCGGTGCAGTCGGCAGCCGGCAGCAGGCCGGGCAGAGCAGCCGGACGGGGAGCCGGCAGGAGCAACCGGGCAGTCGGACTGAGGGGCTTTGCTAGCCCCGATGTCTTGAAATATTGTCTTGCCGTCTTCGAGGTACCCGTGGTCAATTACTCCATCATATGTTTACATGGACCATCATAATGCAATGCAGATAAACTTTAACATAAAAAACAACAATGATCGGAGATATTAGGAACAAGACCAAATATATGACCCAGGTTTATTGTTGCTCAAAGACCACTTTCACATGATATCTTTATAGCGTAGGTCAGGGCACTTGGTTCTCTACAAACATGCTATTTGAATTAGACGTCACCGATGCATGTAAATGTGTAATGATAGAAAGCTATTTCATTATTTCAACAAATAAAGGTTAGCAGATGCTAGAACAACTCTTGCAGCTAGCATGAATAGTAGAAAAATATAATGGTTATATGGCTTTATGTAAAACAAATAGCCCACTTTGATCAACATATTCAGGTAGGCGAACCCCCTCCTACTACTACAGGATGCTAACGCAACACTGCAATTAGAGACCCTTCAAGAAACTGTGTGCGATGCAATAATCGCAAACGGTGGTGTATGAAAACCGTTAAAAAGGTGCAAAACATTTGCAATGGAGTATGCATCAAACACGGTTCGGATTTTAGTTGCGTGTGTGATGAAGGGCATAAGGTTCAGTTCAATTAATTGTTTGCGATGAGGAGGAACAAAAGAAATGGGCAGCTAGATGAAGGCGTGTGCGATACACAACATACGGTTCACTTGGATGAGCTTTTTGTGATTAGGCAACACAAAAGAAACGGGCAGCTAGATGAAGGTGTGTGCGATATACATCATACGGTTCACTCGATGAACTGTTTGTGATTAGGCAACACAAAATAAACGGTCGGCCAGATCAAGGTGTGTGCAATATATAGCATGCGGTTCACTCAGATGAACTGTTTGCGTTGACACAAGAGAACAAAAATGGTTCAACTTAACAAGACATGTGTGTTGTGTGATGGTATTGCATGCGGTTCACTCGGCCCTTGTCATCAGTGTGTGACCTCTGTGGCAACCGTTCGCTCCCCAAACACCTCTTCGTGTACCGTGGCAACTGTTCACCGACTCTTCGCCTTCCCCTCAAGATTTGGAACTGCTGTCGCAAGCTAGCTCTTCCTCCCTCCTCCATTTGCCTTCACCCTTCCTTGTGCCATTTTTTGACCATCTTCTCCATGGAGGGAACAAGCCGAAAACGACCCCGTTATTCTTGCCCCGATCTGAATGATGACGCGGTGGAGGAACTCATTGATCGGTGCGACGTCATCACCTTGTCTAGCATGGCAGGTTCATTCAAAACCATTCTCGACTCAACTAATAACACCATTACAAGGAACCCAACGGTCCAGGAGCGGTTTGATCTCCCCTATCTTCTTCGCCGTCACCCTGCTGACTGATATGTCTCCGTCGTATCTACTTTTCCAAACACTTTTGCCCTTGTTTTGGACTCTAACTTGTATTATTTGAATGGAACTAACCCGGACTAACGCTGTTTTCAGCAGAATTGCCATGATGTTTTTTTATGTGCAGAAAACAAAAGTTCTCGGAATGACCTAAAACTCCACGGAATATCTTACAATAAATAATAAAAAATCATCGCCAAACATGAAGACCAGGGGGCCCACACCCTGTCCACGAGGGTGGGGGCGCCCCCCCCCTAGGGTGCGCCCCCTACCTCGTGGGCCCCCTGGAGACCTCCCGACTCCAACTCCAACTCTATATATTTGCTTTCAGGGAGAAAAAAATAGGAGAGAAGATTTCATCGCGTTTTACGATACGGAGCCGCCGCCAAGCCCCAAAACCTCTCGGGAGGGCTGATCTGGAGTCCGTTCGGGGCTCCGGAGAGGGGGATTCGTCGCCGTCGTCATCATCAACCATCCTCCATCACCAATTTCATGATGCTCACCGCTGTGCGTGAGTAATTCCATCATAGGCTTGCTGGACGGTGATGGGTTGGACGAGATTTACCATGTAATCGAGTTAGTTTTGTTAGGGTTTGATCCCTAGTATCCACTATGTTCTGAGATTGATGTTTCTATGACTTTGCTATGCTTAATGCTTGTCACTAGGGCCCGAGTGCCATGATTTCAGATCTGAACCTATTATGTTTTCATCAATATATGAGAGTTCTTGATCCTATCTTGCAAGTTTATAGTCACCTATTATGTGTTATGATCTGTTAACCCCGAAGTGACAATAATCGGGATACTTACCGGTGATGACCGTAGTTTGAGGAGTTCATGTATTCACTATGTGCTAATGCTTTGTTCCGGTTCTCTATTAAAAGGAGGCCTTAATATCTCTTAGTTTCAATTAGGACCCCGCTGCCACGGGAGGGTAGGACAAAAGATGTCATGCAAGTTCTTTTCCATAAGCATGTATGACTATATTCAGAATACATGCCTACATTACATCAATGAACTAGAGCTAGTTCTGTGTCACCCTAGTTTATGACTGTTACATGATGAACCGCATCCGGCATAATTATTCATCACTGATCCGAAGCCTACAAGCTTTCCATATACTGGTTTACGCTTATTTACTTTCACGTTGCTATTGTTACAATCACTACATAATACCAAAAATATTACTTTTCTTTCATTACTCTTTTGTTACCGTTACCACCACTATCGTATTACTTTGCTACTAAACACTTTGCTGCAGATACTAAGTTTCCAGGTGTGGTTGAATTGACAACTCAGCTACTAATACTTGAGAATATTCTTTGGCTCCCCTTGTGTCGAATCAATAAATTTGGGTTGAATACTCTACCCTCGAAAGTTGTTGCGATCCCCTATACTTGTGGGTTATCAAGACTAATTTCTGGCGCCGTTGCCGGGGAGCATAGCTCTATTCTTTGGGTCACTCGGGATTTATATCTGCTGGACACTATGAAGAATTTGAAAGACGCTAAGACAACAATTTATCCCTCAGCTACGAGTGGAGGTAAGGAACTGCCATCTAGCTCTGCACTTGATTCACCTTCTGTTATGAGTAAGCTTGCGACACCTAAACCTGCTTCTGCTATTCGTTCTGATATGTTGCATGTTATTGATGATGCTACTTTGATATACATGATACTTATGATGAAACTACTTCTATGCTTGATACTACTATGCCACTTGGTGATTATGTCGAGGAACGACTTGCTAGGGCTAGAGAGATTGAAAATATTGAATCTGATTATGATGATGAAAGTGATGATGAAGAATCACTTGTTATTCCTGAGGGTTATTTATTTGATCAAGAAGCTTCTTTAGCTATTTTAGCTTGCAAAGATAGATATGAACTCAAAAGGTTATTAACTAAATGGAATAAGCAATCTCTAAATGCTAGGATGAAACCTGACCCTACTTTTGCTACTTCACCTATCTGTGTTACTGATAAGGATTATGAATTCTCTATTGATCCTGATATAATTACTTTGGTTGAATCTGATCCTTTTCATGGCTCTGAATCTAAAACTGTTGTGGCACATCTTACTAAATTAAATGATATAGCCACCCTGTTCACTAATGATGAGAAATCTCGCTACTTTTATATCCTCAAAATATTTCTGTTCTCATTAAAGGGTGATACTAAAATATGGTTTAATTCTCTTGATCCTGGTTGTGTGCGTAGTCCCCAGGATATGATCTATTACTTCTCTGCTAAATATTTCCCTGCTCATAAGAAACAAGCTGCTTGAAAGGAAATATACAACTTTGTGCAAATTAAAGAAGAGAGTCTCCCACAAGCTTGGGGGAGGCTTCTCAAATTACTTAATGCTTTGCGTGATCATCCTCTTAAGAAAAATGAAATACTTGATATCTTTTACAATGGACTAACCAATGCTTCTAGAGATTACCTGGATAGTTGTGTTGGTTCTCTTTTCAGGGAAAGAACACCGGATGAAGCTGAAATCTTATTGAATAATATGTTGAGAAATGAAAATAATTGGGCACCTCCTGAGCCAGCTCCTACTCCAATTAATGATCCTATTCCTAAACCAACTCCGAAGAAGAGAGGTGTTCTATTTCTCAGTCCCGAAGATATGCAAGAGGCAAAGAAATCTATGGAAGAAAAAGGTATTAAAGATGAAGATGTTAAGAATTTACCTCCTATTGAAGAAATACATGGTCTTAATTTACCGCCTGCCGAAGAAACATATGATCTTGATCCTTTACTTATTGAAGAACCTCCAGATCCTGATAACCTGACACAGGTAGTAAAGGTAAATTCTCTCTATAGATATGATAGAGCTGAAATCCCTCCTACTAAAATTGCTAGTCAGTGCTTGGATGATTTTGATAATTTTATGTTGCAAGAAGACTTCAATGCTTATTTTGGTAGACAATTAAAACAAGATGCTGATATGATTAAATACTTGGGTGATTATATGGCTAATATTAGAGGTGAACTTAAACTTGTTAGCAAACATGATTCTATGGTTACCACTCAAGTAGAACAAGTACTTAAAGCTCAAAAGGAATTGCTCAATGAGATGAATAGTAAGAAAAATGATTATGTTGTTAAAGTGTCTACTAGAACTGGTAGAATGACTCGGGAGTCTTTGTATCCTAAAGGCCACCCCAAGATAATTGAGCAAGATTCTTAGAGAAATAATATTGATGCACCTAGTTCTTCTAAAAGGAAGAAAAAGAAAAATGATAGAACTGTGCAAACTTCTAGTGAACCTATTGCTGAACCACCTGATAATCCAAATGATATCTCTATGTCTGATGCTGAAACACAATCTGGCAATGAACATGAACCTAATGAAAATGTTAATGATGATGTTCATCATAATGCTCAACCTAGTAATGATAATGATGTAGAAATTGAACCTGCTGTTGATCTTGATAACCCACAATCAAAGAATCAACATTATGATAAGAGAGACTTTGTTGCTAGAAGACATGGTAAAGAAAGAGAACGTTGGGTTCAGAAACCCATGCCTTTTCCTCCCAAATCATCCAAGAAAAAGGATGATGAGGATTTTGAGTGCTTTGCTGAAATGATTAGACCTATCTTTTTGCGTATGCGATTGACTGATATGCTCAAAATGAATCCTTATGCTAAGTACATGAAAGATATTGTTACAAATAAAAGAAAGATACCAGAAGATGAAATTTCCACCATGCTTGCTAATTATACTTTTAAGGGTGGAATACCAAAGAAACTTGGAGATCCAGGAGTACTTACTATACCATGCTCCATTAAAAGAAACTATGTTAAAACTGCTTTATGTGATCTTGGAGCCGGTGTTAGTGTTATGCCTCTCTCTTTATATCGTAGACTAGACTTGAATAAGTTGACACCTACTGAAATATCTTTGCAAATGGCTGATAAATCAACTGCTATACCTGTTGGTATTTGTGAGGATGTGCCTATTGTAGTTGCAAACATTACTATTTTAACGGACTTTGTTATTCTTGATATTCCTGAGGATGATAGTATGTCTATTATTCTTGGAAGACCTTTTATTAATACTGCAGGGGCTGTTATTGATTGCAACAAAGGCAATGTCACTTTTCATGTTAATGGTAATGAGCATACGGTACATTTTCCGAGGAAACAACCTCAAGTTCATAGTATCAATTCTATCGGAAAAATTCCATCGATTATATTTGGAGGTTTTGAATTTCCTCTTCCTACTGTCAAGAAGAAATATGATATACTTATTATTGGGAATGTGCATATCCCCGTTGAGGTAACCTAGTGTTATTCGAAATTTCTCAAGTTTCATGTTAATCGGAATGAGTTTGTTAACAAGACTTGATCAACCTTGTTAGTGGATTCCTTTTGATGAGCATGAGATGGATGAAACTAGAAGCACAACCTTCCATACCCTCTATATACTTTCTGTTATTTAGTTGAAATAAAGTAAAAATAAATAATTTTCTGTCTGTTATCTGATTATCCGTGCAATATAAAAATACCTCGAAAATAAAAGTTCTCCAAATGACCTGAAAATTAAATATGATTTTTTCTAGAATATTTGAGGATTTATGGAACAAAGAACACACCAGGGGGGCCAACCACCTTGCCACGAGGGTGGAGGGCGCACCCACCCCCCTAGGGCACGCCACCCTGCCTCGTGGGCCCACGGTGGCCCTCCTCCACTTATTCATGCACCCATCCTCTTCTTCTTCCTTCCACAAACACGAAAAACCAACTCAAGCACGAGTTCCAGCCCTCTTTGCTGCCATTTTCGATCTCCTTGCTCAAAGCACCTCTCACAAAACTTCTTGGGGAGATTGTCCCTTGGTATGTGACTCCTCCATTGGTCCAATTAGTTTTTGCTCTAGTGCTTTATTCATTGCAAATTTTTGCTGCTTAGTTGACCCTGTTCTTGAGCTTGCATGGCAAATTTATATGGTCAAAAGTAGTTTTGATGCATGATATAGGCCCTAGGCACTTGTAGGAGTGGTTGCTATCAATATTATTGAGTTTGGTTTACTTTTATTTTAAAGTTACTAAAAAAATTTAGAATTTTTCAGAGGAATAAAAATGCTTAGGAAGATGTTCCAAGGTGGTTCTTCAAAGAAGCAAGGACCCAGGCTTGCAATGCGTGATGCTGACGAAGAGCCACCAAGAGATGCTCCAGTGCGTCCTTGTGAGTGGCCTTCTGAAAAATTTATGGATCGAGCGGGAATAAAAGAAGAATTCAACGCATATTTGCATAACGCTAATCTTGTGAGCTTCGAGGAAGAGAATTGCAGTCAGTATCATAACCTCACTAGTTCCTTTGTGAGGAGGTTTGAATTTTCCACTTCACGTAACTCTCCAACAATCCTGTTTGATCTTTATGATAAATCTTATACCATGGACTTAGAGGATTTTACCACTGCATGCAAACTTCCACAATGGGATAGTATAAGGGATCCTCGCAAATCTGAATTTAGAGATTTTCATGCTAATATAACTGTGGGAGAATCTAGAGATATTACACAAGCTACCATAGGGAGCATCCACTTTCCTTCTATACATTATTTTTCTCTATTCATAGGTAGATGCATAAATGGTAAAGATGACGCATCTCACGTCTGTGTCCCTGACCTCAGTATTCTTAGGAGTGCTGTGTTAGGAGACAAATCATATAATTTGGGAGCCATTGTTGCACGTAGGTTGCATCTTAATAGACTTAATTGAGATTTCTTTGGTGGAATTTATGCAACTCGCGTAGCTAATTTTCTTGGTATAGATGTACGTGAAGATGATATTGAATTACCTCCTGCCTATCTAGATTTTAATGCTATGGTTCACCACCATTTTGTCGAGAGGAATGAATCACCTCTCCAGTACCGACTAATCTTTGACAGACGCCGTGCTTTCCGTATTACTCTCCCTGCTCCTGCTTTCTTTGATTATCAGGCAAGAGGAGGATATACTATTACCAGAGAGGAGGCAGATGAGTATGAGAGGAGGGCGGAGGCCGCTCGTCGCCACACTGCAGCTCAGGAGGCGATAGCCGCTGCATCACAGTACGACCCCAACAACTATTATTATGGATATCAGCCAGGCCAGCCGTGGCCATAAACCAACTTAGGCCAAAAGCCTAAGCTTGGGGGAGTACGTATTTCTCACCGACATTACATTTATGTTCACACACACTCATTGCTAGATGTCGGTGTTCATACTTTTTCATTGTATCATCCATGCTAATTTATTTCCTTTTATGCTTTCTTCTTGTGTGTTTGATAAACCTTAAGAAAAACCAAAAACATAGTAGTAGTTTACTTTTCTTGCTATAGTAATAATTAAAAAGAAAACCCAAAAAGATTTCCTGTTCTTCTTTTGCTTGTTGGGAGCTTTCCCGTGTAAATAGTTTTATTTATTTTCTTTGGGGGTCAGTAGGAGAAGACCATGATTAAATTGTTGAAGTGGCTCTTATATGCTTTATTGTTGATTTAACCAAGAGCCCATATTGCTTTGTCTTCTCCTGTTTATTGAATTCTTGCAGATTCCAGCTTAGTCCAATGCACGTGCACTCTTATTATTATTCACATCGTTCGGTCGTGCAAGTGAAAGGCAATTATGATGATATATGATGGACTGGCTGAGATGAGAAAAGCTGGTATGAACTCGACCTCTTTTGTTTTTGTAAATATGATGAGTTCACCGTTCTTGATTTAGCTTGTTATGAATAAACATGTTCGCAATGAGAATTAGAGATCATAGTTGCTTGTGCCATGCTTGATTAGCTATGAGTTATAATGGTTTACCTTGCGTGCCAACATGCTATTGAGATGGTTATGATGTGGTATGATGGGGTGGTATCCTCCTTTGAATGATTTAAGTGACTTGACTTGGCACATGTTCACGCATGTAGTTGAAACAAATCAACATAGCCTTCACGATTTTATGTTCATGGTGGATTATATCCTACTCATGTTTGCATCCCATGTTTATTAATTTTAATGCATGTACATGGTTGTTGTCGCTCTCTAGTTGGTCGCTTCCCAGTCTTTTGCTAGCCTTCACCTGTACTAAGCGGGAATACTGCTTGTGCATCCAATCCCTTAAACCCCAAAGTTATTCCAGATGAGTCCACTATACCTTCCTATATGCGGTATCTACCTGCCGTTCCAAGTAAATTTGTATGTTCCAAACTCTAAACCTTCAAATAATCATCCTTTTTTGTATGCTTCAATAGCTCATGTATCAACTAGGGTTGTTTGTATATTCCACGCTAGGCAGGTTATTCTCAAGAGGAGTGGACTCCGCTCCTCACTCACGAGAAAATGGTTGGTCACCGGGATGCCCAGTCCCATACTTTATGCAAACTAAATCAAAATAATTGCAAAATGAAACTCCCCCTGGGACTGTTGTTAGTTGGAGGCACTCGTTGTTTCGAGCAAGCCATGGATTGATGTTTGTTGGTGGAGGGGGAGTATAAACTTTACCATTCTGTTTGGGAACCACCTATAATATGTGTAGCATGGAAGATATCGCCATATCTTGGTTGTTATGTTGACAATGAAAGTATACCGCTCAAAATTATTATTCACCTCTATTTAAAAACCGAGCTCTGGCACCTCTACAAATCCCTGCTTCCCTCTGCGAAGGGCCTATCTATTTACTTTTATGTTGAGTCATCACCCTCTTATTAAAAGCACTAGCTGGAGAGCGCAGCTGTCATTTGCATTCATCATTGTTAATTTATATTGGGTATGACTATGATTGGATCCCTTTTACCATGAATTACAATGTCTAGTCAGTCCTTGATCTTTAAAGGTGCTCTGCATTATGTTTCGCGGTCTCAGAAAGGGCTAGCGAGATACCATCTTGTTATATCATATTATGATTGTTTTGAGATAGTGTTGTCATCCGAGATTTTATTATTACGGCATGCTAGTTGATTATGCTATTGATATGGGTAATCATTGTTCGGGAACGTAGCAGAAATTCAAAATTTTCCTACGTGTCACCAAGATCTATCTATGGAGAAACCAGCAACGAGAGGAAGGAGAGTGCATCTACATACCCTTGTAGATCGCTAAGCGGAAGCGTTCAAGAGAATGGGGTTGAAGGAGTCGAACTCGTCGTGATCCAAATCACCGGAGATCCTAGTGCCGAACGGATGGCACCTCCGCGTTCAACACACGTACAGCCCGGTGACGTCTCCCATGCCTTGATCCAGCAAGGAGAGAGGGAGAGGTTGAGGAAGACTCCATCCAGAAGCAGCACAACCGCGTGGTGGTGGTGGAGGAGCGTGGCAATCCTGCAGGCCTTCGCCAAGCACCGCAGGAGAGGAGAAAGAGAGGGAGGGCTACACCAACGAGAGAGATCAAATCGCGTGTTATGAGCAGCCCAAACCTCAACTATATATAGGGGAAGGGGAGGGGCTGCGCCCCCTTTAGGGTTTCCACCCCTAGGGGTGGCGGCCAGCCTAGATCCCATCTAAGGGGGGCGGCCAAGGGGGAGGGGGAGAGGGAGGCGCACCAGGATGGGCCTTAGGGCCCATCTGCCCTAGGGTTTGGCCCCTTTTCCTCTCCCTTGCGCCTTGGGCCCTTGTGGGGGGGGGGCACACCAGCCCACCTGGGGCTGGTCCCCTTCCACACTTGGCCCATGAAGCCCTCCGGGGCTGGTGGCCCCACTTGGTGGACCCCCGGGACCCTCCCGGTGGTCCCGGTACGTTACCGATAAACCCCGAAACTTTTCCGGTGACCAAAACAGGACTTCCCATATATAAATCTTTACCTCCAGACCATTCCGGAACTCCTCGTGACGTCCGAGATCTCATCCGGGACTCCGAATAACATTCGGTAACCACATACAAACTTCCTTTATAACCCTAGCGTCATCGAACCTTAAGTGTGTAGACCCTACGGATTCGGGAGACATGCAGATATGACCGAGACGTTCTCCGGTCAATAACCAATAGCGGGATCTGGATACCCATGTTGGCTCCCACACATGTTCCACGATGATCTCATCGGATGAACCACGTTGTCATGGAATTTATCAATCCCGTATACAATTCCCTTTGTCTATCGGTACGGTACTTGCCCGAGATTCGATCGTCGGTATCCCGATACCGTGTTCAATCTCGTTACCAGCAAGTCTCTTTACTCGTTCCGTAACACATCATCCCGTGATCAACTCCTTGATCACATTGTGCACATTATGATGATGTCCTACCGAGTGGGCCCAGAGTTACCTCTCCGTCACACGGAGTGACAAATCCCAGTCTCGATTCGTGCCAACCCAACAGACACTTTCGGAGATACCCGTAGTGTACCTTTATAGCCACCCAGTTACGTTGTGATGTTTGGCACACCCAAAGCACTCCTACGGTATCCAGGAGTTGCACAATCTCATGGTCTAAGGAAATGATACTTGACATTAGAAAAGCTTTAGCATACGAACTACACGATCTTTGTGCTAGGATTAGGATTGGGTCTTGTCCATCACATCATTCTCCTAATGATGTGATCCCGTTATCAACGACATCCAATGTCCATGGTCAGGAAACCGTAACCATCTATTGATCAACGAGCCAGTCAACTAGAGGCTTACTAGGGACATGGTGTTGTCTATGTATCCACACATGTATCTGAGTTTCCTATCAATACAATTCTAGCATGGATAATAAACTATTATCATGAACAAGGAAATATAATAATAACCAATTTATTATTGCCTCTAGGGCATATTTCCAACAGTCTCCCACTTGCACTAGAGTCAATAATCAAGTTCACATCGCCATGTGATTAACACTCATAGGTCACATCGCCATGTGACCAACATCCAAAGAGTTTACTAGAGTCAATAATCTAGTTCACATCACTATGTGATTAACACTCAATGAGTTCTGGGTTTGATCATGTTGCTTGTGAGAGAGGTTTTAGTCAACGGGGCTGAACCTTTCAGATCCGTGTGTGCTTTACAAATCTCTATGTTATCTCCTAGAAGCAGCTACCACGCTCTATTTGGAGCTATTCCAAATAACCGTTCTACTATATGAATCCAGTTTACTACTCAGAATAATCTGGATTAGTGTCAAAGTTTGCATCGGCGTAACCCTTTACGATGAACTCTTTAACCACCTCCATAATCGAGAAAATTCCTTAGTCCACAAGTTACTAAGGATAACTTTGACCGATGTCATGTGATCCATTCTTGGATCACTCTTGTACCCCTTGACTAACTCATGGCAAGGCACACTTCAGGTGCGGTACACAGCATAGCATACTGTAGAGCCTATGTCTTAAGCATAGGGGACGACCTTCGTCCTTTCTCTCTGTTCTGCCGTGGTCGAGCTTTAAGTCTTAACTTCATACTTACAACTCAGGCAAGAACTCCTTCTTTGACTGATCCATCTTGAACACCTTCAAGATCATGTCAAGGTATGTGCTCATTTGAAAGTACCATTAAGCGTTTTGATCTATCCTTACAGATCTTGATGCTCAATGTTCAAGTAGCTTAATCCAGGCTTTCCATTGAAAAACACTTTCCAAATAACCCTATATGCTTTCCAGAAATTCTACGTCATTTCTGATCAACAATATGTCAACAACATATACTCATCAGAAATTCTATAGTGCTCCCACTCACTTCTTTGGAAATACAAGTTTCTCATAAACTTTGTATACACCAAAATCTTTGGTCATCTCATCAAAGCATACATTCCAACTCCGAGATGCTTACTCCAGTCCTTAGAAGGATTGCTGGAGCTTTGCATACTTATTAGCATATTTCAGGATTGACAAAACCTTCTGGTTGTATCACATACAACCTTTCCTCAAGAAAATCGTCGAGGAAACAATGTTTTGACATCCTATCTGCAAGATTTCATAAATGATGCAGTAATTGCTAATATAATTCCAACAGACTCTTAGCATCGCTATGAGTGAGAAAGTCTCATCGTAGTCAACTCCTTGAACTTGTCGGAAAACATCTTGATGACAAGTCAAGCTTTCTTAATGGTCATACTTACCATCATTATCCGTCTTCCTTTTAAAATCCATCTGTACTCAACAGCCTTACGACCATCGAGTTGTTCTCCCAAAGTCTACACTTTGTTTTCATACATGGATCCTCTCTCGGATTATTATGGCCTCGAGCCATTTATCGGAATCCAGGCCCACCATTGCTTCTCCATAGCTCGTAGGTTCATTGTTGTCTAGCAACATGACTTCCAAGACAGGATTACGTACCACTCTGAAGTAGCACGCATCCTTGTCATCCCACGAGGTTTGGTAGTGACTTGATCTGAGGTTTCATGATCACTATCATAAGCTTCCACTTCAATTGGTGTAGGTGCCACAGGAACAACTCCCTGTGCCCTGCCACACACTAGTTGAAGAGACGGTTCAATAACCTCATCAAGCCTCCACCATCCTCCCACTCAATTCTTTCGAGAGAAACTTTTCCTCGAGAAAGGACCTGATTCTAGAAACAATCCCTTATTTCTTTCGGATCTGAGACAGGAGGTATACCCAACTGTTTTGGGTGTCCTATGAAGATGCATTTATCCGCTTTGGGTTCGAGCTTATCAACCTGAAACTTTTTCACATAAGCATCGCAGCCCCAAACTCTTTAAGAAATGACAGCTTAGGTTTCTCTAAACCATAGTTCATACGGTGTCATCTCATCGGAATTACGTGGTGCCCTATTTAAAGTGAATGTGGTTGTCTCTAATGCCTAACCCGTAAATTATTGTGGTAATTCGATAAGAGACATCATGGTATGCATCATATCCAATAGGATGAAGTTATGATTCTCGGACACACCATCACACTATGGTGTTCCAGGCTGTATCAGTTGTGAAACAATTTCCACAATGTCTTAATTCTGTGCCAAACTCGTAATTCAGATATTCATCTCTATGATCATATCATAGATCTTTTATCCTCTTGTCACGACGATCTTTCAACTTCACCCTGAAATTACTTGAACCTTTCAATAATTCAGACTCGTGATTCATCAAGTAAATATACTCAACATCTACTCAAATCATCTGTAACGATATCCACTACATGCCTCAGCACTCATTGGACTGCACACATCAAAATGTATTACTTCCAACAAGTTGCTTTCTAGTTCCATTTTACTGAAAACGAGGCTTTCAGTCATCTTGCCCATGTGGTATGATTTGCATGTCTCAAGTGATTCAAAACCAAGTGAGTCCAAATGATCCATTTGCATGGAGTTTCTTCATGCATATACAACAATAGACATGGTTCGCATATCTCAAACTTTTCAAAAATGAGTGAGTCCAAAGATCCATCAACATGGAGCTTCTTCATGCGTTTTGTACCGATATGACTTACGTGGTAGTGCCACAAGTAGGTGGTACTATCATTACTTATCTTTTGGCATGAATATGTGTATCACTACGATCGAGATTCAATAAACCATTCATTTTAGGTGCAAGACCATTGAAGGTATTATTCAAATAAACAGAGTAACCATTATTCTCCTTAAATGAATAACCGTGTCGCGATAGACATAATCCAATCATGTCTATGCTCAACGCAAACACCAAATAACAATTATTTAGGTTTTAATACCAATCTCGATGGTAGAGGGAGCGTACGATATTTGATCAACCTTGGAAATACTTCCAACACATATCGTCATCTCACCTTTTAGCTAGTCTCCGTAGCTTTTATTTCGAGATACTAACACTTAGTAACCGAGCCGGTATCTAATACCCTCGTGCTACTAGGAGTACTAGTAAAGTACACATTAACACAATGTATATCCAATATACTTCTACCGACCTTGCCAGCCTTCTCATCTACCAAGTATCTAGGGTAATTCTGCTCCAGTGGCTGTTCCCCTTATTACAGAAGCACTTAGTCTCGGGTTTGGGTTCAACTTTGGGTTTCTTCATTAGAGCAGCAGCTGATTTGCCGTTTCATGAAGTATCCCTTCTTGTCCTTGCCCTTCTTGAAACTAGTGGTTTCACTAACCATCAACAATTGATGCTTCTTCTTGATTTCTACTTTCGTGGTGTCAAACATCGCGAATATTTCAAGGATCATCATATATGTCCCTGATATATTATAGTTCATCATGAAGCTCTAGCAGCTTGGTGGTAATGACTTCGGAGAAATATCACTATCTCATCTGGAAGATCAACTCCCACTCGATTCAAATGATTGTTGTACTCAGACAATCTGAGCACAAGCTCAACAATTGAGCTTTTCTCCCTTAGTTTGCAGGCTAAGAAAATCATCGGAGGTCTTATACCTCTTGACGTGGGCACGAGCCTGAAATCCCAATTTCAGCCCTCGAAACATCTCATATGTTTCGCGACGTTTCAAAACGTCTTCGGTGCCTCAACTCTAAACCGTTTAACTGAACTATCACGTAGTTATCAAAACATGTATGTCAGATGTTCGCAACATCCACAGACGACGTTCGAGGTTCAGCACACTGAGCGGTGCATTAAGGACATAATCCTTCTAAGAAGCAATGAGGACAATCCTCAGTTTACGGACCTAGTCCGCATAATTGCTACTATCAACTTTCAACTAAATTTTCTCTAGGAACATATCTAAACAGTAGAACTGAAGCGCGAGCTACGACATAATTTGTGAAGACCTTTTGACTATGTTCAGGATAATTAAGTTCATCTTATGAACTCCCACTCAGATAGACATCCCTCTAGTCATCTAAGTGATTACATGATCTGAGTCAACTAGGCCGTGTCCGATCATCATGTGAGACGGACTAGTCAACATCGGTGAACATCTTCATGTTGATCGTATCTACCATACAACTCATGCTCGACCCTTCGGTCTCTTGTGTTCCAAGGCCATGTATCTACATGCTAGGCTCGTCAATTCAACCTAAGTGTTTTGCATGTGTTCGGAGGCCATGTATGTACATGCTAGGCTCGTCAACACCCGTTGTATTTGAACGTAAGAATCTATCACACCCGATCATCACGTGGTGCTTCGAAACGACGAACGTTTGCAACCATTCACAGTTAGGGGGAACACTTTCTTGAAATTTTAATGAGGGATCATCTTATTTACTACCGTCGTTCTAAGCAAATAAGATGTATAAACATGATAAACATCACATGCAATCAAAAAGTGACATGATATGGCCAATATCATATTGCTCCTTTTGATCTCCATCTTCGGGGCTCCATGATCATCATCGTCACCGGCATGACACCCTGATCTCCATCATCATGATCTCCATCATCGTGTCTTCTTGAAGTTGTCTCGTCTACTATTACTTCTACTACTACAGCTAACGGTTAGCAATAAAGTAAAGTAATTACATGACGTTTATGTTGACACGCAGGTCATAAATAAATTAAGACAACTCCTATGGCTCCTGCCGGTTGTCATACTCATCGACATGCAAGTCATGATTCCTATTACAAGAACATGATCATCTCATACATCACATATATCATCCATCACATCCTTTGGCCATATCACATCACATAGCATACCCTGCAAAAACAAGTTAGACGTCCTCTAATTGTTGTTTGCATGTTTTACGTGGCTACTATGGGTTTCTAGCAAGAACGTTTCTTACCTACGCAAAACCACAACGTGATATGCCAATTGTTATTTACCCTTCATAAGGACCCTTTTCATCGAATCCGTTCCGACTAAAGTGGGAGAGACAGACACCCGCCAGCCACCTTATGCAACTAGTGCATGTCAGTCGGTGGAACCGGTCTCACGTAAGCATACGTGTAAGGTTGGTCCGGGCCGCTTCATCCCACGATGCCGCCGAATCAAGATAAGACTAATAACGGCAAGCATATTGAACAAAATCAACGCCCACAACTACTTTGTGTTCTACTCGTGCATAGAGTCTACGCAATAGACCTAGCTCATGATGCCATTGTTGGGGAACGTAGCAGAAATTCAAAATTTTCCTACGTGTCACCAAGATCTATCTATGGAGAAACCAGCAACGAGAGGAAGGAGAGTGCATCTACATACCCTTGTAGATCGCTAAGCGGAAGCGTTCAAGAGAACGGGGTTGAAGGAGTCGAACTCGTCGTGATCCAAATCACCGGAGATCCTAGTGCCGAACGGACGGCACCTCCGCGTTCAACACACCTACAGCCCGGTGACGTCTCCCATGCCTTGATCCAGCAAGGAGAGAGGGAGAGGTTGAGGAAGACTCCATCCAGCAGCAGCACAACGGCGTGGTGGTGGTGGAGGAGCATGGCAATCCTGCAGGGCTTCGCCAAGCACCGCAGGAGAGGAGAAAGAGAGGGAGAGTTGCACCAACAAGAGAGATCAAATCGCGTGTTATGAGCAGCCCAAACCTCAACTATATATAGGGGAAGGGGAGGGGCTGCGCCCCCTTTAGGGTTTCCACCCCTAGGGGTGGCGGCCAGCCTAGATCCCATCTAAGGGGGGCGGCCAAGGGGGAGGGGGAGAGGGAGGCGCACCAGGATGGGCCTTAGGGCCCATCTGCCCTAGGGTTTGCCCCCTTTTCCTCTCCCTTCCGCCTTGGGCCCTTGTGGGGGGGCGCAACAGCCCACCTGGGGCTGGTCCCCTTCCACACTTGGCCCATGAAGCCCTCCGGGGCTGGTGGTCCCACTTGGTGGACCCCCGGGACCCTCCCGGTGGTCCCGGTACATTCCGATAAACCCCAAAACTTTTTCGGTGACCAAAACAGGACTTCCCATATATAAATTTTTACCTCCAGACCATTCCAGAACTCCTCGTGACGTCCGGGCTCTCATCCGGGACTCCGAACAACATTCGGTAACCACATACAAACTTCCTTTATAACCCTAGCGTCATCGAACCTTAAGTGTGTAGACCCTACGGGTTCGGGAGACATGCAGACATGACCGAGACGTTCTCCGGTCAATAACCAACAGCGGCATTTGGATACCCATGTTGTCTCCCACATGTTCCACGATGATCTCATCGGATGAACCACGATGTCAAGGACTTAATCAATCCCGTATACAATTCCCTTTGTCTATCGGTATGGTACTTGCCCGAGATTCGATCGTCAGTATCCCGATACCTTGTTCAATCTCGTTACCGGCAAGTCTCTTTACTCGTTCTGTAACACATCATCCCGTGATCAACTCCTTGATCACATTGTGCACATTATGATGATGTCCTACCAAGTGGGCCCAGAGATACCTCTCCGTCACACGGAGTGACAAATCCCAGTCTCGATTCGTGCCAACCCAACAGACACTTTCGGAGATACTCGTAGTGTACCTTTATAGCCACCCAGTTACGTTGTGACGTTTGGCACACCCAAAGCACTCCTACAGTATCTGGGAGTTGCACAATCTCATGGTCTAAGGAAATGATACTTGACATTAGAAAATCTTTAGCATACGAACTACACGATCTTTGTGCTAGGATTAGGATTGGGTCTTGTCCATCACATCATTCTCCTAATGATGTGATCCCGTTATCAACGACATCCAATGTCCATGGTCAGGAAACCGTAACCATCTATTGATCAACAAGCCAGTCAACGAGAGGCTTACTAGGGACATTGTGTTGTCTATGTATTCACACATGTATCTGAGTTTCCTATCAATGCAATTCTAGCATGGATAATAAACTGTTATCATGAACAAGGAAATATAATAATAACCAATTTATTATTGCCTCTAGGGCATATTTCCAACAATCATAAGACCTGAGAATTATTGCAAATGTGGTTAGTTATAATCTTTGCTGAAAACTTGAATGCTAGCTTGACATATTTATAACAACAAGAGCAAACAGAGTTTGTAAAAGTTTTTCTTTATTTCTTTCAGTTTGTGAACTGAATTGCTTGAGGACAAGCAAGGGTTTAAGCTTGGGGGAGTTGATACGTCTCTGTCGTATCTGCTTTTCCAAACACTTTTGCCCTTGTTTTGGACTCTAACTTGTATGATTTGAATGGAACTAACCCGGAATGACGTTGTTTTCAGCAGAATTGCCATGATGTTGTTTTATGTGCAGAAAACAAAAGTTCTTGGAATGACCTAAAACTCCATGGAATATCTTACAATAAATAATAAAAAATCATCACCAAAGATGAAGACCAGGGGGCCCACACCCTGTCCACGAGGGTGGGGGCGCCGCCCCCCCCCCCTAGGGCGCGCCCCCTACCTCATGGGCCCCCTGGAGACCTCCCGACTCCAACTCCAACTCTATATATCTGCTTTCGGGGAGAAAAATAGGAGAGAAGATTTCATCGCATTTTACGATACGGAGCCGCCGCCAAGCCCCAAAACCTCTCGAGAGGGCTGATTTGGAGTTCGTTCGGGGCTCCAGAGAGGGGGATTCGTCGCCGTGGTCATCATCAACCATCCTCCATCACCAATTTCATGATGCTCACCGTCGTGCATGAGTAATTCCATCATAGGCTTGATGGACGGTGATGGGTTGGATGAGATTTACCATGTAATCGAGTTAGTTTTGTTAGGGTTTGATCCCTAGTATCCACTATGTTTTGAGATTGATGTTGCTATGACTTTGCTATGCTTAATGCTTTTTACTAGGGCCCGAGTGCCATGATTTAAGATCTGAACCTATTATGTTTTCATCAATACATGAGAGTTCTTGATCCTATCTTGCAAGTCTATAGTCACCTATTATGTGTTATGATCCGTTAACCCCGAAGTGACAATAATTGGGATACTTACCGGTGATGACCGTAGTTTGAGGAGTTCATGTATTCACTATGTGCTAATGCTTTGTTCCAGTTCTGTATTAAAAGGAGGCCTTAATGTCCCTTAGTTTCCATTAGGACCCCGCTGCCACGGGAGTGTAGGACAAAAGATGTCATGCAAGTTCTTTTCCGTAAGCATGTATGACTATATTCGGAATACATGCCTACATTACATCAATGAACTGGAGCTAGTTCTGTGTCACCCTAGTTTATGACTGTTACATGATGAACCGCATCTGGAATTAATTATCCATCACTGATCCGATGCCTATGAGCTTTCCATATACTGGTTTACGCTTATTTACTTTCCCGTTGCTATTTTTACAATCACTACATAATACCAAAAATATTACTTTGCTTTCATCACTCTTTTGTTACCATTACCACCACTATCGTATTACTTTTCTACTAAACACTTTGTTGTAGATACTAAGTTTCCAGGTGTGGTTGAATTGACAACTCAGCTGCTAATACTTGAGAATATTCTTTGGCTCCCCTTGTGTCGAATCAATAAATTTGGGTTGAATACTCTACCCTCGAAAGTTGTTGTGATCCCCTATACTTGTGGGTTATCACTGATTGGCGCGGGGACGAGGGAAGCCTTGCCTTGTGTAAGTTGATGCTCCTTGATAATGATATGTATGATGTTAAGATTCCATCACTTGAGGGCAAAGCTTGGGCATGTGCAAATGGAGATTGGGTTGTTTATATTGGGTACAACTGCGAGTGGGAACTTGTGAATGTGTACACTCTTCACCGGGTTACACTTCAAAAAATCTCAGACGACTGCCCAGAGGTTGAGTACACCGGTATTCTACGTGAGTTCAAATACGATCATGCTGACTGTCGTCTACGGAAGATAGCAATTTGTCGAGTTCCCAACCGCTCTTGGGGTTATAGGAATGCTTGTGTTGTCTCTATCTTCGACAAGCTTGTTGCCGTCCTTCATGGTTCAACTCGATGGATATTGCTCAAAAATCAGTTTCTATACACGGATGAGTATTGTGATGCAATTCAATACGAGGGTCTTGTGTTTGCTGCCACCACTCGTGGCAATGTTTTTACATGGAATCCTTGTGATTTCGATACGTTTGTCTTCCACCGTAATTTTAATTATTTCATCCACATGCATGCAGGTTAGCTAGTTTCCCTTTACTAATTAAGCTTCTTGTGTTTCCAAGATCCTGTGAACATTCCACCACCTATACTTGAAAATTTTATTCACGAGCATGAGGATGAGCAGGACCCATATACTCAGTGGCGCCTGGCAACTTATTCTGATGGATCACCTCTTCTTGTCTGTATACAGGGCACTGCCGATGTTACTAAGGAAGCAGGTGTTGTCTCGTATGGTCACACTCTGCGGACCTATTCCAACATCCATTGCAGGATATTTGGGATGGATACTAGTGTACTGTTGGGGAACGAAGCAGAAAATTAAAAATTTTCCTACGGTTTCACCAAGATCCATCTATGACTTCATCTAAGAAACGAGTCAAGGGAGTGAGTTTGCATCTACATACCACTTGTAGATCGCGTGCGGAAGCTTGCAAGGGGATGGTGATGATAGAGTCGTACTCGACGTGATTCAGATCACCGATATCCAAGTGTTGAACGGACAGCACCTCCGCGTTCAACACACGTACGGTACGGGAGACATCTCCTCCTTGTTGATCCAGCAAGGGGGGAGGAGAGGTTGAGGAAGATCGCTCCAACGGCAGCACGACGGTGTGATGATGGTGGAGTGACAGTTCTCCGGCAGGGCTTCGCCAAGCACACGCGAAGGAGGAGAGGTGTTGGGGAGGGGAGGGGCTGCGCCTTCAATTGTATCTTGCAGCCCTCCCCTCACCCCTCTATATATAGGAGGAGAGGGGCAAGAGGGGCTGGCCCTCTAGGGGAAACCCTAGAGGGGGGCGGCGGCCAAAGGGAGAGGGGAAGAGGGGTGGCTTGCCCCCCAAGCTAGGGGGGCGCCCCCTTTAGGGTTTCCCCTTCCCTTGCCCTAGCCGCATGGGCCTAGGTGGGGAGGCGCGCCCAGCCCACTAGGGGCTGGCTCCCTCTCCCACACAGCCCATGTGGCCCCCCCGGGAGGGGTGGCCCCTCCCGGTGGACCCCCGGAACCCTTCTGGTGGCCCCGGTACAATACCGGTATGCCCCCGAAACTTTACGGTGTCCGTTTAACAACTTTCCATATATAAATATTTACCTCCGGACCATTTCGGAACTCCTCGTGACATCCTGGATCTCATCTGGGACTCCGAACAACAATCGGTAATCACATACAAGTCTTCCTAATAACCCTAGCGTCACCGAACCTTAAGTGTGTAGACCCTACGGGTTCGGGAGACATGCAGACATGACCGAGACCACTCTCCGGTCAATAACCAACAGCGGGATCTGGATACCCATGTTGGCTCCCACATGCTCCTCGATGATGTCATCGGATGAACCACGATGTCGAGGATTTGATCAAATCCCATATACAATTCCCTTTGTCAATCGGTACGTTACTTGCCCGAGACTCGATCGTCGGTATCCCAATACCTTGTTCAGTCTCGTTACCGGCAAGTCACTTTACTCGTACCGTAATGCATGATCCCGTGGCCAACACCTTGGTCACCTTGATCTCATTATGATGATGCATTACCGAGTGGTCCCAGAGATACCTCTCCGTCATACGGAGTGACAAATCCAAGTCTCGATCCGTGTCAACCCAACAGACACTTTCGGAGATACCTGTAGTGCACCTTTATAGTCACCCAGTTACGTTGTGACGTTTGGTACACCCAAAGCACTCTTACGGTATCCGGGAGTTACACGATCTCATGGTCTAAGGAAGAGATACTTGACATTGGCAAAGCTCTAGCAAACGAACTACACGATCTTTGTGCTATGCTTAGGATTGGGTCTTGTCCACCACATCATTCTCCTAATGATGTGATCCCGTTATCAACGACATCCAATGTCCATAGCCAGGAAACCATGACTATCTGTTGATCAAAACGAGCTAGTCAACTAGAGGCTCACTAGGGACATATGGTGGTCTATGTATTCACACGTGTATTACGATTTCCGGATAATACAGTTATAGCATGAATAAAAGACAATTATCATGAACAATGAAATATAATAATACTTTTATTATTGCCTCTAGGGCATATTTCCAACAGTCTCCCACTTGCACTCGAGTCACCAATCTAGTTACATTGTGATGAATCGAACACCCATAGAGTTCTGGTGTTGATCATGTTTTGCTCGCGAGAGAGGTTTAGTCAACGGATCTGTGACATTCAGATCCGTATGTACTTTGCAAATTTCTATGTCTCCATCTTGAACATTTTCACGGATGGAGTTGAAACGACGCTTGATGTGCCTGGTCTTCTTGTGAAACCTGGGCTCCTTGGCAAGGGCAATAGCTCCAGTGTTGTCACAGAAGAGTTTGATTGGCCCCGACGCATTGGGTATGACTCCTAGGTCGGTGATGAACTCCTTCACCCAAATCGCTTCATGCACTGCCTCCGAGACTGCCATGTACTCCGCTTCACACGTAGATCCCGCCACGACGCTCTGCTTGCAGCTGCACCAGCTTACTGCTCCACCATTCAACATATACACGTATCCGGTTTGTGACTTAGAGTCATCCGTATCTGAGTCTAAGCTAGCGTCGACGTAACCCTTTACGACGAGCTCTTCGTATCCTCCATAAACGAGAAACATGTCCTTTGTCCTTTTCAGGTACTTCAGGATATTCTTGACCGTTGTCCAGTGTTCCTTGCCGGGATTACTTTGGTATCTTGCTACCAAACTCACGGCAAGGTTTACATCAGGTCTGGTACACAGCATGGCATACATAATAGATCCTATGGCTGAAGCATAGGGGATGACACTCATCTCTTCTTTATCTTTTGCCGTGGTCGGTGACTGAGCCGAGCTCAATCTCACACCTTGTAACATAGGCAAGAACCCTTTCTTGGACTGATCCATTTTGAACCTTTTCAAAATCTTATCAAGGTATGTGCTTTGTGAAAGACCTATGAGGCGTCTCGATCTATCTCTATAGATCTTGATGCCTAATATATAAGCAGCTTCTCCAAGGTCATTGAAAAACACTTATTCAAGTAGGCCTTAATGCTGTCCAGAAATTCTATATTATTTTCCATCAAGAGTATGTCATCTACATATAATATGAGAAATGCTACAGAGCTCCCACTCACTTTCTTGTAAACGCAGGCTTCTCCATAAGTCTGCATAAACCCAAACGCTTTGATCATCTCATCAAAGTGAATATTCCAACTCCGAGATGCTTGCACCAGCCCATAAATGGATCGCTGGAGCTTGCATACTTTGTTAGCGTTCTTAGGATCGACAAAACCTTCTGGCTGCATCATATACAGTTCTTCCTTAAGATGCCCGTTAAGGAATGCCGTTTTGACGTCCATCTGCCATATCTCATAATCATAGTATGCGGCAATTGCTAACATGATTCGGACGGACTTTAGCTTTGCTACGGGAGAGAATGTCTCGTCGTAGTCAATCCCTTGAACCTGTCGATAACCCTTAGCGACAAGTCGAGCTTTATAGATGGTAACATTTCCATCCACGTCCGTCTTCTTCTTAAAGATCCATTTGTTTTCTATCGCTTGCCGATCATCGGGCAAGTCTGTCAAAGTCCATACTTTGTTTTCATACATGGATTCTATCTCGGATTTCATGGCTTCAAGCCATTTGTTGGAATCTGGGCCCGCCATCGCTTCTTCATAGTTCGAAGGTTCACTGTTGTCTAACAACATGATTTCTAGGACGGGGTTGCCGTACCACTCCGGTGCGGAACGTGTCCTTGTGGACCTACGAAGTTCAGTAGCAACTTGATCCGAAGTACCTTGATCATCATCATTGGTTTCCTCTTCAGTTGGTGTGGGCATCACAGGAACATTTTCCTGAGCTGCACCACTATCCCGTTCGAGAGGTAGTACTTCATCGAGTTCTACTTTCCTCCCACTTACTTATTTTGAGAGAAACTCTTTTTCCAGAAAGCATCCATTATTGGCAACAAAGATCTTGCCCTCGGATCTTAAGTAGAAGGTATACCCGACAGTTTCCTTAGGGTATCCTATGAAGACGCATTTTTCCGACTTGGGTTCGAGCTTTTCAGGTTGAAGTTTCTTGACATAAGCATCGCATCCCCAAACTTTTAGAAACGACAGCTTAGGTTTCTTCCCAAACCATAATTCATACGGTGTCATCTCAACGGATTTAGACGGTGCCCTATTTAAAGTGAATGTAGCTGTCTCTAGAGCGTATCCCCAAAATGATAGTGGTTAATTGGTAAGAGACATCATAGACCGCACCATATCCAATAGAGTGAGATTACGACGTTCGGACACACCGTTACGCTGAGGTGTTCCAGGCGGCGTGAGTTGTGAAACGATTCCACATTTCCTTAAGTGTGTACCAAATTCGTGACTTAAGTATTCTCCTCCACGATCTGATCGTAGGAACTTTATCTTTCGGTCACGTTGATTCTCTACCCCATTCTGAAATTCCTTGAACTTTTCAAAGGTCTCAGACTTGTGTTTCATTAAGTAGACATACCCATATCTACTCAAGTCATCAGTGAGAGTGAGAACATAACGATATCCTCCGCGAGCCTCAACGCTCATTGGACCGCACACATCGCTATGTATGATTTCCAACAAGTTGGTTGCTCGCTCCATTGTTCCGGAGAACGGAGTCTTGGTCATTTTGCCCATGAGGCATGGTTCGCATGTGTCAAACGATTCATAATCAAGAGACTCCAAAAGTCCATCAGCATGGAGCTTCTTCATGCGCTTGACACCAATGTGACCAAGGCGGCAGTGCCACAAGTATGTGGGACTATCGTTATCAACTTTACATCTTTTGGCATCCACACTATGAACATGTGTAATATTACGCTCGAGGTTCATTAAGAATAAACCATTGACCATCGGAGCATGACCATAAAACATATCTCTCATATAAATCGAACAACCATTATTCTCAGACTTAAATGAGTAGCCATCTTGTATTAAACGAGATCCAGATACAATGTGCATGCTCAAACTTGGCACTAAATAACAATTATTAAGGTTCAAAACTAATCCCGTAGGTAAATGTAGAGGTAGCGTGCCGACGGTGATCACATCGACTCTGGAACCATTCCCGACGCGCATCGTCACCTCGTCCTTCGCCAGTCTCCGCTTATTCCGCAGCTCCTGCTGTGAGTTACAAATATGAGCAACGGCACTGGTATCAAATACCCAGGAGTTACTACGAGTACTGGTAAGGTACACATCAATTACATGTATATCAAATATACCTTTGGTGTTGCCGGCCTTCTTATCCGCTAAGTATTTGGGGCAGTTCCGCTTCCAGTGACCCTTTTCCTTGCAATAAAAGCACTCAGTCTCAGGCTTGGGTCCATTCTTTGACTTCTTCCCGGTAACTGGCTTACCGGGCGCGGCAACATCCTTGCCGTCCTTCTTGAAGTTCTTCTTGTCCTTGCCCTTCTTGAACTTAGTGGTCTTATTGACCATCAACACTTGATGTTCTTTCTTGATTTCAGCCTCTGCTGACTTTAGCATAGAGAACAATTCAGGAATGGTCTTTTCCATCCCCTGCATGTTGTAGTTCATCACAAAGCTCTTGTAGCTTGGTGGGAGCGACTGGAGGATTCTGTCAATGACCGCCTCATCTGGGAGGTTAATATTCAGCTGGGTCATACGGTTGTGCAACCCAGACATCTTGAGTATGTGCTCACTGACAGAACTGTTTTCCTCCATCTTACAACTATAGAACTTGTCGGAGACATCATATCTATCGACCCGGGCATGAGCTTGGAAAACAAGTTTCAGCTCTTCGAACATCTCATATGCTCCGTGATGCTCAAAACGCTTTTGGAGCCCCGGTTCTAAGCTGCAAAGCATGCCGCACTGAATGAGGGAGTAATCATCAGCACGAGTCTGCCAAGCATTCATAATGTCTTGGTTCTCTGGGACGGGAGCGTCACCTAGCGGTCCTTCTAAGACATATTGTTTCCTGGCAGCTATGAGGATGATCCTCAGGTTCCGGACCCAGTCCGTATAGTTGCTTCCATCATCTTTCAGCTTGGTTTTCTCTAGGAACGCGTTGAAGTTCATGTTGACATGAGCGTTGGCCATTTGATCTACAAGACATATTTGCAAAGGTTTTTAGACTAAGTTCATGATAATTAAGTTCTAATCAAATTATGAACTCTCACTCAGATTAGACATCCCTCTAGTCATCTAAGTGTTACACGATCCGAGTCGACTAGCCCGTGTCCGATCATCACGTGAGACGGACTAGTCATCGTCGGTGAACATCTTCATGTTGATCGTATCTTCCATACGACTCTTGTTCGACCTTTCGGTCTCCGTGTTCCGAGGCCATGTCTGCACATGCTAGGCTCGTCAAGTTAACCCTAAGTGTTTTGCTGTGTAAATCTGTCTTACACCCGTTGTATGTGAACGTAAGGATCCATCACACCCGATCATCACGTGGTGCTTAGAAACGACGAACTGTAGCAACGGTGCACAGTTAGGGAGAACACTTCTTGAAATTTTGTAAGGGATCATCTTATTTACTACCGTCATCCTAAGTAAACAAGATGCATAAACATAATAAACATCACATGCAATTATATAGTTGTGACATGATATGGCCAATATCATATAGCTCCATTGATCTCCATCTTCGGGGCTCCATGATCATCTTGTCATCGGCTTGACACCATGATCTCCATCATCATGATCTCCATCATCGTGTCTTCATGAAGTTGTCACGCCAACGACTACTTCTACTTCTATAGCTAACGCGTTTAGCAATAAAGTAAAGTAAGTTACATGGCGTTCTTCAATGACACGCAGGTCATACAAAAAATAAAGACAACTCCTATGGCTCCTGCCGGTTGTCATACTCATCGACATGCAAGTCGTGAATCCTATTACAAGAACATGATCTCATACATCACAATTCATCATTCATCACAACTTCTGGCCATATCACATCACATGATCAATCGCTGCAAAAACAAGTTAGACGTCCTCTAATTGTTGTTGCATCTTTTATGTGGCTGCAATTGGGTTCTAGCAAGAACGTTTTCTTACCTACGAATAACCACAACGTGATTTTGTCAACTTCTATTTACCCTTCATAAGGGCCCTTTTCATCGAATCCGCTCCAACTAAAGTGGGAGAGACAGACACCCGCCAGCCACCTTATGCAACTAGTGCATGTCAGTTGGTGGAACCGGTCTCACGTAAGCGTACGTGTAAGGTTGGTCCGGGCCGCTTCATCCCACAATACCACTGAAGCAAGAAAAAACTAGTAGAGGCAAGCAAGTTGACAAGATCCACGCCCACAACCAAATTGTGTTCTACTCGTGCAAAGAGAACTACGCATAGACCTAGCTCATGATGCCACTGTTGGGGAACGTTGCAGAAAATTAAAAATTTTCCTATGGTTTCACCAAGATCCATCTATGAGTTCATCTAAGCAACGAGTCAAGGGAGTGAGTTTGCATCTACATACCACTTGTAGATCGCGTGCAGAAGCTTGCAAGGGGATGGTGATGATGGAGTCGTACTCGACGTCATTCAGATCACCGATATCCAAGTGCTGAACGGACAGCACCTCTGCGTTCAACACACGTACGGTACGGGAGACATCTCCTCCTTCTTGATCCAGCAAGGGGGGAGGAGAGGTTGAGGAAGATCGCTCCAACGGCAGCACGACGGCGTGATGATGGTGGAGTGACAGTTCTCCGGCAGGGCTTCGCCAAGCACACGCGGAGGAGGAGAGGTGTTGGGGAGGGGAGGGGCTGCGCCTTCAATTGTATCTTGCAGCCCTCCCCTCACCCCTCTATATATAGGAAGAGAGGGGCAAGAGGGGCCGGCCCTCTAGGGGAAACCCTAGAGGGGGGCGGCGGCCAAAGGGAGAGGGGAAGAGGGGTGGCTTGCCCCCCAAGCTAGGGGGGCGCCCCCTTTAGGGTTTCCCCTTCCCTTGCCCTAGCCGCATGGGCCTAGGTGGGGAGGCGCGCCCAGCCCACTAGGAGCTGGCTCCCTCTCCCACACAGCCCATGTGGCCCCCCCGGGAGGGGTGGCCCCTCCCGGTGGACCCCCGGAACCCTTCCGGTGGCCCCGGTACAATACCGGTATGCCCCCGAAACTTTCCGGTGTCCGTTTAACAACTTTCCATAGATAAATCTTTACCTCCGGACCATTCCGGAACTCCTCGTGACGTCCGGGATCTCATCCGGGACTCCGAACAACATTCGGTAATCACATACAAGTCTTGCTAATAACCCTAGCGTCACTGAACCTTAAGTGTGTAGACCCTACGGGTTCGGGAGACATGCAGACATGACCGAGACCACTCTCCGGTCAATAACCAACAGCGGGATCTGGATACCCATGTTGGCTCCCACATGCTCCTCGATGATGCCATCGAATGAACCACGATGTCGAGGATTCGATCAAATCCCATATACAATTCCCTTTGTCAATCGGTACGTTACTTGCCCGAGACTCGATCGTCGTATCCCAATACCTTGTTCAGTCTCGTTACCGGCAAGTCACTTTACTCGTACCATAATGCATGATCCCGTGGCCAACACCTTGGTCACCTTGAGCTCATTATGATGATGCATTACCGAGTGGGCCCAGAGATACCTCTCCATCATACGGAGTGACAAATCCCAGTCTCGATCTGTGTCAACCCAACAGACACTTTCGGAGATACCTGTAGTGCACCTTTATAGTCACCCAGTTATGTTGTGACGTTTGGTACACCCAAAGCACTCTTACGGTATCCGGGAGTTACACGATCTCACGGTCTAAGGTAGAGATATTTGACATTGGCAAAGCTCTAGCAAACGAACTACACGATCTTTGTGCTATGCTTAGGATTGGGTCTTGTCCATCACATCATTCTCCTAATGATGTGATCCCGTTATCAACGACATCCAATGTCCATAGCCAGGAAACCATGACTATCTGTTGATCACAACGAGCTAGTCAACTAGAGGCTCACTAGGGACATATGGTGGTCTATGTATTCACACGTGTATTACGATTTCCGGATAATACAGTTATAGCATGAATAAAAGACAATTATCATGAACAATGAAATATAATAATACTTTTATTATTGCCTCTAGGGCATATTTCAACATGTACTAGCGCCAACACCTTCTCCCTGGTTCATTATTGAAAGTCTTGGAGGAAACTCGCCCTTCCTTGGACAAAACTATCCAATGATGGTGGAAGGCGATCCAGCTGCTGTTGACACAATGTTACTACCATTCATGAGAAGAAAATGTATCTATACCTCGGACATTACTATGCTTCCCTACCATCCCAATATGGGTCCTGACATAGGCCGCTTCAGCCTCGATGATCAGTCCTACGTTGGTCTCGAGATTGACAGTAGCTGGCCCATCCCAGAGAATCACTTCTGGTTCAAAGCAAGCGTTTCCAACGCCAACGAGTGGTTGAGCTGAAGTTCATTTCATCGCTTTGTTATTTGTTGTGTGAGAAAAACTTTACTAGGATGTTTTGTTGGAAATGATCTATAATCCAACGTGTATCCTCCTTGTCGTAGCGGGTTGATGACTTGTTGTATGTAATCAATGGTACATTTGCATATGCGTCCATGAACTCACGCCTGCTAGTGGTGTCCATATGAACAGTGATAGTGATTTTAGTTGAAAAGTTAGATAGTGCTAGTGATTTGTAGCTACATATCTTGACAAATCGTAGTGTTACAAGGTTGACAAATGGCAATGTTACTAGATAAACAAATGTCAATCTTTCCAGTCTGAGAAATGGCAACATACCCAAAATGACAGATATGCAAATCTTACCCAATTGTTTGTACGTGGTTGCACACGGGTCATGCAAAACAACCGTTTGCGTTGAAGGGATGCAGAAATCCTGCTCGCCACATTTTCCCTTGGCTTCCTAGGGAAGCTGTTAGTTTGCATATGAGTGTTCTAACTAAAACATTTGCGATGAGTGTTTTATATTTAAAAACCATTGACGTTTTTCTCAAAAGAAAATTGTTTCATAATTAAAGTGCGTTATATCGACTAGAGGGGGTGAATAGTCGATTTTTATGAATTCTTCACTGAGGAATTTCAGGGTGAGGAAATTCCTGAGTGAAGAACTACTTGCAGCAGAATAAGTACTCAGAAGTAAACATAACAGAGCATGAGCATGGTCTTCATGAAGAAATGAAAACAAGCACAGAGTACAGAAAGCGTAAACATAGGATAACACAGGATAGGACAAACAGACTGAAGAAATTGAACTGAGGAAATAGAGAAAGTCTTCCGTCAAAGTCTTCAAACAGATATGAACGAGCACACAACACAGATAAGATGAAATGGAAGGGTTGAGGAAATGGAACCAGTTAAGCTCGGTGAAGACAATGATTTGGTAGACTAGTTCCAACTATTGTGACAGTTGTACGTCTGGTTAGGGCGGCTAGGTATTTAAACCTGAGGACACATAGTCCCGGACACCCAGTCCTAAACACGCAGCTCAGGACACTTAGTCCCCACCGTATTCCCCTTGAGCTAAGGTCACACAGAACTCGCCCAATCACTCGTGGTAAGTCTTCAGGTGACTCCCAAACCTTCACAGACTCGGTCACTCGGCGATCCACAATTTCCTCTTGGATGCTCTAGACCATGACGCCTAACCGTCTGGAAGATGCACAGTTTTCAAAGGTAACAAGCGTCGGATCCACGCAGGATCAATCTCTTCAGTGATGCTCAATCACTTTGGGTTTGTAGGTGTTTGGGTTTAGGTTTTCCTCACTTGATGATTTTAACTCAAAGTCCTCGGAGGATGGGATGCTCTCAAATGACAAGTGTCAGTTTCTCTCGGAGCAGCCAACCAACTAGTGGTTGTAGGGGCTGTTGGGGAACGTAGCAATTTCAAAAAAAAATCCTACGCACACGCAAGATCATGGTGATGCACAGCAACGAGAGGGGAGAGTGTTGTCTACGTACCCACGCAGACCGACTGCGGAAGCGTTGACACAACGTAGAGGAAGTAGTCGTACGTCTTCCCGATCCGACCGATCCAAGCACCGTTACTCCGGCACCTCCAAGTTCTTAGCACACGTACAGCTCGATGACGATCCCCGGGCTCCGATCCAGCAAAGTGTCGGGGAGGACTTCCGTCAGCACGACGGCGTGGTGACGATCTTGATGTACTACCGTCGCGGGGCTTCGCCTAAGCACTGCTACAATATAATCGAGGTGGAATATGGTGGCAGGAGGCACGGCACACGGCTAAGGAATGATCTCAATGATCAACTTGTGTGTCTAGGGTGCCCCCCTGCCTCCGTATATAAAGGAGCCAAGGGGTGGGGGCGGCCGGCCAGGAGGAGGGCGCAGGAGGTGTGCTACTCCTACTGGGAGTAGGACTCCCCCCCCCCAATCCTAGTTGGAATAGGATTCCCCGAGGGGGAAAGAGAGAGAGGGGGCCGGCCACCTCTCCTTGTCCTAATAGGACTGGGGGAGGGGGGAGGCGCGTGGACCACTTTGGGCTGCCCCTTTCTCCTTTCCACTAAAGCCCATTAAGGCCCATATGGCTCCCGGGGGGTTCCGGTAACATCCCGGTACTCCAGTAAAATCCCGATTTCACCCGGAACACTTCTGATATCCAAATATAGGCTTCCAATATATCAACCTTTATGTCTCGACCATTTAGAGACTCCTCGTCATGTCCGTGACCACATCCGGGACTCCGAACTAACTTCGGTACATCAAAATGCATAAACTCATAATAACTATCATCGTAACATTAAGCGTGCGGACCCTACGGTTCGAGAATAATGCAGACATGACTGAGACACATCTCCGGTCAATAACCAATAGCGGGACCTGGATGCTCATATTGGCTCCTACATATTCTACGAAGATCTTTATCGGTCAGACCGCATAACAACATACGTTGTTCCCTTTGTCATCGGTATGTTACTTGCCCGAGATTCGATCGTCGGTATCCAATACCTAGTTCAATCTCGTTACCGGCAAGTCTCTTTACTCGTTCCGTAATACATCATCTCGCAACTAACTCATTGGCTGCAATGCTTGCAAGGCTTATGTGATGTGCATTACCGAGAGGGCCCAGAGATACCTCTCCGACACTCCGAGTGACAAATCCTAATCTCGAAATACGCCAACCCAACATCTACCTTTGGAGACACCTGTAGAGATCCTTTATAATCACCCAGTTACGTTGTGACGTTTGGTAGCACACAAAGTGTTCCTCCGGTAAATGGGAGTTGCATAATCTCATAGTCATAGGAACATGTTTAAGTCATGAAGAAAGCAATAGCAACATACTAAATGATCGGGTGCTAAGCTAATGAAATGGGTCATGTCAATCAGATCATTCAACTAATGATGTGACCTCGTTAATCAAATAACAACACCTTGTTCATGGTTAGGAAACATAACCATCTTTGATTAACGAGCTAGACAAGTAGAGGCATACTAGTGACACTAAGTTTGTCTATGTATTCACACATGTATTATGTTTCCGGTTAATACAATTATAGCATGAATAATAAACATTTATCATGATATAAGGAAATAAATAATAACTTTATTATTGCCTCTAGGGCATATTTCCTTCAGTCTCCCACTTGCACTAGAGTCAATAATCTAGATTACACAGTAATGATTCTAACACCCATGGAGCCTTGGTGCTGATCATGTTTTGCTCGTGGAAGAGGCTTAGTCAACGGGTCTGCAACATTCAGATCCGTATGTATCTTGCAAATCTCTATGTCTCCCACCTGGACTAGATCCCGGATGGAATTGAAGCATCTCTTGATGTGCTTGGTCCTCTTGTGAAATCTGGATTCTCAAGGCAATTGCACCAGTATTGTCACAAAAGATTTTCATTGGACCCGATGCACTAGGTATGACACCAAGATCGGATATGAACTCCTTCATCCAGACTCCTTCGTTCGCTGCTTCCGAAGCAGCTATGTACTCCGCTTCACATGTAGATCCCCCTATGATGCTTTGTTTAGAACTGCACCAACTGATAGCTCCACCGTTTAATCTAAACACGTATCCGGTTTGCGATTTAGAATCGTCCGGATCAGTGTCAAAGCTTGCATCAACGTAACCTTTTACGGTGAGCTCTTTGTCACCTCCATATACGAGAAACATATCCTTAGTCCTTTTCAGGTATTTCAGGATGTTCTTGACCGCTGTCCAGTGATCCACTCCTGGATTACTTTGGTACCTCCCTGCTAAACTTATAGCAAGGCACACATCAGGTCTGGTACACAGCATTGCATACATGATAGAGCCTATGGCTGAAGCATAGGGAACATCTTTCATTTTCTCTCTATCTTCTGCAGTGGTCGGGCATTGAGTCTGACTCAACTTCACACCTTGTAACACAGGCAAGAACCCTTTCTTTGCTTGATCCATTTTCAACTTCTTCAAAATCTTGTCAAGGTATGTGCTTTTTGAAAGTCCAATTAAGCGTCTTGATTGATCTCTATAGATCTTTATGCCTAATATGTAAGCAGCTTCACCGAGGTCTTTCATTGAAAAACTCTTATTCAAGTATCCCTTTATGCTATCCAGAAATTCTATATCATTTCCAATCAGTAATATGTCATCCACATATAATATCAGAAATGCTACAGAGCTCCCACTCACTTTCTTGTAAATACAGGCTTCACCGAAAGTCTGTATAAAACCAAATGCTTTGATCACACTATCAAAGCGTTTATTCCAACTCCGAGAGGCTTGAACCAATCCATAAATGGATCGCTAGAGCTTGCACACTTTGTTAGCTCCCTTTGGATTGACAAAACCTTCTGGTTGCATCATATACAACTCTTCTTCTAGAAATCCATTCAGGAATGCAGTTTTGACATCCATCTGCCAAATTTCATAATCATAAAATGCGGAAATTGCTAACATGCTTCGGATAGACTTAAGCATCGCTACGGGTGAGAAGGTCTCATCGTAGTCAACCCCTTGAACTTGTCGAAAACCTTTTGCGACAAGTCGAGCTTTGTAGACAGTAACATTACCATCAGCGTCAGTCTTCTTCTTGAAGATCCATTTATTCTCAATTGCTTGCTGATCATCGGGCAAGTCAACCAAAGTACATACTTTGTTCTCATACATGGATCCCATCTCAGATTTCATGGCTTCAAGCCACTTTGCGGAATCTGGGCTCACCATCGCTTCTTCATAGTTCGCAGGTTCATCATGATCTAGAAGCATGATTTCCAGAACAGGATTACCGTACCACTCTGGTGCGGATCTCACTCTGGTTGATCTACGAGGTTCAGTAGTATCTTGTCCTGAAGTTTCATGATCATCATCATTAGCTTCCTCACTAATTTGTATAGGTGTCACAGAAACAGTTTTCTGTGATGTACTACTTTCCAATAAGGGAGCAGGTACAATTACCTCGTCAAGTTCTACTTTCCTCCCACTTACTTCTTTCGAGAGAAACTCCTTCTCTAGAAAGGATCCATTCTTAGCAACGAATGTCTTGCCTTCGGATCTGTGATAGAAGGTGTACCCAACAGTCTCCTTTGGGTATCCTATGAAGACACATTTCTCCGATTTGGGTTCAAGCTTATCAGGTTGAAGCTTTTTCACATAAGCATCGCAGCCCCAAACTTTAAGAAACGACAACTTTGGTTTCTTGCCAAACCATAGTTCATAAGGCGTCGTCTCAACGGATTTTGATGGTGCCCTATTTAACGTGAATGCGGCCGTCTCTAAAGCATAACCCCAAAACGATAGCGGTAAATCAGTAAGAGACATCATAGATCGCACCATATCTAGTAAACTATGATTACGACGTTCGGACACACCATTACGCTGTGGTGTTCCGGGTGGCGTTAGTTGCGAAACTATTCCACAACTTTTCAAATGTACACCAAACTCGTAACTCAAATATTCTCCTCCACAATCAGATCGTAGAAACTTTATTTTCTTGTTACGATGATTTTCAACATCACTCTGAAATTCTTTGAAATTTTCAAATGTTTCAGACTTATGTTTCATTAAGTAGATATACCCATATCTGCTTAAGTCATCCGTGAAGGTGAGAAAATAACGATATCCGCCACGAGCCCCAATATTCATCGGACCACATACATCTGTATGTATGATCTGCAACAAATCTGTTGCTCTCTCCATAGTACCGGAGAACGGTGTTTTAGTCATCTTGCCCATGAGGCACGGTTCGCAAGTACCAAGTGATTCATAATCAAGTGGTTCCAAAAGTCCATCAGTATGGAGTTTCTTCATGCGTTTTATACCGATATGACCTAAACGGCAGTGCCACAAATAAGTTGCACTGTCATTATCAACTCTACATCTTTTGGCTTCAACATTATGAATATGTGTGTTACTACTATCGAGATTCATCAAAAATAGACCACTCCTCAAAGGTGCATGACCATAAAAGATATTACTCATATAAATAGAACAACCATTATTCTCTGATTTAAATGAATAACCGTCTCGCATCAAACAAGATCCAGATATAATGTTCATGCTCAACGCTGGCACCAAATAACAATTATTTAGGTCTAATATTAATCCCTAAGGTAGATGTAGAGGTAGCGTGCCGACCGCGATCACATCGACTTTGGAACCGTTTCCCACGCGCATCGTCACCTCGTCCTTCGCCAGTGTTCGCTTAATCCATAGTCCCTGTTTCGAGTTGCAAATATTAGCAACAGAACCAATATCAAATACCCAGGTGCTACTGCGAGCTCTAGTAAGGTACACATCAATAACATGTATATCACATATACCTTTGTTCACCTTGCCATCCTTCTTATCTGCCAAATACTTGGGGCAGTTCCGCTTCCAGTGACCAGTCTGCTTGCAGTAGAAGCACTCAGTTTTAGGCTTAGGTCCAGACTTCGGTTTCTTCTCCTGAGCAGCAACTTGCTTGTTGTTCTTCTTGAAGTTCCCCTTCTTCTTCCCTTTGCCCTTTTTCTTGAAACTAGTGGTTTTATTAACCATCAACACTTGATGCTCCTTCTTGATTTCTACCTCCGTAGCTTTCAGCATTGCGAAGAGCTCGGGAATAGTCTTGTTCATCCCTTGCATATTATAGTTCATCACGAAGCTCTTGTAGCTTGGTGGCAGTGATTGGAGAATTCTGTCAATGACGCAATCATCTGGAAGATTAACTCCCATCTGAATCAAGTGATTATTATACCCAGACATTTTGAGTATATGCTCACTGACAGAACTGTTCTCCTCCATCTTGCAGCTATAGAACTTATTGGAGACTTCATATCTCTCAATCCGGGCATTTGCTTGAAATATTAACTTCAACTCCTGGAACATCTCATATGCTCCATGACATTCAAAACGTCGTTGAAGTCCCGATTCTAAGCCGTAAAGCATGGCACACTGAACTATCGAGTAGTCATCAGCTTTGCTCTGCCAGACATTCATAACATCTAGTGTTGCTCCAGCAGCAGGCCTGGCACCCAGCGGTGCTTCCAGGACGTAATTCTTCTAAGCAGCAATGAGGATAATCCTCAAGTTACGGACCCAGTCCGTGTAATTGCTACCATCATCTTTCAACTTTGCTTTCTCAAGGAACGCATTAAAATTCAACGGAACAACAGCACGAGCCATCTATCTACAATCAACATAAACAAGCAAGATACTATCAGGTACTAAGTTCATGATAAGTTTAAGTTCAATTAATCAAATTACTTAAGAACTCCCACTTAGATAGACATCCCTCTAATCCTCTAAGTGATCACGTGATCCAAATCAACTAAACCATAACCGATCATCACGTGAGATGGAGTAGTTTTCAATGGTGAACATCGTTATGTTGATCATATCTACTATATGATTCACGCTCGACCTTTTGGTCTCTGTGTTCTGAGGCCATATCTGCATATGCTAGGCTCGTCAAGTTTAACCTGAGTATTCTGCGTGTGCAAAACTGGCTTGCACCCGTTGTAGATGGACGTAGATCTTATCACACCCGATCATCACGTGGTGTCTGGGCACGACGAACTTTGGCAACGGTGCATACTCAGGGAGAACACTTCTTGATAATTTAGTGAGAGATCATCTTATAATGCTACCGTCAATCAAAGCAAGATAAGATGCATAAAAAGATAAACATCACATGCAATCAATATAAGTGATATGATATGGCCATCATCATCTTGTGCTTGTGATCTCCATCTCCGAAGCACCGTCATGATCACCATCGTCACCGGCGCGACACCTTGATCTCCATCGTAGCATCGTTGTCGTCTCGCCAATCTTATGCTTCCACGACTATCGCTACCGCTTAGTGATAAAGTAAAGCATTACATCGCGATTGCATTGCATACAATAAAGCGACAACCATATGGCTCCTGCCAGTTGCCGATAACTTGGTTACAAAACATGATCATCTCATACAATAAATTCACCATCATGCCTTGACCATATCACATCACAACATGCCCTGCAAAAACAAGTTAGAAGTCCTCTACTTTGTTGTTGCAAGTTTTACGTGGCTGCTACGGGCTTAAGCAAGAACCAATCTCACCTACGCATCAAAACCACAACGATAGTTTGTCAAATAGACTCCGTTTTAACCTTCGCAAGGACCGGGCGTAGCCACACTCGGTTCAACTAAAGTTGGAGAGACAGTCGCCTGCAAGCCACCTATGTGCAAAGCACATCGGGGGAACCGGTCTCGCGTAAGCGTACGCGTAATGTTGGTCCGGGTCATCTCGTCCAACAATACCGTCGAACCAAAGTATGACATGCTGGTAGGCAGTATGACTTATATCGCCCACAACTCACTTGTGTTCTACTCGTGCATATAACATCAAACCATAAAAACCAGGCTCTGATACCACACTTGGGGAACGTAGCAATTTCCAAAAAATTTCCAACGCACACGCAAGATCATGGTGACGCACAGCAACGAGAGGGGAGAGTGGTGTCTACGTACCCACGCAGACCGACTGCGGAAGTGTTGACACAACGTAGAGGAAGTAGTCGTACGTCTTCCCGATCCGACCGATCCAAGCACCGTTACTCCGGCACCTCCGAGTTCTTAGCACACGTACAGCTCGATGACGATCCCCAGGCTCCGATCCAGCAAAGTGTCGGGGAGGAGTTCCATCAGCACGACGGCGTGGTGACGATCTTGATGTACTACCGTCGCAGGGCTTCGCCTAAGCACTGCTACAATATAATCGAGGTGGAATATGGTGGCAGGGGGCACCGCACACGGCTACGGAATGATCTCAATGATCAACTTGTGTGTCTAGGGTGCCCCCCTGCCTCCGTATATAAAGGAGCCAAGGGGGAGGGGGGCCAGCCAGGAGGAGGGCGCAGGAGGAGTCCTACTCCTACCGGGAGTAGAACTCCCCCCTCAATCCTAGTTGGAATAGGATTCCCCGAGGGGGAAAGAGAGAGAGGGGGCCGCCCACCTCTCCTTGTCCTAATAGGACTAGGGGAGGGGGGAGGCGCGCGGCCCACTTTGGGCTGCCCCTTTCTCCTTTCCACTAAAGCCCACTAAGGCCCATATGGCTCCCAGGGGGTTCCCGTAACCTCCCGGTACTCCAGTAAAATCCCGATTTCACCCGGAACACTTCCGATCCAAATATAGGCTTCCAATATATCAATCTTTATGTCTCGACCATTTAGAGACTCCTCGTCATGTCCATGATCACATCCGGGACTCTGAACTAACTTCGGTACATCAAAATGCATAAACTCATAATAACTGTCATCGTAACGTTAAGCGTGCGGACCCTACGGTTCGAGAATAATGCAGACATGACTGAGACACATCTCCGGTCAATAACCAATAGAGGGACCTGGATGCCCATATTGGCTCCTACATATTCTACGAAGATCTTTATCGGTCAGACCGCATAACAACATACGTTGTTCCCTTTGTCATCGGTATGTTACTTGCCCGAGATTCGATCGTCGGTATCCAATACCTAGTTCAATCTTGTTACCGGCAAGTCTCTTTACTCGTTCTGTAATACATCATCTCGCAACTAACTCATTGGCTGCAATGCTTGCAAGGCTTATGTGATGTGCATTACTGAGAGGGCCCAGAGATACCTCTCCGACAATCGGAGTGATAAATCCTAATCTCGAAATACGCCAACCCAACATCTACCTTTGGAGACACCTATAGAGCTCCTTTATAATCACCCAGTTACGTTGTGACGTTTGGTAGCACACAAAGTGTTCCTCTGGTAAACGGGAGTTGCATAATCTCATAGTCATAGGAACATGTATAAGTCATGAAGAAAGCAATAGCAACATACTAAACGATCGGGTGCTAAGCTAATGAAATGGGTCATGTCAATCAGATCATTCAACTAATGATGTGACCTCGTTAATCAAATAAAAACACCTTGTTCATGGTTAGGAAACATAACCATCTTTGATTAACGAGCTAGTCAAGTAGAGGCATACTAGTGACACTAAGTTTGTCTATGTATTCACACATGTATTATGTTTCCGGTTAATACAATTATAGCATGAATAATAAACATTTATCATGATATAAGGAAATAAAAAATAACTTTATTATTGCCTCTAGGGCATATTTCCTTCAGGGGCCGGTTGTTTATAGCCTAGGGAGTAGCCCGACATGATAAGACACAAATGCCCTTCAATGATATGACCATTAGGTGGGTAGATATTTTGGGACAGCTGGCGCATAGCATAGCAACGGTCGGAATTTTGAGTATCAAATTCCTCAGGGCTATCATGTTCCTCACTGTGTAGGCAATCTACACTGGTGAATTCCTAACTCCTCAGTCAGAATAAATTCCTCAGAGACCAGAAGAACTTCGTATTTGTCACTGAAGAAATTGACTGAACTATATGAGATTTCCAATGGCTTCACTCGAAGGGGTTGGTAGGTGTACGACTTGAGTTGAGCATCACAAGGAAACTTTTCCTTTTTATTTCCTCGACCCCCTTTAACAGTATGTTGTTTCCTATGACTCAAGAAAGAGAAAATGAAACTACGAAAACAAGAGTCTTCATTCTTCATCTTCCTCGAATGAATACCAAGTCTTCAGGATTACACCAATTTCTTCACTTTCAAAGTCTTTAGAAAGTCTTCAGAATTCCAAAGTCTTCAGTCGAAGAACCTCATTTTTAGGCGTCGACTTTCTCTGTAAATATCAAACTCCTCATATACTTATAGACCTGTGTACACTCACAAACGCATCAGTCCCTTAACCTATAAGTCTTCAATACACCAAAATCACCAAGGGGCACTAGATGCACTTACAATGTCCCCCTTTTTGGTGATTGATGACAATATAGGTTAAGTTTTCAGCGGGGATAAACATATGAAGTGTAAATACTGAAATTGAGGAATTTGATTGCAAGATATAGAAGAACTCCCCCTGAAGATGTGCATAGTGAGGAATTTGCTTTTGAAGCAATGCACACTTTGAAGAGTAGAATCACGGAGATCTCCCCCTATATCTTGTAATTCATACACGCATTTAACATATAATACAAAGAATTTCAAATGCAAGATGAAATATGGTGACTGATGTAATTCAACATGCATGCATTAACATTAATGAGGAACAAGCATGCAGAAAAACTCAGCAAAAGTATCAGACCACCATAGAGTTTAAGTTTACAACTCGATCCAGCAAAGTCTTCAAAAGAACGAGAGTTGTAACCTAGAAGAAAAAAATGCCCATATTGGTAGACCCTCTTGAAGACTAACTCAAATTTCTCCACCTTTGTCATCGAATGACCAAAAGGATCGAAAATAAGGACTAACGCCCCTGAAGAATATCAAGTTGATGGAGGAATGCCAGTGTTGTTGGGGTCGTTTGTCGTTGTAGGGCCTGCCGCAGTGTCGTCCAAGTCTTCATGCTCGTCGGTGTCGCGAGATGAAGAATATGAGCTGGCCACCAAGGAAGGAACTTTGACCTTCTTGAATTTCTTTGGAGGAGGTGCAGACCAGTCAAAGTTCTCCTTGAGACCCATTTGCTTCAGATCTTATTCACCATATAGATGTGATAAGACAGCCCAGGTGCGACCGAAAACTTCATGGAGGTAGTAATGGTTTTTCTTCACTGCATTATGTGTAGCAGTCATGTTGTGAAGAATTGAACCAAACTGATGCTTAACCCATTTATGGTAGCGATCCACCTTCTGGTGAAGACTAAGAAGCAGCTCACGGTCACTCATCACCCTGGGAGCTGTGGCTTGAGGATTTGACTTGGATGCAGCAGAGTCATGAGTGGCAGAGTCATCATTGGTGGAATAAGATGCAGCTTTGCGAAACTGACCATCCAATGGACGAATGCCTTCATCAATGACAATAGGTGCCTTCCCCTTTTCATCAGTTGAGGTAAAAGTTTGCTTGAGGACTTCAATCGGGGGTAGGTAGCTGAGGTGATTCTGAAAATCATCCTTGTAGTTGAGTGAAGACCTTGTTCTGAGGAATCTCATAAGCCAAGGAGCATAACGCTTCAACTCAAACGAAGAGAGTGCAACATTTACCAGAGTCCTCATGAAGAAATCATAGTAATTGACAGGAATGCTATGAATGATGTTGAATAGCAGATTCTTCATGATGCCAACTATTTCCTCATCAGATGAGTCGTGGCCTTTGATAGGACTCATTGTCCTCATCAGAATGCGATAGACTATTCTGGCACATAGAGTAAGTCCTTCACGAGGAATTTGGTCCTTGGGGCTTTACCAGGCTTCAGAGGCTTCATTAGAACTTGCATGTAATGAGCAGTGAGTTCAGGTTCTTGGTACAGGCAGCGAGCTCCTTCACTGGGTGGACTGATGGGCAGGGCGTGAAGTAATTCAGAGGCCGATGCCCTATAATGAGTGTTATCGGTCATCCAGTCCAAGACTCAGGTGTTGATATCTTCAGGATCACCTGTGATGTGCAGTGTCGCATAGAACTGAAGAATAAGTTCTTCATTCCAATCAACAATGTCAGAGCACAAATTGAGGAGGCCTGCATCATGAAGCACACCGAGGACAGCGAACAAGGCAATGATTCCATGTCCACGCGAGGAATATGCTCATGGTAGAAGATTTTGTCCTTGTTGAAAAGCAGTGAAGAATAGAAGTTGGCCTGGCTGGCAGTCCAGAAACGCTTCTTTCATGGAATTGTCATGGCAGATGTCCTAGCGAAAGGACTTAGTCATAGGGCCATCGCAACTAGGAATCTTAAAGGGGTTAATCGGGACAAAGGACACGAGAGGTTTATACTGGTTCGGCCCCTTGCCGTGAAGGTAAAAGCCTTCCAGTTGTTTGGAATTGCTAGGGTTTCGATGGCCAGGGAGCGAATCCACTATGCCTGTCTCTCGAGTTGTTGTTTGTTGTCCTAAGCCGCCGCTGGGTCGTCCCCATATATACACGGGTTGACGTCTGGCAGCCTACAGAGTCCCGGCCGGCTCATAAAGCGTGTCCGGCTCGGTGACTTCTTTTATATGCCTTTCTTTACAAGTGTTTCTTTACATACGACGGTTTACAATATTGGGCCTTAAGCCGCCTCTGGGCTTAGGCCTTCTACAAGTCTTAATAGACTATCACCTTGAATATTATTGGGCTTCTTTTGTAACCCGACGTTGGGGTTGACCCGGCCCCTCCTGGGCGGGTCATACCTGGTAGCTATATCCCCAACAACTTCCTCCTTAGACGAGCAGAGTCATAAGGATTGTAGTCAGTGAAGAATACATGCTCGCCAAAAGAAGTCATCAGCCTTGAATTTTTGCTTCTTCGAGAAGGTATCCTTTCGCTTGGGGTGAGGAGTGTCAGTCAATTGCATCACAACCTCAGGGATCTCGATCTCAGGTTCCGCAGGCTGAGGAATTTCAGGTCCTTCAGTGGCAGCCTGGGACTTCAATTCTTCATTTACATTTTCTTCAGCACTAGTGGCTGGAATCTCTTAATGGACAAATGGTGTGGCACGAGGTTCTTCAGATCCCATTTGAACTTCAGTGGTTACAGGGGACTGAGGAATTTGTTGAAGGGGTGTGAACAGAGGAGAATTGGGGTGCTGACTTTCCCAAAAGGCATCGTTCATCACTGGAGTTGTGCATCCAATGTCCACATCTTCTTCTTCATCCATTTGTTAAACGTCGGCCTCTTCAGCAGTGAACTGAGATATGGGCGGTGAGATAATAGGGGTTGAAGGGATTTCATCCACTTCAATTTCTTCATCCAACTGCTCTGACGAAGCAGTAGAAGGAATGTCATCATCTGATCCGCTTGGGATCACGTATTCTTCATCAAAAGGAACAAGGTCTTGTGATGGCATGGATGAGACAGGAACAACATCAATTGGATTGTCATAGGAACTTGTGAGTGGCTTCGTTTTCTTCGAAGCTGTAGAATCTGATGCAGTTGATGCCTTCCTTTTCTTCACAGTTGCACGCTCTGCATCCTTGGTCTTCTTCGCATCTGATGCAAATGGAAGGATAGGAGTTGGTGTAGGCGCAGGAGGAGCAGAGGAATTTGGTCCAAGATCTTCAGGCACAACTGATGCAGTTGCCCTGACTTCTTCATTTTCTTCAGCCGCAACACTAGAGGTTGCCCTGGCAATTTCTTCAGCGGCTGGAATGCAGTCATCAACCCTGGAATTAGAATTTTCTTCAGCAGCCTGAGTGTCATCAGTGGTGTTGGCATTTTCTTCAGTAGGTTGAGCAGATGCTGCAGCCTGAGGAATTTCTTGTTGCGTTTGGGCAGCAATAGTGGAGGTGAAGTTTTCAGCAAGTCTCACAAAACGAACTTTGGCTCCCAGCCAATCAACGTGGTATGCATTAAATTTATCACTGAGTTTCTAGATCTCAGATTGAATAGTGACAAGTTCTTCAGTTGTCATAGATACAACGTTTTTCTTCAGAAGTGCTCCTTTTTGTACTGCGCTTTCTTGATTTGCCTAGCCTTTTCAAATTTCCATTTCTCTTCCTGGATGAAGTGAGTCAACATATGACTTTGGCCAAGAGTCAACTTGAAATCATGCATGGGAGTGTTGGGGTCCTTGTGCCAGAGATCAATGTACTCAAGGATCAATTTTGGATCCAAAAGCAGAGGCACACTTGTTCCTTTGGCTCTAGCGGCCCTGACTTGCCTGTCCCTGATGATTTTAGCAAGTTCTTCATCATCAGCTTCATCTTCATCAGACGACACTTAAAAAGCGACCTGCTTCTTTTGAGGACTTGGTCGAGAGCCTCGTCCAGCAGTTTCCTTGGTCTTCAGCAGAGTGGGGCCAGTTGAAGAATGCAGTGGAGCTCAAGAACTTGCAGAGACACCTGAGGCAATAGAGATGCCTGTTGTCCTTTTGGTACGAGGCAAGATGCGCAGGTGCTGAGGACTTTGATGGAGGAGCTGAGGACTTTGGAGGAGCTGGTGTGGGTTGAGGAATTGGCCGTGAGGGCTTTGTAGAAACTGACCGTGAGGGCATTGCTGAGGAACTTGGCCGTGAGGGCATTTTGATAGAAGCACTTTTGGCCTTATGAGCCGGCCTCTTTGGCATTGCCTTCTTGGGCTTACATGAAGAGGCCTCAGAAGTGGCAGCAGCAGCAACAGAGTCTTCATTGAATTTCCTCACTGCTTCCTTAGCAACTCTGGCAAGCTTGGCCTGGCGCTTGGCCCATTCATCAGGATAATCCTCACCACGCTTGAGGCTGGTGGGATCGGCTTCTTGTCCAGGTGCCAAAGGAGGTCTTGGGCATGGAGGATTAAGTGTGAATTTCTTCATATACTTGGGAGTAACATATATGTACTCCCTCCATTCCCGTTCCCATCTCCTTTCTATTCTTTGTATGCACACCTTGCGCTGATTTTTGTCCTCCTTGCCATGTTTTGCCTCATCAGGAGTGCAATAATCCTTGTAGATATCCTCAGGGATTTCAAACACAATGTTGACCTCAGGCCTCCTTCCTCCCTTCTGTGGTTTCTTGCCATCTGCCATTTTCTTCAGCTGAGGATTTTGAACGATTGAGTTCTCTGAAGAGGTATGCAACTTTTCTTCGAGGAACGCTGCAAATGAGTTAAGTTGATGAGAACCTAGTGATTCAGTAGCGGACATGTGTACCTGTGAATAGAGTATAGGTGCGGGGAATTTGGAGAGGTCATATGCATTCTCAGAAGTTTTTGCAAAAAGAACAAGTTTGAGGAAATTGACCAGATGAGTCTTGAAGAATTTCACTAAGAGTTCTTTGACTTAGGTTCCAGAGTTGTACAGATTTGAAAATCCACACAATTGAGGAATCTTGAAGAAAAATGTTGCTTAGCGAAATAGATCAAGAACAGATGATATTGAGGTGTTTAGTGTGTGAAGAGTTGAGGAATAAACACCTTTTGAAGATTTGAAGAAAACATTAGAATCAACATGGGCAGTAAAAGTAACTTTTAATTACCCTTGAAAAAGAACACGACGAACTAGGAAGTGTAGATTTGAATCTCGTCGGTTCAGATCTTCCATGCCCTAACTTGGCTGAGGAAGGCAGCTTCGGCGGCGGCGGAATGAAGAAATCCGCGCCCGGCGTGAGTACGGCGGCGACGAGGTCGAGGCAGTGAAGCTCTTCCTCCCCGACAACGATGGAAGTAGCGACGGTGCTAGAGTTGAGGAGCTCAAGCGAGGGAGTGGGGTCGAGCGGAGTAAAAGTGAAGTGAGGAAGGGAGACGGGTATTTATAGCCTAAGTGAAAAAACCGCTCGCCCGAGGAAATAGGACGAATTTGCCCCTGACCTTTCTCATTCGCTTGACCCGTGTCACCCATGTATAGAGAGGTGACGATCATGCGAGATCGTGGGTGAATAGATAAACATCACATTGAATGCAGAACGGTTTGAGCGGCAAAGCCAAAAAATTTGCTAAGATAGGTTTTAAAGTTTCGTTCACAATTTCTTCAGCTAACAAGGACACAGTGAAGACTTCGAATTAGATTCAAATAGAACGCACATGAAGAATTTGTGAATAGACTGGGTTGAGTTTAGCATAGAGGGGGAAAGGGTCCGATCACATTCACTTAGCAGAAGGAGCAACTAGAATAAATAGCAATAAGTGAATGTTGTAGAGGACATAAACTCATATGTATATATATATATATAGCCAATGAAGAAAAACGATGGAAATGGTGAAGACAATGCAAGTTGAAAAACAACTGAGGAATTTCAAAGAAGTGAGGAAAAACTCAATTGAAGATTTTCAACATTTTGTGGTGGCGTGACCCACCATATAAGAATGATGATTTCAGACACCACATACAATTGTTGTAGGGTTCTGAGAATCAAATTCTTCGTTAATTTATTCACACTTAGAGTGTTATTCTTCATTGATTGAAGAAAAACGTTTCTTCATGTGTTGCACATCTAAGTCATCAATTTTACATAAGTGTTAGGATGAGTGTCCTTTTCAAAAACATTCGAAGATTCTAGGATATTTAGCTCACACCGCAACTTTCTAAATCTCTTCTCATCCAAGGGCTTAGTGAAGATATCGGCTAGCTGTTCTTCAGTCTTCACATGCTCAATAGAGATGTCACCCTTCAACACATGATCACGATGAAAATGATGATGAATCTGAATGTGCTTTGTCTTCGAGTGCTGAACTGGGTTATGAGCAATCTTGATGGCACTCTCATTGTACTAGTAGAGAGGCACATTCTTCACGTTGACGTCGTAGTCCTTGAGTGTTTGCTTCATCCATAGTAGTTGAGCATAGCAAGAACCAGCAGCAATGTACTCAGCTTCAGCAGTAGACAGTCATACGCAGTTCTGTTTCTTCGAGGACCAACAAACCAAAGATCATCCAAGGAAATGGCATGTGCTAGATGTTGACTTGCGGTCCACACGATCACCAGCATAGTCAATATCCAATGAGATCAAAAGCCGAGCCCTTGGGGTACCATAATCCAAGTGTTGGTGTGTGAGCTAGATATCGAAGAATATGCTTCACAGCCTTATGGTGTGATTCCTTCGGTGTAGCTTGAAATCGGGCACACATGCAAACACTAAGCATAATATCTAGCCTAGATGCACATAAGTACAATAAAGAACAAATCATGGAGCGGTATACCTTTTGATCAAAGTCAATACCATTTTCATCGGTGCATAGATGACCATTTGTGGGCATACGGATTTTGACTCCTTTGCAATCTTGCATGCCGAATTTCCTCAGTACATCCTTGAGGTATTTCTCCTGAGATATGAATATGCCATTGCACTGTTGACGAATCTGAAGACCTAAGAACAATTTCAATTCTCCCATCATAGACATTTGATATTATTCACTCATCATATAGGCAAATTCATCACTGTAACGTTGGTCAGTACAGCCGAAAATGATATCATCAACATAAATTTGGCACACAAACAATTCACCATCATAAGATTTAGTGAAAAGAGTTGGGTCAAGTGAACCGGGTTTCAAGCCTTTCTTCATGAGGAATTCCTTCAAAGTGTCATACCACGCCCGTGGGGCTTGCTTGAGGCCATAGAGGGCCTTATTGAGTCTGAAGACTTTGCCGGGATGCTTTGGATCTTCAAAACCTGGGGGTTGAGCAACATATACTTCTTCCTCAAGCTTACCATTGAGGAATGCACTTTTCACATCCATTTGATATAAGATGATATCATGATGGTTAGCATAAGCAAGTAATATGCGAATAGCTTCAAGTCTAGCAATAAGTGCAAAAGTTTGATCGAAATCAATTCCTTCAACCTGTGTGTAGCCTTGAGCTACAAGTCGTGCCTTGTTCCTCACCACAAGGCCATTTTCATCTTACTCGTTGCGGTAGATCCATTTTGTGCCGATGATATTGTGCTTGCGAGGATCTGGACGTTTAACCAGTTTCCAGACGTTGTTGAGCTCGAATTGATGTAATTCCGCTTGCATAGCTTGAATCCACTCAGGCTCCAGAAATGCTTCATCTACCTTAGTGGGCTCTGGGATAGAGACGAAAGCAAAGTGCCCACAAAAGTTAGATAAATGTGAAGCTCTTGAGCATGTGAGAGGACCTAGAATGTTGATGTCACTGATGATTTTCTCAATTTGCACTTCGTTTGCAATGCGAGGATGAGCGGGTGGTCGTTGAGGAATTTGATCAGCATTTTCTTCAGCACCATTTTCCTCAGGTGCATCAGCATGACGTTCTTCATTTTCTTGAATGACTTCTTCAGCAGATTCTTTAGTAGGAATGACATCCTCAGTAGCCTTGAACTTAATAGATTCCTCAGGAGGTATTTCATCTGCCACAGGAGGTAGGTGCTCTCTATGCGAGCCATGAGTTTCATCGAACCACACATTTACAGTTTCAACAACCTTGTGATGACAGGTGTTGAAGACTCCGTAGGTGTGTGAGTCCTTACCATAACCGACCGTAAAACCTTCATGTGCTTTCGGTGCAAATTGTTGACACCAGATTTTGGCATGGTAGAAAACATAATTCAGTAGGCCTCAAATGGACAAGTGCTCAAAGTGAGAAAGTTTTGTATCGTCAAAAGGAGAAACTTTCATATTTGGGCCATAGCCATCCGGTCTCATCTCTAAGGCCGAAGTTGTGTTTGAAGTACTCAAATTTTATATTCAGAACACTATTCGGCCTATTACGCCCCCAAGATGGCCTTATATGAGAAACGTTCCTACACAGATTGTCTTCGTCTCGTTGAAACGGTCGATTTTGATATAAAAACGTCTTAATCCGAGGTCGTATGCAAAAGTTACAGCTGGTACAAGATGTTGTTGCACTGGATGGCCGGACACTCCGGGGACAACCATCCGGGTTTTGATTTTCTCTGTGGATGGCCGGACACTCTGGGTTTGTTCGTCCGGGTTTTGAATTTCACTGCTGCAGACTTCGGAAAACAGCCGAAAACTCTCTCAAGATGGCATAATTTTGAGGATTGCGACATGTTTCGTCAAATAATTAAATCGGCCATTGATAAAGGACGATTGAAATTTGTTGAGACACCAAGAGATGACCAGTCTATTCCGGTTGGCTCCGATGGCAGAAAGTTTTTGCATCGGCTGCTTCAAGCCGATCAACTTAAAGAGAAGGTAAAAACTGCAGGTGATGAGACCAAGCTTTCAAGTAAACAAGTTGTTGAAGAGCATAATGGACATAATCTTGAGGGCGAGAGTTCCATGGAAGCTACAATGGAGACGCCAAGGACTGGGGGCAGCAAGCAAATCCAATGATCGACGAAAGCAAACCAAAAGAAAACAAAGGCCAAAATAAGCGCGAGTGTAAGAGATCAAAAATCTCCTTCGCTGAACTATTGGATAAATATCAAAAGAAGAGTGAAGAGAAGAATACTTATCAGCCAAATCATGCAAGGAAACCAAGATCACCCCAAGGCACAAATATGAGGATTGGTATTGGCAAAGTGAGAATTTCAATGCAACATATTCATATCATTATTTTGGGCCGCCAATGCCAATGTCATGGATGCCTCCCTATGCTCATGTAGATTCATATCCATCAGGGGATAGGTACGATACAAGGGCACATTCTCCATCTTATTTTAAACCATCTCACCAATATTATGCAGCTCCGAGAAGATCAACATTTGAACAATCACATGTTAAAGACCGTTTCAATCATAAGGAATTGGTCCAGAGCTCAAGGAAGAAGAAAGAGGTGGTCAACCAAGTTTACCGTGTTAAAAGAGATGGTCGTAAGAGTGCAACTCCAAATTTGATCTCAAATGAAAAAGAGCCAATTAAAGTGTTGACATTGGCTACAAAAGGCAAAGAAGTGAAGCAACCAATTGATAAAAAACAAAGTGCCAAATCTGAAGAAAAGAAGTTGAGGGTGCACATGCCAAAAAGGAATTGCCATTGGTCAAAACAGAATCACAGCTGAGATGCCCGCTCGGCTTATCGTATTGGCAAAAGAAGAAATTACAAAAACTTAGTGCACAAGAACTTGAAGAAAGGAGCATGGCATGGGTTCCCAAGAGGAGCAGTCAAAATAAAAATGATGTGCAACCTTCTATTGCAACAACTGTTACAAAAGTGAAGAAAGAGAAGAATGAAAGCAACAAACAATTAAGCCGAAGGTGCGCATCACAATATCAAAATCTTCGTTTAGCACATCATCCATATTCTTCAACCGTACCATTCATGCCTTTGCCATGGAATTCATCCATAGGTATGATCAATTACCCTCCATGGATTTATTTTGATCCATGGATACAACATAATTTTCTATATCATGACAGGGTATTACCAAATCACTATACATTTGGTTAGTTACATTTTTGTTGCTAATACAAAGGGGCCAAAATATTTTATTGCTATTTCATTTGTTTATTTCGGCTATACATACTTTGGTGGGTGTATTCTACATGGACCTCATGGTAATGGCCGATATTTATCTATCGCCCTAAGAATATGTCAAAGCATGGCCGATGTAGTATCCTAACACCGTCCTTAGTTCAATTGGAGACCAAAACAAAGTACATGTTCATTGATATTGTCCTAGTCTTTCTAGTACCATGGAGGTTATTTTTGATGGTTAAAATTGTAGCAATGGCCAAGGTGTTGATATTGTTTATATATCTCCTTATGGTGCTATTTTATGAAGCCTCATGCCGCTTAAAATATTTATGCACAAATGATCAAAGCCGAATATGCATTGTCATTCGGATTGGAGCTTTGCCTTGCTATAGGTGCTATACATATTGAGGCTTCCGGTGATTCATTGTTGGTAGTGCGACAAATATCTGAGGATTATCAATGTTTTGACGAACCACTTATAGTTTATCTTTTGGTATGTCTAGATGCAAGATTTACCTTGGGTTGCTTTAAAATTGTTCATATATCTAGACATGACAATTCGAAAGAGTTGGCACAGCAAGCATCCGGATACTATGTTAACCATGATGTATTGCATTTCTATCAATAACCGATGCTAGGTCTTGTCAACATAGGTAAGGCCGAACCGAAGCCCATCGCTTCGGCCACTAATGAAACTTTTATGCAGGCAAAGTAAGTATTAGAGCAAGTTCATTCTTGATTATCTGCAAAATCCTTGCTAAAGGGTGAACAATATGGTTCGGAGGATGGTTTTGATCTATGGAACCTTATCACTGGATTGTTATAAAAGTTGAGAAGTTTTCACCCAAGTTTGCATCGAAAGGTTCAAACAAGCAATGACCGATATATACTTATCACCCTAAGTACATGCAAATGGCCGATGGAGTGTTGACATCGTCCTTAGAATAAGCTATGCAGAAGTTATTTTTCGGCACACAAGCTTTACCGAAAAACAGGGGGCGTGTGTTGACACCAGATTTTGGCATGGTAGAAAACATAATTAAGAAGGCCTCAAATGGACAAGTGCTCAAAGTAAGAAAGTTTCGTATCGTCAAAAGGAGAAACTTTCATATTTGGGACATAGCCATCCGGTCTCATCACTAAGGCCGAAGTTGTGTTTGAAGTACTCAAATTTTATATTCAGAACACTATTCGGCTTATTACGCCCCCAAGATGGCCTCATATGAGAAACGTTCCTACACGGATTGTCTTCGTCTCATTGAAACGGTCGATTTTGATATAAAAATTTCTTAATTCGAGGTCGTATGCAAAAGTTAGAGCCAGTACAAGATGCTGCTACACTGGATGGCCGGACACTCCGGGGACAACCATCCGGGTTTTGATTTTCTCTGTGGATGGCCGGACACTCTGGGTTTGTTCGTCCGGGTTTTGAATTTCGCTGCTGCAGACTTTGGAAAACAGCCAAAAACTCTCTCAAGATGGCCTCATATCAAAAAACGTTCAACATGAAAGTTGTTTGTCTCGTCGAAACGGTCAAGATTGCTTTTGGACTCGTTTCCATCCGAGGTTGTTTACTACCCCAAACATGGCCCGCAAGGTGCAGCCAGATTTTACCGAACAGTTTTGGAAAGTTCGGACCAAACAAATCCGAATTGGACTAGGGTTTTGGACGTGAATTGAAGCCTTTTCCTTGCACGGGAAGTCCATCCGCCTCTTATATACTTAAGGGGTGACGGCCGATTGAACAACACACAATCGATCAAATCATCTACCACTTTTTACCTTTACCTTTATCTCTCTCCCTTGTTCTTCTTCTTCTCGTTCTTCGTTATTTTTGATGGTTAAAATTGTAGCAATGGCCAAGGTGTTGGTATTGTTTATGTATCTCCTTATGGTACTATTTTGTGAAGCCTCATGCCGCTTAAAATATTTATTCACAAATGATCAAAGCCGAATATGCATTGTCATTCGGATTGGAGCTTTGCCTTGCTATAGGTGTTATACATATTGAGGCTTCCGGTGATTCATTGTTGGTAGTGCGACAAATATCTGAGGATTATCAATGTTTTGACGAACCACTTATAGTTTATCTTTTGGTATGTCTAGATGCAAGATTTACCTTGGGTTGCTTTAAAATTGTTCATATATCTAGACATGACAATTCGAAAGAGTTGGCACAGCAAGCATCCGGCTACTATGTTAACCATGATGTATTGCATTTCTATCAATAACCGATGCTAGGTCTTGTCAACATAGGTAAGGCCGAACCGAAGCCCACCGCTTCGGCCACTAATGAAACTTTTATGCAGGCAAAGTAAGTATTAGAGGAAGTTCATTCTTGATTATATGCAAAATCCTCGCTAAAGGGTGAACAATATGGTTCGGAGGATGGTTTTGATCTATGGAACCTTATCACTGGATTGTTATAAAAGTTGAGAAGTTTTCACCCAAGTTTGCATCGAAAGGTTCAAACAAGCAATGACCGATATATACTTATCACCCTAAGTACATGCAAATGGCCGATGGAGTGTTGACATCGTCCTTAGAATAAGCTATGCAGAAGTTATTTTTTGGCATACAAGCTTTACCGAAAAACAGGGGGCGTGTGTTGACACCAGATTTTGGCATGGTAGAAAACATAATTAAGAAGGCCTCAAATGGACAAGTGCTCAAAGTAAGAAAGTTTCGTATCGTCAAAGGAGAAACTTTCATATTTGGGACATAGCCATCCGGTCTCATCGCTAAGGCCGAAGTTGTGTTTGAAGTACTCAAATTTTATATTCAGAACACTATTCGGCTTATTACGCCCCCAAGATGGCCTCATATGAGAAACGTTCCTACACGGATTGACTTCGTCTCATTGAAACGGTCTATTTTGATATAATAATGTCTTAATCCGAGGTCGTATGCAAAAGTTAGAGCCAGTACAAGATGCTGCTACACTGGATGGCCGGACACTCCGGGGACAACCATCCGGGTTTTGATTTTCTCTGTGGATGGCCGGACACTCTGGGTTTGTTCGTCCGGGTTTTGAATTTCGCTGCTGCAGACTTTGGAAAACAGCCAAAAACTCTCTCAAGATGGCCTCATATCAAAAAACGTTCAACATGAAAGTTGTTTGTCTCATCGAAACGGTCAAGATTGATTTTGGACTCGTTTCCATCCGAGGTCGTTTACTACCCCAAACATGGCCCGCAAGGTGCAGCCAGATTTTACCGAACAGTTTTCGAAAGTTCGGACCAAACAAATCCGAATTGGACTAGGGTTTTGGACGTGAATTGAAGCCTTTTCCTTGCACAGGAAGTCCAGCCGCCTCTTATATACTTAAGGGGTGACGGCCGATTGAACAACACACAATCGATCAAATCATCTACCACTTTTTACCTTTACCTTTATCTCTCTCCCTTGTTCTTCTTCTTCTCGTTCTTCGTTCGTTCTTCGTTTGCAGGGCGGTGAACCTCGAGGCCCTAGGGGCGATCAGGTCAACCTAGGGCAGCCCATAGCCGCCGCGCGCCCTGACGGGGTCCCTCCCGGGCGTGTGGAGTTTCGGGTCTACAGAAGCACCCGCCGAATTGTCTTGCGTACCGCGCTTTCGGCGGGTCTCCTTCGACGTGAGCTGCGGTGCATCACCCTCGGCGTTGGAGGTACACTGTGACGTGTTCATGTGCGAACACAAATTTAGAACTGTGATGAGGATCACTAGTCCAACATTTAGCACCGAAGACTTTAAAATAACTCACATTGGGTTTCTTGTCAGTGAGGAGTTCATATGCAGTCTTCTTGAAGAATTTGTGAATATATACCCTATTGATAATGTGGCACGCAGTGTCAACCGTCTCAGGCCAAAAGCGAGGAGGCGTCTTGTACTCATCAAGCATAGTGTGGGCCATCTCAACAAGACTCCTGTTCTTGCGCTCTACGAAGTCATTTTGCTGAGGAGTATATGGAGCAAATAACTCATGAGTAATACCAAGTTTATCAAGATAGTCATCAAGACCAGTGTTCCTGAACTCAGTTCCATTATCACTTCTGATGTGCTTGATCTTCACACTAAAGTTGGTTGAAGCCCTTGATGAAAATCGTTTGAAGACTTCCTGCACTTCAGTTTTGTAAGTGACGATATGAACTCATGTATATCGATAATAATCATCAACAATGACAAAGCCATATAAGGATGCAACGTTAGTAAATGTGGTATGGTGAGTAGGGCCAAAGAGATCCATGTTAAGTAAATGTGGCATAGTCTTCGCTGGATGCTTGGCCTTGGTCATCTTTCTAGCTTCACAGGCTCCGCATAAGTGACCCTTGAGGAATTTGACATTTTCAATGCCAATGACATGCTTCTTCTTCGCGAGCGTGTGCAAATTCCTCATGCCAGCATGACCAAGTCATCGATGCCATAGCCAGCCTTCTGAAGCTTTTGCAAGTAGACATGTAGCAGGTTGTGGTCCTGTAGAGAAATCAACAATATACAAATCTCCTCTCCTAAAGCCTTCAAAGACTTTGGAATTGTCAACTTCCATGATCACAACACAAAGATACTTGCCAAAGACAACAACCATATCAAGATCACAAAGCATTGAGACGGACATGAGGTTGAACCCTAAGGACTCGACAAGCATGACTTTGTCCATGTGTCGATCCTTTGAGATTGCAACCTTACCTAGACCCAATACCTTACTTTTGCCTTTGTCATCGTAGGTGATATGCTTCAGATGTGATGGAGATAAAGCAGTGTCCATCAATAAGCTCTTGTCACCAGTCATGTGATTTGTACATCCACTATCGAGGACCCACTCAGTGGCTTTGGGTTGATCATCCTGCTGATGAATTAGTGCAGCTTACGAATTCATATACTTCATCAGTGAAGAATATGTTATTAATTTCATCAGATCAATTTCATCAAGCAATAAAATAGATAAAGCAGTATGAGGACGTGAGAAATGAAAATTCATTTCTTCATGATTAGTTTGCGTCCTTTCAAGCACGTTCAGGTCTCCAGCAAATTCTTCAAACGATTAAGTTCGTCTGGAGACCTGACCCTGCATAAGAGATTAGTTCTTTTTCTTCACCACCCACATATGAAGGGGTGGCAAAGAGTTCATCGTTCTGCAAGCTCCATAAGAGAAAGGTGGGATAGATGCCAATCCACTTCGTTTCACATAAGAGGGATTAGGGTAAGCATAAGAGTAAGCAGAGAAATTCTTCGAGGACTTATGAACATAATGATTTGAAGAATAATGCACATATCCATAATCCTTAGATCTTCCCTACGAAACAGACGGGTTAGCACGATGATGTTCATATGAGGACTTTGATCCTTTTGAGGAAGTTGATCCATGTTAGGAGTTTGGTCCGTATGAGGACTTGGATCCATATGAAGAATTTGGTCCATATGAAGAATTTGATCTAGGGCTCCTATTCTTCACAGGTGGTGTCATGATGACATTCACCTGAAGATTTTCAAGGCACCTTTTGGGAACCCATATTTTCTTCATAGGAGGACCGTTCCTGTAGTTAGTGCCAACATATCTAGCAAATACTTCACCATTCTGTTTTTTGAACAGTTTATAGTTGGAGTCAATTGACTCATCAGAAGAATATGAATATTCACACGTAAAGCCAGATAAAGTAGATGGATCCATTGAAGGTCCCTTTGCAGAAACCCACGAGGTTTTGGGATACTGCTCAGGTTTCTAGTAGGACCCATCAGCATTGATTTTCCTCTCAAAGGCAATACCCTTTTTCCTAGGGTTCCTGTTGAGGATCTGCTTTTTAAGCACGTCAAAAAGAGCCTAATGCCCTTTGAGGCTTTTGTAGATGCCTGTCATATACAATTCCTTCAGCCCTGCATCATCAGTGATACTAGTAATGTCCTTAGATGGGGAATTAGTTATAGCAGAGGCAGTTGAAGAATTTTCAGCAATGGAAGTATTTGAGCATTCAGGTGAAGAATTAGTTGTTTCACATTCAATGTACTTCAAACATGGAGGGACAAATTAATCCTGAGTAGCGCTGATCTATTGAGCAAGAAATGAATCACGCTCCTTCTGAGATCTTCATAACTCACACTTAACTGCTCAAGATCTTGCTTTCTTTGAAGAAATTCATAAGAAAGCTTCTCATGATGAGATAGGAGAGTGTTATGATGACCTTGAAGGTTGTCAAACTTGGACTGAAGTCTCTGAAGATTTTTAATCAAAATTTTAGTGCGATCCATTTCCTCGCCCAACATATCGTCGCTTTTATCTAGCATGTTTTGAACATTTTCAAGAGCCTTTTGTAGTTTCACAGCAATCTTAGCAAGTTTAGAATAGCTGGATTTGAGGTTTTCATCAGATTCATCCTCACTAGATTTAGAGGAGGGATATTTGAGTACCTTTGAGCCTTTTGCCATGAAGCAATAGGTGGGAGCGTAGTCCTCATCGCCGTCATCAGTAGTGTTGGGGAGGTCCTTTTCTTCAGAGTTGAAGATGGATTTGCTGACGAATATGGTAGTGAGGGCTAGGCTCGCCACACCAGAGTCTGAATCCTCATATTCCTCCTCTTCCTCATTTTCCTTAGGTTCAGCCTCAGAGTCCATTTCCTTCCCAATGAACGCCCGAGCCTTCTTGGAGCTGCTCTTCTTATGAGATGAGGACCTTGAAGGTTTTGATGACGAGGACTTTGAAGATTTCTTCTTATTCTTTGAATCATCAGAACTATAATCCTTGTAATTCTTCTTCTTTGATCCCTTTTCCCACTGAGGACAATCTTGAATGTAGTGTCCAAACTTCTTGCATTTGTGGTAGAGTCTCTTCTTGTAATCATGGGATGAGGAATCTGTTCTCATGTCACCACCTCTTGAGAATTTAACAAAGCGACCACGTCTTGAGAACTTTTGGAACTTCCTTACGAGCATAGCTATCTCCTGCCTCAGTTCTTCAGGGTCACCAAGGCTGCTGTCAGAATCTTCACCTTCAGATTCAGACACTACCTTGGCCTTCAGACCCGTGATCTACCATAGCTTGGTCCATAGAGATCTATCTTCTCAGCAAGCTGGAACTCATGAGTGTTTAGTCTCTCAAGGATATCGGTGGGATCAAGTGACTTATAGTCTCCACGTTCTTGTATCATCAATGCCAAGGTATCAAATGAGGAATCAAGCAATCTCAGCAATTTCTTCACCACCTCATGGGCGGTGATATCAGCGGCACCAAGTTCTTGAAGCTCATTTGAGATGTCAGTGAGGCGATCGAACGTTTGCTGAACATTTTCATTGTCGAGTCTTTTGAAGCAGTTGAAGAGATTCCGAAGAATGTCAACTCGAGAGTCGCGCTGTGTTGAGACTCCCTCATTGACCTTGGACAGCCTGTCCCAGATAAGATTAGTTGTCTCCAAAGCACTCACTCTGCCATACTACCCTTTGCTCAGATGGCCACATATGATATTCTTCGCTTGAGAGTTGAGTTGCTTGAATCTCTTCACATCAGCAGCGTTGATGGTGGGAGGGACAGAGGGAACACCATTCTCCACAATGTACCAGAGATCGTTATCAATTGCCTCAAAATGCATGTGCATCTTATTTTTCCAGTAGGGGTAGTCCATCCCATTGAAGGTAGGACACCCAGCAGAAACCTTGATCATACCTGCGGTCGACATAACTAAAACTCCAGGCGGTTAAACCAAAATCATACAGAACAAGGGATTACCTTGCTCTGATACCAATTGAAAGTGCGTTATATCGACTAGAGGGGGTGAATAGGCAATTTTTATGAATTCTTCACTTAGGAATTTCAGGATGAGGAAATTCCTGAGTGAAGAACTACTTGCAGCGGAATAAGTACTCGGAAGTAAACATAACAGAGCATGAGCATGGTCTTCATGAAGAAATGAAAACAAGCACAGAGTACAGAAAGCGTAAACACAGGATAACAGAGGATAAGACAAACAGACTGAAGAAATTTAACTGAGGAAATAGAGAAAGTATTCAGTCAAAGTCTTCAAACAGATATGAACAAGCACACAACACAGATAATAGGAAATGGAAGGGTTGAGGACATGGAACCATTTAAGCTCAGTGAAGACAATGATTTGGTAGACCAGTTCCAACTGTTGTGACAGTTGTATGTCTAGTTACGGCTACGAGGTATTTAAACCTGAGGACACATAGTCCCGGACACCCAGTCCTGAACATGCAGCTCAGGACACTTAGTCCTCACTGTATTCCCCTTGAGCTAAGGTCAAACAGACCTCACCCAATCACTCGTGGTAAGTCTTCAGGTGACTTCCAAACCTTCACAGACTCGGTCACTCGGTGATCCACAATTTCCTCTTGGATGCTCTAGACCATGACGCCTAACCGTCTGGAAGATGCATAGTCTTCAAAGGTAACAAGCATCGGATACACGCAGGATCAATCTCTTCAGTGATGCTCAATCACTTTGGGTTTGTAGGTGTTTGGGTTTGGGTTTTCCTCACTTGATGATTTTCATTGAAAGTCCTCAGAGGATGGGATGCTCTCAAATGACAAGTGTCAGTTTCTCTTGGAGTAGCCAACCAGCTAGTGGTTGTAGGGGGCGGCTATTTATATCCTAGGGAGCAGCCCGACATGATAAGACATAAATGCCCTTCAATGATATGACCATTAGGTGGGTAGATATTTTGGGACAGTTGGCGCATAGCACAGCAATGGTCGGAATTTTGAGTATCAAATCCCTCAGGGCTATCATGTTCCTCACTGTGTAGGCAATCCGCACTGGCGAATTCCTAACTCCTCAGTCAGAACAAATTCCTCAGAGATCAGAAGAACTTCGTCCCTGTCACTGAAGAAATTGACGGAACTGTATGAGATTTCCAATGGCTTCACTCGAAGGGATTGGTAGGTGTAGGATTTTGAGTTGAGCATCACATGGAAATTTTCCCTTTTATTTGCTCGGCCCCCTTTAATAGTATGTTGTTTCCTATGACTCAAGAAAGAGAAAATGAAACTACGAAAACAAGAGTCTTCATGCTTCATGTTCCTCGAATGAATACCAAGTCTTCAGGATTACACCAATTTCTTCACTTTCAAAGTCTTCGGAATTCCAAAGTCTTCAATCGAAGAACTTCATTTTTAGGGGTCAACTTTCTCTATAAATATCAAACTCCTCATACACTTATAGACCTGTGTACACTCACAAACGCATCAGTCCCTTAACCTATAAGTCTTCAATACACCAAAATCACTAAGGGGCACTAGATGCACTTACAGATAAGTCTGCACATTAAAAGAGAAAAACGCAAGTTCGTTCAAACCATATCTTTCATTTAGTCACACTGCGAATTTATATTCATATGATCGAGAATTCTAGATACAGTATTAAACCCCAAAAAAGTTATTTCCGGCGGTGGCACAGGCAGCCTGTCGCGCCGTCGTTGTCGTTCTCGTCCTCTGGGACGCCGTTGTTGAAGTCTTCAAGGCAGCACAAAATGTTCTTCACTTGTAAATCAAACATCATGTCATCGTGCGATCGACGGGCGGGGCGTGGGAGGATGGCAACCGGCGCCACTGAGAGGTAGCTGTCGACGGTAGCATCCCATGCCGTTGAGGGGGCACGGGCGCGATGGATGCAGCCAAACGCACGGGGACCGGTGCCGCGGTGGGTGGAGGGGCGCGCACTGGCACTGCGGGTGCAGCCAAACGCACGGGGGCCGACACCACCGTGGGTGGAGGGGCGCCCACGGGCACTGGAGCGGGCGCTGGCGCTGGCATGTACACGAGCTCACGCGGGTTTGCGGAGACGTCGCTGACGCCCGCAGCTTCCAGCTCTGCGATAGTGCTTGGCGACTAGTCCGTCAATGCTACGGGGATGGTCGCTGGTGCGGGCGCGGGGATGGGAGCTGGGACGAGAGCGGGGGTAGCAACCGCTGCGGCCAGCTCGTTCTGGGCCATGTCCATGATGCCCCATTCCTCCTTATTTTCTATCTCCTCCGGCTCGGAGTCGACTTCACCAAACTTGAAGACTAGTGGCAGATGATCATTCTACACCATGGCAGTGGAGGTCTGCAGGGGGAGGGGAACCGTATTAAACAGCGGCTCGAGCGCCATTAATGGAGAGGAAGGCTGGCGGCCATGGAAGTCAAAGGGCTCGCTTCCCAGTGAGCCTATGCAGCGTACAGCTCGCACGCTTCCAGGTGAGGCTGCGCATTGGAGGACAGCTTGCATGCCTCTCGGTCAGCCTGCGCACCGGACTGTGCTCGCACGTCTCCTGTTCAGTCAAGGTCAAGCAGCTGTCCGCACGGCACCTCCTATGGCCATTAAAACCAAGACACGTGGCGTCACGTGAATGGTTAACAGAATGCAAACGGTTTGAATTATACAAATGTTTGAGATATTAAAGTGGCTAGCAGCTATTTTTTTCAAAATGCCTTTGTTGGTTGTCATTATTCGAGTGCGCCTTCTCTCAAAATGGATGAAAAATACCACATCAATTCGAGCGCCATTCCATGATAGCATGCCAAGTTTCATGAATTTCACACGAGTTTTGAATTTACTAGAATTGAAAAACTAGGCATCTCAATGTTTTGTCGGCAATCAACGGTGCCCTAGTGTTTGAAATTCATTCCCATTTCTTGCATGGGACCTAAGCATGCACCCAAGGACACATATTTTATTTTTCAACCAATTTATATGCACTGGAGCATGTGCATGTAGTTCAAATTTGAATTATCCACATAAATGCATTGAAAACTCAGTTAATGCATAAAAATGCCCAAAAGAACCCCAAAAAACCACAAAAATTGACACAACATTCCTGTTGTTCTATGTTGACACGAAATTTTTTTTGGAAGTAATAAGAGGCAGTGGATATCGTTTGGTTCCCAAAGATGGGACGTTCCCTACCGAAACCATGATGCTTGTTGTGAGAAGCTCTGGTTTGTGAGAAGCATATACCCAAACCTGCCCCAAACGGGACAAAAAATTTACCACGGCATGTTGATGCCACTCCATGAAAGCATGCCAAGTTTCATGAATTTTAGACAAGTTTTGGATTTACTAGAATTTAAAAACGAGGCATCTCAATGTTTTGCCGGCAATCAACGGTGCCTTGGTGTTTGAAATTCATTCCCATTTATTGCATGGGACCTAAGCATGCACCCGAGGACACATATTTGATTTTTCAACCAATTTATATGCACTGGAGCATGTGCATGTAGTTCAAATTTTAATTATGCACATAAATGCATTGAAAACTCAGTTAATGCATAAAAATGTCCAAACAAACCCCGAAAAATCCCAAAAATTGACACAACACTCCTGTTGTTCTATGTTGACACGAGAATTTTTTTTAAAGCAATAACAAGGCAATGGATATTGCTTCGTCCCCAAAGGTGGGACTTTCCCTACCGAAACCATCATGCTTGTTGTGAGAAGCTATGGTTTGTGAGAAGCATATACCCGAACCTGCCCCAAATGGGACAAATATTTTAACACGGCATGTTGATGTCGCTCCATCATAGCATGCCAAGTTTAATGAATTTCAGATGAGTTTTGGATTTACTAGAATTTAAAAACCAGGCATCTCAACATTTTGCCGGTAATCAACAGTGCCCTGGTGTTTGAATTTCATTCCCTTCTCTTGCATGGGACCTAGAAATTCACCCAAGGACACAGATTAGATTTTTAATCCAACCTTGGTGTATTGGAGCATATGCTTGTAGTTCAAATTTGAATTATGCACATAAAATGCCTAGAAAACCCAATTAATGCATAAAAATGTCCAAGCGAACCCCCAAAAAACACAAAAATTGACACAACACTCATGTTGTTCTATGTTGACATTAGAAAATTTTTGAAAGCAATAAGAGGCAATGGATATCATTTCGTCCCCAAAGGTGGGACGTTCCCTATCGAAACCATCATGCTTGTTGTGAGAAGCTCTGGTTTATGAGAAGCTTATACCCGAACCTGCCCCAAATGGGACAAATTTTTTACCATGGCATGTTGATTCCACTCCATGATAGCATGCCAAGTTTCATAAATTTCATATCAGTTTTGGATTTACTAGAATTTAAAAACCAGGCATCTCAATGTTTTGCCGGCAATCAAGAGTGCCCTAGTGTTTGAATTTCATTCCCATCTCTTGCATGGGACCTAGAAATTCACCCAAGGACACACATGTGATTTTTCAACCAAGTTTAGTTCATTGGAGCATGTGCTTGTAGTTCAAATTTGAATTATGCACATAAAATGCCTAGAAAACCCAGTTAATGTATAAAAAAGTCCAAACGAACCCCGAAAAATCCCAACATTGAACACAGCACTCCTGTTTTTCTATGTTGACACTAGAAAAATTTTGAAAGCAATAAGAGGCAACGGATATCGTCCCATCACCAAAGGTGGTACGTTCCCTATCGAAATCATCATGCTTGTTGTGAGAAGCTCTAGTTTGTGAGAAGCTTATACCCGAATTTCACCACGGCATGTTGATGCCGCTCCACGATAGCATGCCAAGTTTCATGAATTTTAGACGAGTTTTGGATTTACTGGAATTTAAAAACCAGGCATCTCAACGTTTTACCGGCAAGCAACAGTGCCATGGTGTTTGAATTTCACTCCCATCTCTTGCATGGGACCTAGAAATTCACCCAAGGACACACATGTGATTTTTGAACCAACTTTGGTGCATTGGAGCATGTGCTTGTAGTTCAAATTTGAATTATACACATAAAATGCCTAGAAAACCAGTTAATGTATAAAAAAGGCCAAATGAACCCCAAAAAATTCCACGATTGAACACAACACTCCTGTTGTTCTATGTTGACACTAGAAATTTTTTGAAAGCAATAAGAGGCAACAGATATCGTCCCGTCCCCAAAGGTGGTACGTTCCCTATCGAAACCATCATGCTTGTTGTGAGAAGCTTTGGTTTGTGAGAAGCTTATACCCAAACCTGCCCCAAATGGGACAAAAATTTTGCCACGACATGTTGATGCCACTCCATGATAGCATGCCAAGATTCATGAATTTCAAACGAGTTTTGCATTTACTAGAATTTAAAAACCAGGTATCTCAACATTTTGCCGGTAATCAACAATGCCCTGGTGTTCGAAATTCATTCCCATCTCTTGCATGGGACCTAGAAATTCACCCAAGGACACACATGTGATTTTTCAACCAACTTTCATGCATTGGAGCATGTGCTTGTAGTTCAAATTTGAATTATGCACATAAAATGCCTAGAAAAGCCAGTTAATGTACAAAAAGGGCCAAACGAACCCTAAAAATTCATTCACATTTCTTGCATGGGACCTAAGCATGCACTGAAGGACACATATTTGATTTTTCAACCAATTTGTATGCACCGAAGCATGTGCATGTAGTTTAATTTTGAATTGTGCACCTGAAATGGCTAGAAAACCAGTTTAATGTATGAAATGTCCAAACGAACCTTGAATAATTCCAATTCTTTTACGACACACATATAGTTGCATGTTCAATGCAGATAAAAGGTCTAGCAATTCAAACATCGTCGATTGTCGTTGTGGCCCCATTTTGTAATTCAAATCAAGTAGAACCCACACAGTTTATTCTCACCAACCATGTGAGATGTAGTACAAAATATCTTGGAGCACCATCGGTGTATAGTACGCCTATAGCTTACGCGAGAAGGTGCGTCGGCTACAGTCCACAGCCGGCGTGTCAAGCACACTAGCTCGCTCCCCCAAAACTCTGCATCCCTCGCAATCTCGAAAATATCTACTGTCTGGAAGGTTTTAATGTTTGATAGCACATGATTAGAATGTGCGGACCATGTGCGATGTCTGTTACTCCCGCTCTGCTTCAGTCCCTTGATTCAAATTTTCAGTAGCCCCGGCATTTTACTCCCGCCTCTGCATCCCTCGCAATCTCAAAAATATCTGCTCGCCCTTGATCCAAATTTTCAGTAGCCCCGCCTTGTTACTCCCGCCTAGTAAAATTTTCAGTTGCCGCAGTATTTTCTCAAACACAACCTCCGCTCACACAGGCACACAGAACCCTCGAAACCATTGGTAGGTCACCGCCATCGCCGGCGCCTCCATCCTCAACCTCTGCCTGTGTGCTGGGGAGCTCGAGTAGCCAATGGCCAAAAAGGGGTTTATCGTGGCCTTTTCGCCTGACGCCGGCGAGGTGGCCGCCAGGTGTCCTCGTCGTCCTCCGCGGGCCCGTTCCGCCATCGCCGGTCCCTCGATCCGCCCGCCTCCGCGCCCCTACGCCGATTTGAGGACTTCCCCGTCCTCCCCTGGACCCGGCAGCCGACGACGTCCTACCTCGGGGTCCGGCAGCGGGGTGGGAACATGGGTCGCCGAGATTATAAATTGAGAGACCCACACCCGCTGGTGGCTTCGTAGCTTCCACGCGGCCGAGCTTGCAGCCATGGAGTACGACCACTGGCAGGTCTGCTACCACGGCGCAGCGTCTAGGCTCAATTTCCCCTTCGGTACATGTCCGGCCCACCTCATTCCGTCGGAGCCAGGGGTGGTGAGCTCGGCTATGTTGCAGGACGACCACGAGGCTTGGGGGCATCTCGAGGCCGAGGCCACCGACAAGGCCTACATGCAAGAGCTCTGCCGGCAGCACCCGGATCTCGTGGAGGCGGAACGTGCGATCTTTGTTGGCGCGGAGGCGGCGAGGTTATCGTGCTCTCCTCTGATGACGAGCTCGAAGGCGGTGAGGATGGCGGCAAGGTTATCGCACTCTCCTCTGATGACGAGGTTGAAGACGGTGGCAACGGCGACGCGGAGGGCGTCGAGGTGGGCCCTGAGGACGAGGAGATCGACGTTGACGAGTGGAGGAGTGCCTTCCCCAACGACCCCGACGACGGTACTAGCACGGACCCGGCTCGCGGCACATCGTACATGACGAGGAAGGATTGGCTCGACCTCTACTTCGACCGAAAGTAGTTTAGCTTAGTTTAAATTTATGTTTTATGTTTGGTTATGCAAAACTATCTATGTTTATGTTTGAATGCATGCTACTTTCCGTTGAACTTGCTTTGAACTTGATCAAATTGAAGTTCACAACCATAAGTTTAGGGGATCGACTAGAAAAGGCCAAAAATTGCTGGAGTGTATATATATATATATCCACTAAGGGTTTTAGTCCTTTAACTTTTTAAGGATCGCCAAGAGATTTCCTTATGACTTGTTTATTTCAGTTCTTCACAATGTGATGCTCTATATGTACAACTATTTGCCGTCCAGTTCAATTTCATCAATAACAGTTTCAACAATACCACTATGAATTACAATATTTGGTTGTTGTTAAGGATATTGCAGTTAGCATGCCTTTTCATTTTTCAATTGTTGTTTAGCAACATGCATTGTACTGAATGACTAAATATGCAATCCCAGGCCACATAGCAACAAGGAAGAGTGTTACCTTAATGTTTTGATGATGTCTAGATATACATGTAATAAAATCTTATATAATGGGATGGATGGAGTGTTGTACTACATCATTTTTCAATTGTTGTTTAGCTTCTAATATTAACTTGGTACTTTTAGGTACATATATCATTGCCAAAGATCCACACTTCGACCCTTTCTGCGTATGGGGAAATGAGATATTCATGAACCAGCATCAAGTGAGGAAACTGATAAAGATTGTTACTAAAATGAGTCAAAAGATGTCAATCAAACTATTTGTTTACACTTTATGCAAGACAATAGTGAACTGCAGGATGGTAAGTAAGAACCCTGTAGCCTTCTTTTTACTGCCCGTATTGAGTTGTGTTAGATGACAATATCTGAATCTTTTTTCTTTTGCAGTGCATCCTGAAGCAGTTTACTCAAGATTACCTCTCAAACTACATTATTGGCGGTCGGCCATCACAAGGGGTTGGACTAGAGTCCTGCATGCCTTCTGCATCCAGGAGAGCACAATAGGGTCATTCCGCTTCACCTTGTTTAACAACTGGAACGTTTGTCGCCTCTTTCTTTACCATCTGTAATAGTACAAGTATAGAACCATGGTACATCATTCTTTATTTGGTGCTTCTATAATTCTTAAACATATGTACTTGTGATTCGAATAATGCATTGGTTGTTTGAACCTGATGGATATGAATAAAGCTATAGCCTACTTTCAAGTTTAAATTAGGTACAATTTTAAATAGCAGCAATTAAATTAGGGAGAAATTACGTTGTGCAGGTCATTACGGCACACACGGTTGGTAAAACACAAACGTTTGCGATATACACCATAATCCGAGACGGTTCACAGAGAGGAAACGTGTGCAAGCATGCACACAGTTGCTGTTTGCAAAGTGTGTGTGATGTCAGACACTATCACATATGGTGCGGGAAAACTAAATGTCTGTGATTATCTACCTATCTTACACGGTTATAATCATGAACTGTTTGTGATGTGCCAGGCATCGTAAAACTCCCGTGCCTAGAATCTGTCTAGAAAACTCCCGTGCCTGGAATCTGCCTGGTTTTAGGCAGAACCACAAAACTCCGACCGTGATGGCAATGCGAGCACAAACGAGTAGCAAGGATGAAGCGTTTGGGATATTCGATATATCGAAAACGGTTATATAGGGACAACTGTATGCATCAAGGCTCCCTATCCCCGATGGTTTCTGGGTCGTGTGGGAAGGACCCCCCCCCTATTTCCCACACTCACTTGGCGACGGTTCCAAATGCCGTCGCGGAAAGGGGTTAAAAATCGTTTTTTAGGACCGATGTGCACCAGTGTCCCCCCTGCGCGTGTGTGTTTGAAAAATCAAAAAACAAACAAATAGCAAGTCATAAACTATGACTATGCATAAATGTGAAGCTAATCTAGCTTACAGGAATATGTGTGATCCATTATTCCATATACATAGTTAAGAGGAGAAACAACGAATATCACCTACAAATTTGTTTTGTACAACAATTCTGCAGTGCAAGATAATCAAAGAGGGTAATACTCCCAGTTCAATTAGGCACATAGTTTGAGTGGCAATCATAGTATTGAAAAGAATTGTGTATAAATACATGAAAAACAAGCAAGTGTGCTAGAAATAACAGAAATGCCGCCTCCCCTCAACAAGCTCACAATGCCTAGCCTCCATCACTAGATATTCATCCCACTATACTCTCTTCTATGTAGTCAAAAGCTGAATGCTTGGGAAAAAAGTACTGAACAATCAGTGATATTTGTGATAAAGTTGTACCGTTGGTTCTGCAGTTTTCTGAAATTATGACAGAGTAGTAATCTAACGTGTGTTGCAACTGGGGCACATATAATTTAATAGTTAGAAGAAGCTTTCAAGTTTCTTTCAGCATTAAATTACTCTCTTTTTTCTCCTCCCCCTGTCGGAGTTCACAGACAATGGAGCCAAACTCTGCCTTCTTTTGCTCCTTGCCATGGCCGCTCCTCTCGTCCTCGTTGAACAACTCGATCAACAGTTTGTTCTTCTTCTCAAGAAGGTTCCAATGCCCCAGCAGCTACCTCACAAGCTGGTAATAACTATTGTTATTAGTTGCGGCGACAAAGAGCCCGGTCAAGAGGTTGCTGATGCTCTTGATCTCCTCCCTGTAGTTACCACAATATGCTCATGCAAGCACAATTTATACATCTATTGGTGCATCATCGATGTATTCACTTCCTTGACCTCAACTTCCATGAGTATCACATCGCCGTTCTTGCTGCGGATGTTCATGTCACCCATAGGACAAAGTTATTCGTAGTCATAGGTCTGCATGAAGTTATACCTCTCATAAGCAGATTGTCTTAATTTAAAGGAGAAGAAACTACTATAACGATATATGATTAACTTGAAGGGACTATTGAAAAGATTACACCGCAAGTTTACCTCGAGCACCCACATTGTCAAGCACTTACGAATCTTGTCTGTAATTGTGATCACAATACTTGCTCCCGTACAGTTTTTTTACAATTGCAAACCAGAGATAAAAATAACTACTAACAGCAACATGGATTGTTAACATGAATACATCATATGAAATCAACGTTAAAAATGGATATGCACATACATATGGCAGAAGATTTACCTGCGATGAACTTGAGTTATATCATGCTAGTGCTCACTCTTTAATCTTCAATTCACACTATATGAGGGCATAAGAAAAGGTCTGCCATTTCATTTGTATAAGGAACTTGGGAAGTGCATATTTATTGAACTAGTTAGTGTTCTACTTCACACCATTGCATCTATGCTACTTTTGCTGCTCCCACAAAAAGGCATGAGATGATTGTGCCATTTCTCAGCACTGGAATATAAGTTGAGTAACTGCCAGTGAATAAGACATATGTAGCACGTAGCAAACCCCCTTTAATGTACATTCCTTCTTTATATCACAGTACAAAAATAACACTACAAAATAAATAAATAAATAAATAGAAATCTATCTAACAAACTAGGTGGTGTCCGCAACTATGTGACATATCATGTTGTATATCTTCTTCAAGAAAATATGGGCACATAACATGTTGTATTGTCTCAAATCTTTTAGTCACCGAATACGATCATATAGGCTAGAGTCCAAGTGAAGCTATGCATTAAATTATGTATCTGTAAAACTGAGCTTACTACAAGAGAGGTAAGCACTCACTGTCACTAATATAGTTATATAGTGACGAACAATTTGCCGAACTGAAATTTTATACTCAACCAGAAAAAAACTGGACTAATAAAGACTGGCAATGGTGCTCATATGCACAATTAGTTTAACCGAGCAAGAAAACTTAATCACTAGGTTAAAAAGTGTAAGCTGACTGACGATGCTTTGTAAATTCAAACATAAAATAGGAGACTCGGCGTAGAAAACATACCAACTAATCAGGTAAAAGGTTTCATTCTTTGCTCTACAGTCACCAAAAGATATATTTGTTCTGTGAATGCTTTGGATGAATGCACCCACTTCCATTAATCATACAGGTTGTTCTGATTGCCAACTCCAAAGCCTTCACAAATCCTCATAACACATCAGCTCCACTAAAAGAAACTCATGCATCATAAACAACATTTGACTATTTCTTTATCAAACAATGTCAACTAACCAACAAAAAGGTATGTATTGAAGATAACAATGTTCACAACATGAAGCTCCTTCCCTCCGAGAGTCACTGCCAAGAAAGCAAAATAGTTTATATTCAAAGCTTGTTAATGCCCCATTAAACTCCAATTCTACATCAGGGTGAGACATGCTAGACCTTCTATCTTCAACAAGTTAAAAGCTTCTTCCTTGTTGTACAATATCACACCCAACATCAATTTTCAATAATCACACCATCCCCGTGAAAAATGACAAAGAAAATGTCATGATTTCTACATACTCTCAGAGATGAGAGGACTCACCTTTGGTGTCAGAGCCTGAGTGTTCGAGACCGAAACACATAAAATCTTTTAGAATACTCAATCTCTCACCAGATGTGATATCCCAATCCCTTTGTTCTTTTATCTCAGTAAATATCCAAGGTTGTCAAGTATCAAATGTCATGCAATAACATCAAAGCAATCTATTACAATTTCACATAAGGGCATACTCGTATGTACATTTCATGTGTTCCATTATGTTTAACAAATCAATGCATAGGTTATTTCAATGGTTATCAGACGATATTAGACTTCTCAATCAAATATTTCATCTAGTACAGAGATGTAGAGAGTTTATTTATTAAGCAAGTACAAGCATCAACAAAATGTTAGGACCTATGAGCATACTGGTTTTGCATGTATCCTCATGAATTACTACGATTACATGCTAGAGTTTACCGTGTCTATTAAGTATCAGTTCAATGTAAAGTATGCATTATAAGGCCTTTCAGTAACTACGTGAACAATATGAATGCACAATCATCAACCATCAGCCAGCTACGAACAGGGACCCGGTGTACTAATTTTAAAAATAATTTTCATCTGAATTTTGAGATCAAAGAAGAGGGAACAGTGAGACATTCATAGAAGAGGAGCAAACGTGAAAATAACAGTTTACATACTCCAGGTGAGCAACTACGGAGGACATACAAAATATTGTAGCTATTACAATGCTGGAATGGTCGTAAGTATTTAAAAAGTATCATTTGCGCAAAATCAAAAACTATATATGCGGAGTGTTAAACACTGTCAGAAATATCAATGTTTTGAAATGATGAATAGCACTTCTTATGGCAGAGCTTTCAAGACTAAACACTGGAGCATAATTAATTTATCTAGAACTAAGGCGGAATCTGAAGATCCTAGTTTAGTTAATGGATTGGGAATGCCCTCAAATATCCCAAGCTCTTGCAGAGTTGACCTAGTTGCAACACGTCATTTACGTGAAAAAATACAACAAACCAATGAGAATTAAGAGTATTGTTGAAGCATCATCTGCCTTTACTGAAAGACCTTTAACTGGAGTTAATTTAGCATCACATATATTAAACAGAATAGCTAAATTGTTGAGCTCACCTTGTATGTGATTCTTGATTCTATGTAAGAACAACTTTCTTTGAAGGCAGGAACGGTGTCGATTCTTTAGTTCAGACATTTATGACTGGGGTACTTCACCCATAACAATAGATGGCCGATCACGGCAACAACACTACCGCAAACTTGTTGATTGGGGCTATACTAACCAGTGTGCACAGAAGGCCCTTGACGACTTGCATGTCATTGGAAATGGTGACATATTATCCTTTACTGATTGGAACAGGCATGTTTCAGCCAGCTCGAGGTGCACTTACCAAGGTTGCAATTTACATGATTTACGTATATATAATGTGAGAAGAAAACCCGAAGAAATGATTATGTGTATTTTTAGCGAAGTGTGCTTGTGAATCACGTATTAGCTTTGGATTGTGTAATCACGCCATGACATCATGATTCCCCAAAAAATCAGACAGTTAGCACAGTATGGAGACCTAAATCTTGAACATTCTAAAATAATTACAAGATCCTCATTTTTCTATATTTATACCAGAAAGTAAGAAGAACCGCAAGCAATCATCGGGAAATACCAAATCTAGGGGTTACAGAAAGTCAAAGTGTTCCCATCAAACTGGAGAACACTAATGTTCTACCTTGTTTTTAATCAAAACAAATGTTCTACCTGGGAAAAAATGACAAATGCAACTCACGCAGATGACCAGGCCTAGGTAATTTATAGCAGATGTCCACATGTGAAACCTTTTTCTGGGGCTTACAAGAAACACTTGCAAGTTGTTAAACCAAAAACAGTGTGTTATAATATAGTTTAGTTAACGATAACACAGAGATGATCACTACCTTGTTTATATACTTGCAATTAGTTGTAGCCCTTTCGACCACTGAAGTCCAAATGAAGCAAGTACAACACTTCCAGCAATCTCTGTAGGTCTGAACACCAAAAAGTCAGCTCCTGCAATCAAAATTCTGAAACTTTAATAATTGATGGTCGCTGCTACCTCTTTTAGCACTGCGTTGGTTTTCCCCGAAGAGGAAGGGATGATGCAGCAAAGTAGCATAAGTATTTCCCTCAGTTTTTGAGAACCAAGGTATCAATCCAGTAGGAGGCTACGCGTGAGTCCCTCATACCTGCACAAAACAAATAAATCCTCGCAACCAACGCAAATAGGGGTTGTCAATCCCTATAGGGCCACTTACGAGAGTGAGATCTGATAGATATGATAAGATAATATTTTTGGTATTTTTATGATAAAGATGCAAAGTAAAATAAAGGCAAAGTAAATAACTAAGTAGTAGGAGATTAATATGAAAAAGATAGACCTGGGGGCCATAGGTTTCACTAGTGGCTTCTCTCGAGAGCATAAGTATTCTACGGTGGGTGAACAAATTACTGTTGAGCAATTGACAGAATTGAGCATAGTTATGAGAATATCTAGATATGATCATGTATATAGGCATCACGTCCGAGACAAGTAGACCAACTCCTGCCTGCATCTACTACTATTACTCCACTCATCGACCGCTATCCAGCATGCATCTAGAGTATTAAGTTAAAAACAGAGTAACGCCTTAAGCAAGATGACATGATGTAGAGGGATAGCCTCATGCAATATGAAGAAAACCCCATCTTGTTATCCTCGATGGCAACAATACAATACGTGCCTTGCTGCCCTTACTGTCATTGGGAAAGGACACCGCAAGATTGAACCCAAAGCTAAGCACTTCTCCCATTACAAGAAATATCAATCTAGTAGGCCAAACCAAACTGATAATTCGAAGAGACTTGCAAAGATAACCAATCATACATAAAAGAATTCAGAGAAGATTCAAATATTATTCATAGATAGACTTGATCATAAACCCACAATTCATCGATCTCAACAAACACACCGCAAAAAGAAGATTACATCGAATAGATCTCCACAAGAGAGGGGAAGAACATTGTATTGAGATCCAAAAAGAGAGAAGAAGCCATCTAGCTACTAACTATGGACCCGTAGGTCTGAAGTAAACTACTCACACTTCATCGGAGGGGCTATGGTGTTGATGTAGAAGCCCTCCATGATCGATGCCCCCTTCGGCGGAGCTCCGAAACAGGCCCCAAGATGGGATCTCGTGGATACAGAACGTTACGGCAGTGGAATTAGGGTTTTGGCTCCTGTTCTGATCATTTGGGGGTACGTGGATATATATAGGAGGAAGAAGTACGTCGGTGGAGCAACAGGGGGCCCACGAGGGTGGAGGGCGCGCCTGGGGGGCAGGCGCGCCCCCCTACCTCATGGCCTCCTATTAGTTGGCTTGACGTAGGGTCCAAGTCTCCTGAGTTCTATTCGGTGAGAAAATCACGTTCCCAAAGGTTTCATTCCGTTTGGACTCCGTTTGATATTCCTTTTCTTCGAAACCCTAAAACAGGCAAAAGATAGCAATTCTGGGTTGGGCCTCCGGTTAATAGGTTAGTCCCAAAAATAATATAAAAGTGGATAATAAATCCCAATAATGTCCAAAACAGTAGATAATATAGCATGCAGCAATCAAAAATTATAGATACGTTGGAGACGTATCAAGCATCCCCAAGCTTAATTCCTGCTCGTCCTCGAGTAGGTAAATGATAAAAACAGAATTTTTGATGCGGAGTGCTACTTGGCATAATTTTAATGTAATTCTTCTTAATTGTGGTATGAATATTCAGATCCAAAAGATTCAAGACAAAAGTTCATATTGATATAAAAATGATAATACTTCAAGCATACTAACTAAGCAATTATGTCTTCTCAAAATAACATGGCCAAAGAAAGTTCATCCCTACAAAATCATATGGTTTAGTCATGTTTCATTTTCGTCACACAAGAATGCTATCATCATGCACAACCCCGATGACAAGCCAAGCAATTGTTTCATACTTTAGTAATCTCAAACCTATAAACTTTCACGCAATATATGAGCGCGAGCCATGGACATAGCACTATAGGTAGAATAGAATATAATGAGGGGGGTTATGTGGAGAAGACAAAAAAGGAGGAAGTCTCACATCAACGAGGCTAATCAATGGGCTATGGAGATGCCCACCGATTGATGTTAATGCAAGGAGTAGGGATTGCCATGCAACGGATGCACTAGAGCTATAAATGTATGAAAGATCAACAAAAGAAACTAGTGGGTGTGCATCCAACTTGCTTCTTCACGAAGACCTAGGGCACTTGAGGAGGCCCATTGTTGGAATATACAAGCCAAGTTCTATAATGAAAAATTCCCACTAGTATATGAAAGTGATAACATGAGAGACTCTCTACTATGAAGATCATGGTGCTACTTTGAAGCACAAGTGTGGCAAAGGATAGTAACATTGTCTCTTCTCTCTTTTTCTCTCATTTTTTTGGGCCTTTTCTCTTTTTATGGCCTTTCTCTCTCTTTTTGGGGCCTTCTCCTTTTTTATGGCCTTTCCTCTTTTTTTTATTCCTCACTTGGGACAATGCTCTAGAAAATGATGATCATCACACTTCTATTTATTTACAACTCAATGATTACAACTCGATACTAGAACAAAGATGCCTCTATATGAATGCCTCCGGTGGTGTACCGGGATATGCAATGAACCAAGAGTGACATGTATGAAAGAATTATGAATGGTGGCTTTGCCACAAATACTATGTCAACTACATGATCATGCTAAGCAATATGACAATGATGAATGTGTCATGATGAATGGAATGATGGAAAGTTGCATGGCAATATATCTCGGAATGGCTATGGAAATGCCATAATAGGTAGGTATGGTGGCTGTTTTGAGGAAGATATAAGGAGGTTTATGTGTGAAAGAGTGTATCATATCATGGGGTTTGGATAAACCGGTGAAGTTTGCGCCAACTCTCAATGTGAGAAAGGGCAATGCACGGTACCGAAGAGGCTAGCAAGGATGGAAGGGTGAGAGTGCGTATAATCCATGGACTCAACATTAGTCATACAGAACTCACATACTTATTGCAAAAATCTACAAGTCATCAAAATCCTCGGTACTACGCGCATGCTCCTAGGGGGATAGTTGGTAGGAAAAGATCATCGCTCGTCCCCGACCGCCACTCATAAGAAAGACAATCAAATAACACCTCATGTTTCAAATTTGTTGCATAACGTTTACCATACGTGCATGCTACGGGACTTGCAAACCTCAACACAAGTATTTCACAATTTCACAACTACTCAACTAGCACGACTTTGATATTATTACCTCCATGTCTCAAAACAATCATCAAGCATCAAACTTCTCTTAGTATTCAACACACTCATAAGAAAGTTTTATTTTTAATCTTGCATACCAAGCATATTAGGATTTTAAGCAAATTACCATGCTATTAAGACTTTCAAAATAATCTAAGTGAAGCATGAGAGATCAATAGTTTCTATAAAACAAATCCACCACCGTGCTCTAACAGATATAAGTGAAGCACTAGAGCAAAATTATATAACTCAAAAGATATAAGCGAAGCACATAGAGTATTCTAACAAATTCCAAATCATGTATGGCTCTCTCAAAAGGTGTGTACATCAAGGATGATTGTGGTAAACTAATAAGCAAAGACTCAAATCATACAAGACGCTCCAAGCAAAACACATATCATGTGGTAAATAAAAATATAGCTCCAAGTAAAGTTACCGATAGAAGTAGACGAAAGAGGGGATGCCTTCCGGGGATCCCCAAGCTTTGGCTTTTAGGTGTCCTTAGATTATCTTGGGAGTGCCATGGGAATCCCCAATCTTAGTCTCTTTCCACTCCTTGTTCCATAATCCATCAAATCTTTACCCAAAACTTGAAAACTTCGCAACACAAAACTTAAAGTAGAAAATCTCGTGAGCTCCGTTAGCGAAAGAAAATAAAAGACCACTTCAAGGTACTGTAATTAACTCATTATTTATTTATATGGGTGTTATACCTACTGTATTCCAACTTCTCTATGGTTTATAAACTAATTTACTAGCCATAGATTCATCAAAATAAGCAAACAACACACGCAAAACAGAATCTGTCAAAAACATAACAGTCTGTAGTAATCTGTAGCTAGCGCAAGATCTGGAACCCCAAAAATTATAAAATAAATTGATGGACGTGAGGAATTTATCTATTAATCATCTGCAAAAAGAATTAACTAAATAGCACTTTCCAAATAAAATGACAGCAGTTCTCGTGAGCGCTAAAGTTTCTGTTTTTTACAGCAAGTTCAACAAGACTTTCCCCAAGTCTTCCCAACGGTCCTACTTGGCACAAACACTAATTAAACACAAAAAACACAACCAAAACAGAGGCTAAATAATTTATTTATTACTAATCATGAGCAAAAAGCAAGGAATAAAAATAAAATTGGGTTGCCTCCCAACAAGCGCTATCGTTTAACGCCCTTAGCTAGGCATAACAAGCAAGAATAGATCTATGTATTGCCATCTTTGGTAGGCAATCCATAAGTGGATCTCATAATAGATTCATAAGGTAATTTAATTTTCTTTCTAGGAAAGTGTTCCATGCCTTTCCTTAACGTAAATTGGAATCTAATATTTCCTTCCTTCATATCAATAATTGCACCAATCGTTCTAAGGAAAGGTCTACCAAGAATAATAGGACATGAAGGATTGCAATCTATGTCAAGAACAATAAAATCTATGGGCACATAATTTCTATTTGCAACAATAAGAACATCATTAATTCTTCCCATAGGTTTCTTAATAGTGGAATCCGCAAGGTGCAAGTTTAGAGAGCAATCATCAAAATCACGGAAACCTAACAAATCACACAAAGTCTTTGGAATCGTGGAAGCACTAGCACCCAAATCACATAAAGCATAGCATTCATGATCTTTAATTTTAATTTTAATTTTTGGTTCCAACTCATCATAAAGTTTTCTAGGGATAGAAACTTCCAATTCAAGTTTTTCTTCATAAGATTGCATCAAGGTATCAACGATATGTTTAGTAAGTGCTTTATTTTGACTATAAGCGTGAGGAGAATTTAGCACGGATTGCAACAAGGAAATACAATCAATCAAAGAGCGATTTTCATAGTTAAATTCCTTGAAATCCATAATAGTGGGTTTAGCAACATCTAGGGTTTTAATTTCTTCAATCCCACTTTTATCAAATTTAGCGTCAAGATCAAAAGATTCAGAATTCTTGGAACACCTTCTAGGTAAAGGTGGATCATATTCAGTCCCATCATTATCAACATTCATATTGCTAAACAAAGATTTAATAGGGGACACATCAATAACTTTTAGATCTTCATCATTATTTTCATAGTGAAAGTGCAACTATCCCTAGGTGGTTTTGGTAATTCATAACAACATATAGCTCATTGAGCTAATGCTATTCCAAGATGATTATTTCAGGAAAGCTCAATGATTGGCATGGCATGGATGGTGAAAGTGGAACCCTCAAAATGCTAAGGACAAAGGATTGGCTCAAGCTCAAAAGCTCAAGACTCTTCATTTTATATTTTAGTGATCCAAGATCACATTGAGTCTTTAGGAAAAGCCAATACTATCAAGAAGGGATGAGGTGTTGCTTAATGAGCCTCTTGCTTCATGTGCATAGTGATATGCTCCAAAACCCTCAACTACTTTCCCATATCCACATATGACCTAAACACTAAGCCAAACTCGGTCCTACCGATTCTATCTATCCGGCGCCACCGAGTTTCATATGTCATAAGCCACTGCCAAAACCTAGCAATTCGGTTCTACCGATAGGGATCTCGGTCTCACCGAGATGGGATTGCAAACTCTCTGTTTGACTTTCGTTAATTTTCGGTCTCACCGAAAGAGCAGACCGGTCCCACTGAGATTGCAATGTAAACTCTCTGTTTCCTTTTTGTAACTTTTTGGTCTCACCGAAAGAGCAAATCGGTCCCACCAAGTTTTCCTGACCAACTCTTTGGTTAGCTAATTACCAAAATCGGTCTCACCGATTTTGTGTAATCGGTCTCACCGAGATTACGTTATACCCTAACCCTAACAAAATCGGTCCTACCGAGTTGCATGTCAGTCCCACCGAAAATCTCTAACGGTCACTAGGTTTACCTTTTCGGTCCGACCGAGTTTGTTGATTCGGTCCCACCGAGATTGGTAAATTGTGTGTAACGGTTGGATTTTGTGTGGAGGCTATATATACCCCTCCACCTCCTCTTCATTCATGGAGAGAGCCATCAGAACACATCTACACTTCCAACTCATATGTTCTGAGAGAGAATCACCTACTCATGTGTTGAGACCAAGATATTCCATTCCTACCATATGAATCTTGATCTCTAGCCTTCCCCAAGTTGCTTTCCACTCAAATCTTCTTTCCACCAGATCCAAATCCTATGAGAGAGAGTTGAGTGTTGGGGAGACTATCACTTGAAGCACAAGAGCAAGGAGTTCATCATCAACACACCATTTGTTACTTCTTGGAGAGTGGTGTCTCCTAGATTGGCTAGGTGTCACTTGGGAGCCTCCGACAAGATTGTGGAGTTGAACCAAGGAGTTTGTAAGGGCAAGGAGATCGCCTACTTCGTGAAGATCTACCGCTAGTGAGGCAAGTCCTTCATGGGCGATGGCCATGGTGGGATAGACAAGGTTGCTTCTTCGTGGACCCTTCGTGGGTGGAGCCCTCCGTGGACTCGCGCAACCGTTACCTTTCGTGGGTTAAAGTCTCCATCAACGTGGATGTAGGATAGCACCACCTATCCGAACCACGGGAAAACATCTGTGTCTCCAATTGCGTTTGTATTCTCCAAACCCTTCCCTTTACATTCTTGCAAGTTGCATGCTTTACTTTCCACTGCCAATATACTCTTTGCATGCTTGCTTGAATTGTGTGATGATTGCTTGACTTGTCCTAAAATAGCTAAAATCTGCCAAGAACTAAAATTGGGAAAAGGTTAAGTTTTTATTTGGTCAAGTAGTCTAATCACCCCCTCTCTAGACATACTTTCGATCCTACAAGTGGTATCAGAGCCTTGGTCTCCATTTGCTTTGATTTCCGTAGCTTTTGGTGGTCATAGCCTTGGTTTCACAACCTAGGAGAGTATGGCGTCTAGCGAGGGAAATTATCACCGTAGAGGTCCTTACTTTGATGGTACTAATTTTGCTAGTTGGAAGCATAAAATGAAAATGCATATTCTTGGACATAACCCCGCCGTTTGGGCTATTGTGTGTGTTGGTTTGCAAGGTGACTTCTTTGATGGGAGAGAACCAAACCGTGAAGCTACCGCGGATGAGTTGAAGATGTTGCAATACAATGCTCAAGCTTGTGATATTCTCTTCAACGGATTGTGCCCTGAAGAATTCAACAAAATCAGCCGTCTTGAGAATGCAAAGGAAATTTGGGACACTTTGATTGATATGCACAAAGGTACCGACTCCGTCAAGGAATCCAAATTGGATGTGCTTCAAAGTCAACTTGACAAGTTCAAAATGAAGGATGGTGAAGGCGTCGCTGAAATGTACTCTAGGCTTGCTCTCGTCACAAATGAGATTGCCGGCTTAGGAAGTGAAGAGATGACCGATAGATTCATCATCAAGAAGATTCTAAGAGCCTTGGATGGAAAATATGATACCATGTGCACATTGATCCAAATGATGCCCAATTACAAAGATCTCAAGCCAACGGAGGTAATTGGAAGAATTGTTGCTCATGAGATGTCACTTAAGGATAAAGAGGAACTTCACAACAAATCAAGTGGTGCCTACAAAGCCTCATGTGAAGCCCCTACATCATCAAGTGAGAAACAAAACTTCAATGAAGAATTGAGCTTAATGGTGAAGAACTTCAACAAATTTTACAAGAATAGAAGCAAAGATAGAAGCTCCAAGTCAAGGTCCTACAATGACAAAAGATCTTCTAGTCGAGAGCGAAACTGCTACAATTGTGTAAGACCCGGACACTATTCCAATGAGTGTACGGCTCCCTACAAGAGAAGAGAAGACTCTCCAAAAAGAAAAAGCAAAGAATCACCACCAAGAGAGAGAAGGAGTAGAGATGATCATTATGAACGAAGATACTCATGGAGAAGCAAGGATTCGGAAAGTAAGGAAAAATCATCAAGAAGCTACACAAGACGAAGACATCAAGCTCATGTTGGTGAATGGGTGTCCGACTCCGACTCCGACAGCCACTCCGAGAGAAGTTATCACTCCGATTCCGAATATACTCAAGATGAAGGTGTTGCCGGTCTAGCACTTGTGTCAACCAACTCCTACGACATATTTGACTCACCAAATGAAGGAATTGGAAGATGCTTCATGGCCAAAGGTCCTAAGGTAACACACCCCGAGTATGTTGATTTTAATAGTGATGAAGATGACTTGTTAGGTGATGGTGATTTGCTTGTTGACAACTCTAGTGATGAATACTATGATGAAACGTCAATTAATCATGCTAATCAAGACAAAATGAATGACAATGATAAGGAGAAGATTGAGGCTCTAACTAAAGAACTAAACACTCTTAAGTTAGCTCATGAAACTATCTTCGAAGATCATCGAGAACTTTTAAGAGCTCATGAGAAGTTACGCTTTGAAAAGCTCAATCTTGAGCAAGAGCATGAGTTTTTAAAAGCAATCAATGATGATCTCCGCAAGAAAAGTTCTTCTTATATTGCCAAGCGTTTACTCTTATCCACTTACACGCCTCAAGTCAAGTCTAGTAACAAGAACAAGAAAGATTCTTCCTCTAGTAGTAACAATGATCATGCTAAATCCAATATTGTTGCTTCTAGTAGTTCTCTTGATTCCACTAATGATTCTCTTAGCCAAGTTACACTTGAGCAAGAAAATAGCTTATTGAAGGGAATTATAGAGAAAGGAGTGTACAAAAGCCTTGCCGGGAGTAAGCAATTTGAGGAAATTGTGCACAAGCAAGGAATGCACCGAAAGAATCAAGGTGTTGGTTTTGAACGAAAGTTCAATGCAAATGGAGTTGAGTGGGAAGAAGATCAATACCCCAAGACAAAGTTTGTTCCTCAACAAGAGAAGTATGATACTTCCTTCAAGGGGACACAAGCTCAAGATGATCTTCCACCACAAGACTACAAGCAAAAAGGCAAGGACAAGCTTCAAGAGGAGATTGATGCATTTGAAGAAGCTCCTAAGACCTTAGTCAAGTGGATTCCCAAGACAACTTCAAGTTCCACTTCATCAAGTACGACTACAACTCCAAGGATTCCCATCAAGATGGTCTGGATCCAAAAGAAGAAGAACTAGAGAGTTCTTGAGGGTGACTCCGCCAACATACTTCACTCTTATCATTTTGGCAAGAACAGGTGCAATCAACTTCCACATCTTGCCCTAGTTCAAGGAGTCACAAACCCTCTTGTTGGTAAGACAAGGGACAAGGTAACCTAAAAGTTTTAATGGACATCATCCTGTGTGTGCATCACTCTATGTCTATGGATATCCTTGTTTGTTCCTTGTGGGACTAACCCATGTAGGTATTGAAAGTGCAATTCACTCAAATGGATAGCTCCAAGTGATCTATATTAACATTGAGCATCCACATCTTCAACATCTACATGAAGTCATCATCGACAAAACCCAAGGTTAGTTCATCCCTCTTAGGGGGGATCTCACATCTAGGGGTTGCTTTACTCTAAGACTTGAGCTAAAGCAACTCTAAAGATGTGAACACAACAATGCTTTATGTAAAAGTGGTAACCCCACTTGAGCTTAAACGATGAGTATGACCTATGATCAAGTGTTCTCACTTGACTCCTAAGTCAATATACTCATATATAGATGACCTAGTCATCGCAAATTGCTTGATAGATGCTAGAATTGGTTGTGCATGCTTTGTCACATGTTTCAATTGCCATCTTATTGTGTGAGCATGTTGGTTGCATATTTTACTCATTCGAGGACATCCACTTGTTGTGTTGATTGTTTGGTTTTATTTCCTTTTGCCAAGTGGATGGACAAGAATGCCTAAGAACCTCCTCTAGCTATCTATGCTTTTCTCGTCTCACACTCTATTCATGCTACATCACAAAAATTTGATCAAGTCAGATTCGAACCACTCTGTGTGAGGAGCACTCGGAGTCCCCGATTCGTCATAGACTTAAACTTCCAAAACCTCTTTATGACTCTCGGTCTGACCGATATCCTACTTTCGGTCCTACCGAGATCATTAAGTTGATCTATGTTTTCGATCTCGGTGCAACCGATTTGAACCATTCGGTCACACCGAGTTGCAACAACTGTATACAGTTTTGCATCTCGGTGCCACCGAGTTGTTCCACTCGGTCACACCGACAGGGTCGGGCTATATATAGTCACGGGCAAAAATTTGGAAATTTCTCCGAACCCCTTCGCCCGCGCGATAGCCTGCTCTGCCGACGTGGTCTCCGGATCGTCTCCTCGCCGCCAGCCGCCTCCAGTCGCTGGTCCCCATCGCCGTCAACGGGAATCAACCCCGCTGTTGCCGCCGTAGCGAGTCTCCGCCGAACTAGGGTATGGACTCGATCTTTGTGCTATTCTCCAATCCGATTCCTAGCACATTGTGATCATATTGATTCTTGCCACGATTGATAAACTTCTATCCAGTCAATGAACTCGTAGATTAGGTTTGATTCGAAAATTTTAGGGTTAGGTTTCCGTCGAAACCATCTCGGACCCACCGAGTTGAAAAACTCGGTCCCACCGATTTGGCTTATGCCATTGCACAAGTGAGACTCGGTCTGACCGAGTATTACTAATCGGTGTGACCGATTTTGGAACTTTGTGAAACCCTAGCAGTCTCGGTGCCACCGAACTGTGACTCGGTCTAACCGAGTTCACTAGTTTAGGTTCCAAAACTGCTTCGGTATCACCGAGTTTAAAAATCGGTAGATCCGAGATGATTTCAATGGGAAACTAAAACTAAGTTTTTTGAATCATTCTTTTACAAAAATCTCTGCATTTTGTGATGCTCATCCACTCTACCTCATCTATAAACTATTCACAGGGTCAGCAGTCAGCTTTTGCATCATGTCAGACCAGAGTGATAGTCAGAACCTGTCAGAGCAGCAAGTGCAGATGAGTGAGGGCACTAGTCCCTCAAGTTCCTCAGATGATGGCAGCAGAAGTACTCCTAGCATTCTGCCAAAAGCTGCCACTAGACAGAGAAAGAAGAGAACTTCAGATTCTGAGGATGAGGACTATGTGGCAGAAGAGGAAGCAACTTCCAAGAGAATTGACCCAAGACAGAGCACCAAGCCAGGGTTGAAGGTCAAGAGGCCAGCAGGCAGGCAGCCCATGCCAAAGGCCATAGCTTCAACCAAGATTCCTGAGAAGCCCACTCCCATAGAGCCAGTTGCTGCTGAAGGGAAGAAGAGGAAGGAAAGGGTCAAGAAGACCGTAGCCAAAGTTCTTGGAAAATCTTCCATCATGGAAGAAGAGGAAGAGGAAGAGGTTGCTGCTCCAGCACCTAAGGCACCCAAGCTGATGGGTGATGCCATAAGATCAGGGGCAACTGCTTCCAAGGCCAAGCCAGCTCCAAAACCAAAGAGGAATACAAGAAGCATCCCAGCTGCTGAGAAGAACAAGGCCCCAGTGCCTGACACTGCAGAAGAAGAGGAAGAGCAAGTTCTGAGAAAACTCAAGCCCAAGATCACAGACCACAATGATGCTCATCCTGTGGCTGAGGACATGAAGCTCAGGAGAGATTCAGGGCTCAGGAAGTGGAGAGAAGCAGACCCGTATGCTTCAAGGAGAAGGACTGTTGTTGACTACAGGTTCCACACTAAGGAATAGCAGGACTTCTATGAGACAGTCTTATTGGACAAGAAGCCCATTGTATGTGATATGAGATGGGTTGATTGGAAATACATCAAGGACAATGAAGAGCACTACCCTGGAGTGCAGGACAGCTTCAAGGCATGTGGAGTAGAGGACTTTGTTGGGCAGAAGCTCACAAAGTGGAATGAGGAGCTTATCATGCAGTTCTACTCCAGAGCACATTTTTATCCAGATGGGAGGATTGTATGGATGTCAGAAGGAACCAGATATCAGTCAACAGTTGCTGAGTGGGCACAGCTCATTAATGCCCCGGAAGAGCAGGAAGATGAATTGGATGTCTATTCCAAGAAGAAGATGGATCATAACTCAATGTCAAACATGTACAAGGAGATCCCAAATGAAGCACTTGATACGTTCAAGTTTGGCTCAGTGCATTATCTTCTGTCAGGGCTGCCAACTATCAATTGGATTTTGAGGCACACCTTATTGCCCAAGTTAGGTGATCACAAGATGATCAGAGGCCATGCGATCAACTTGCTTCATATATTTGATGTGCCACAGAAGTTCAAGGTGATGAGCCTCATGGTAGAGACCATTAAGAGGACGGCAGCTGATCAGAAGAGGAGCTGTGGATATGCCCCACAAATTCAGGAGCTCATTAACTCGAAGATGGGCACAGGCATATACTTATTGGACAAGGAACACTTGCCCATCCTTCCAGAGTTTGAAGATAATCAAGTTGTCATGACTGAGAATGAACCATCATCTGCACAAGCACAAGCCAAGAAGGAGAAGGCTATAAAGGAGAAACTGCCAAGATGCCAACTCAAGAGGAGGCATCTGAGTACTTCTTGAAGAACAAGCAAGAGTAGCTCAGTTACTTGATTGCATCCACCCTGCGGATTGACAAAGGACTAGCCACCCTAACTCAGAACCAGGCAAGCTTAGAAAGAATCGTAGAACAAAAGTTCTATGACTTGGATATCAAGGTGACAGAGATTCAGACTGCAGTGGAGCAGCTCCAAGATGACATGCAGGAGAGGAAAGGGAAGACAACCACTGATGCCTTTGCCAGAGTTCCATGAGCTCCAAGGTTGTCTGCAGTGCCAGTTCCTGACACAAGAGCAACCGCCTCAGCTCCAGCCGCAGCACCAGCCCAACCTGCTCCAGCGTCTACTTCAGCTTCAACTCCAACCGCGTCTACGGAAGCCTTCGTCCTTGGAGTGATCCGGACTCCACCACCACCTGAAGATCAAGCCTGAGTGTCGATTTAGCACTATGCATTTTCTAGGAACTTTTTGTTAACTTGTTGCCAAAGGGGGAGAAAATGTATAGATCATAGGCTTCGAGAGAGAGTGTTGCTTTTCTCTCTTGCTTTATTTGGTGGTTTTTCGAACTTTGTTTGCTTTTGAGTGCTTGAGATACTATGTCATTATCTGTGAGACATTGATGATCATGTGTTTGATCATAAGCTACACTTAATGCTTGATGAATGTTATTATCCTATCTATCCTATGTGATCATTCACTTTTCTTGGTAATGAGTGCATGTATTTCATTCTTATCATTTTAAGCGCTCCACCAAGATGTATGTGACATGGAAGAGTAACCCATGACTTTAACTCTTTGTGCATTTGCAGTCCAAAGCAAATCTTAAATATGCACAAATTTAGGGGGAGCTCTTACTTATCACATACTTCTCAAAGCAACGATATTTTTCATGCCTAATATCATTTGTCGAAGCTTTGATCTATATGTTGTCATAAATTACCAAAAAGGGGGAGATTGAAAGTGCAACTATCCCTAGGTGGTTTTGGTAATTCATAACAACATATAGTTCATTGAGCTAATGCTATTCCAAGATGATTATTTTAGGAAAGCTCAATGATTGGCATGGCATGGATGGTGAAAGTGGAACCCTCAAAATGCTAAGGACAAAGGATTGGCTCAAGCTCAAAAGCTCAAGACTCTTCATTTTATATTTTAGTGATCCAAGATCACATTGAGTCTTTAGGAAAAGCCAATACTATCAAGAAGGGATGAGGTGTTGCTTAATGAGCCTCTTGCTTCATGTGCATAGTGATATGCTCCAAAACCCTCAACTACTTTCCCATATCCACATATGACCTAAACCCTAAGCCAAACTCGGTCCTACCAATTCTATCTATCCGGCGCTACCGAGTTTCATATGTCATAAGCCACTGCCAAACCCTAGCAATTCGGTTCTACCGATAGGGATCTCGGTCTCACCGAGATGGGATTGCAAACTCTCTGTTTCCCTTTCGTAACTTTTCGGTCTCACCGAAAGAGCGGATCGATCCCACCGAGATTGCAATGTAAACTCTCTGTTTCCTTTTTGTAACTTTTCAGTCTCACCGAAAGAGCAAATCGGTCCCACCGAGTTTGCCTGACCAACTCTCTGGTTAGCTAATTACCAAAATCGGTCTCACCGAGTTTGTGTAATCGGTCTCACCGAGATTACGTTATACCCTAACCCTAACAAAATCGGTCCTACCAAGTTGCATGTCAATCCCACCGAAAATCTCTAACGGTCACTAGGTTTACCTTTTCGGTCCAACCGAGTTTGTTGATTCGGTCCCACCGAGATTGGTAAATTGTGTGTAACGGTTGGATTTTGTGTGGAGGCTATATATACCCCTCCACCTCCTCTTCATTCGTGGAGAGAGCCATCAGAACACATCTACACTTCCAACTCATATGTTCTGAGAGAGAATCACCTACTCATGTGTTGAGACCAAGACATTCCATTCCTACCATATGAATCTTGATCTCTAGCCTTCCCCAAGTTGCTTTCCACTCAAATCTTCTTTCCACCAGATCCAAATCCTATGAGAGAGAGTTGAGTGTTGGGGAGACTATCACTTGAAGCACAAGAGCAAGGAGTTCATCATCAACACACCATTTGTTACTTCTTGGAGAGTGGTGTTTCCTAGATTGGCTAGGTGTCACTTGGGAGCCTCCGACAAGATTGTGGAGTTGAACCAAGGAGTTTGTAAGGGCAAGGAGATCGCCTACTTCGTGAAGATCTACCGCTAGTGAGGCAAGTCCTTCATGGGCGATGGCCATGGTGGGATAGACAAGGTTGCTTCTTCGTGGACCCTTCGTGGGTGGAGCCCTCCGTGGACTCGCGCAACCGTTACCTTTCATGGGTTGAAGTCTCCATCAACGTGGATGTAGGATAGCACCACCTATCCGAACCACGGGAAAACATCCGTGTCTCCAATTGCATTTGAATTCTCCAAACCCTTCCCTTTACATTCTTGCAAGTTGCATGCTTTACTTTCTGCTGCCAATATACTCTTTGCATGCTTGCTTGAATTGTGTGATGATTGCTTGACTTGTCCTAAAATAGCTAAAATCGGCCAAGAACTAAAATTGGGAAAAGGTTAAGTTTTTATTTGGTCAAGTAGTCTAATCACCCCCCCCCCCTCTAGACATACTTTCGATCCTACACATAGGAACTAGAAGAAAACGCTTTTATAAAGGCATCTTTCTTAACATGCATCCTAGCGGTTCTTTCTTTGCACTCATCAATGGAAATTCTCATGGCTTTGAGAGACTCATTGATATCATGCTTAGGTGGAATAGATCTAAGTTTCAAAGAATCAACATCAAGAGCAATTCTATCAACGTTCCTAGCCAAATCATCAATCTTAAGCAATTTTTCTTCAATCATAGCATTAAAATTCTTTTGTGAAGTAATAAATTCTTTAATGTTAGATTCAAAATCAGAGGGCATATTATTATAATTTCCATAAGAATTGTTGTAGGAATTACCATAATTATTAGAGGGATTACTAGGATAAGGCCTAGGATTGAAATTTCCTCTATATGCGTTGTTACCAAAATTGCTCCTACCAACAAAATTCACATCCATAGATTCATTATTATTCTCAATCAAAGTAGACAAGGGCATATCATTAGGATCAGAAGAAACACTCTTATTAGCAAATAATTTCATAAGTTCATCCATCTTTCCACTCAAAACATTAATTTCTTCTATCGCATGCACCTTTTTATTAGTAGATCTTTCAGTATGCCATTGAGAATAATTAACCATAATATTATCTAGGATTTTAGTAGCTTCTCCTAAGGTGATTTCCATAAAAGTGCCTCCCGCGGCCGAATCCAAAAGATTTCTAGAAGCAAAATTCAATCCGGCATAAAAATTTTGTATAATCATCCATAAATTTAAACCATGAGTAGGGCAATTACGTATCATTAATTTTATTCTCTCCCAAGCTTGTGCAACATGTTCATGATCAAGTTGCTTAAAGTTCATAATATCATTTCTAAGAGAGATGATTTTAGCGGGAGGAAAATACTTAGAGTTAAAAGCATCTTTGCACTTGTTTCATGAATCAATACTATTTTTAGGCAAAGACGAAAACCAAGTTTTAGCACAATCTCTAAGCGAAAAAAGAAATAGCTTCAATTTAACAATATCATTATCCACATCTTTCTTCTTTTGCATGTCACACAAATCAACGAAGCTATTTAGATGGGTAGCGGCATCTTCACTAGGAAGGCCGGAGAACGGATCTTTCATGACAAGATTCAGCAAAGCAGTATTAATTTCACAAGATTCACCATCGGTAAGGGAGCAATCGGAGTGCTAATAAAATCATTGTTGTTGGTATTGGTGAAGTCACACAATTTAGTATTATCTTAAGCCATCGCGACAAACAAGCAAACTAACACACAAGCAAACAAAAAGCAAGCGGACAAAAAGGGGCAAATAGAGAAAGAGAGGGGGTGTAGAGAGAGGGCAAATAAAACGGTAAGGGTGAATTGGGGGGATAGGAAAATGAGAGGCAAATGGCAAATAATGTAATGCAGGAGATAAGGGTATGTGATGGGTACTTGGTATGTTGACTTTTGCATGGACCTCCCCGACAACGGTGCCAGAAATCCTTCTTGCTACCTCTTTTAGCACTGCATTGGTTTTCCCCAAAGAGGAAGGGATGATGCAGCAAAGTAGCGTAAGTATTTCACTCGGTTTTTGAGAACCAAGGTATCAATCCAGTAGGAGGCTACGCGCGAGTCCCTCGTACCTGCACAAAACAAATAAATCCTCGCAACCAACGCAAATAGGGGTTGTGAATCCCTATAGGGCCACTTACGAGAGTGAGATATGATAGATATGATAAGATAATATTTTTGGTATTTTTATGATAAAGATGAAAAGTAAAATAAAGGCAAAGTAAATAGCAAAGTAAATAACTAAGTAGTAGGAGATTAATATGATAAAGATAGACCCCGGGGCCATAGGTTTCACTAGTGGCTTCTCTCGTGAGCATAAGTATTCTACGGTGGGTGAACAAATTACTGTTGAGCAATTGACAGAATTGAGCATAGTTATGAGAATATCTAGGTATGATCATGTATATAGGCATCACGTCTGAGACAAGTAGAACGACTCCTGCCTGCATCTACTACTATTACTCCACTCATCGACCGCTATCCAGCATGCATCTAGAGTATTAGGTTAAAAACAAAGTAACGCCTTAAGCAAGATGACATGATGTAGAGGAATAGACTCATGCAATATGAAGAAAACCCCATCATGTTATCCTCAATGGAAACAATACAATACGTGCCTTGCTGCCCTTACTGTCACCGGGAAAGGACACCGCAAGATTGAACCCAAAGCTAAGCACTTCTCCCATTGCAAAAAGATCAATCTAGTAGGCCAAACCAAACTGATAATTCAAAGAGACTTGCAAAGATAACCAATCATATATAAAAGAATTCAGAGAAGATTCAAATATTATTCATAGATAGACTTGATCATAAACCCACAATTCATCGGTCTCAACAAACACACCGCAAAAAGAAGATTACATCGAATAGATCTCCACAAGAGAGGGGGAGAACATGGTATTGAGATCCAAAAAGAGAGAAGAAGCCATCTAGCTACTAACTATTGACCCGTAGGTCTGAAGTAAACTACTCACATTTCATCGGAGGGGCTGTGGTGTTGATGTAGAAGCCATCCGTGATCGATGCCCCCTCCGACAGAGCTCCGGAACAGGCCCCAAGATAGGATCTCGTGGATACAAAAAGTTACAGCGGTGAATTAGGGTTTTGGCTCCTGTTCTGATCGTTTGGGGGTATGTGGATATATATAGGAGGAAGAAGTACTTCGGTGGAGCAACAGGGGGCCCACGAGGGTGGAGGGCACGCCTGGGGGGGCAGGCGCGCACCCCTACCTCATGGCCTCCTGTTAGTTGGCTTGACGTAGGATCCAAGTCTCCTGAGTTGTATTTGGCAAGAAAATCACGTTCTCAAAGGTTTGATTCTGTTTGGACTCCGTTTATATTCCTTTTCTTCGAAACCCTAAAACAGGCAAAAACAGCAATTTTAGGCTGGGCCTCCGGTTAATAGGTTAGTCCCAAAAATAATTTAAAAGTGGATAATAAAGCCCAATAATGTCCAAAATAGTAGATAATATAGCATGGAGCAATCAAAAATTATAGATACGTTGGAGACATATCAGCCGCCAAAATCTACACACTGATCCATGGATACTAAAAGTGAGATATGATTTAACACATTGGTCAATGAATACTAAAAAGGAGGATCTGATTTAATTTTCACACTTAGCTGTGCTCAGGACGAGGTTCGATGGGAGAATGTGAACATGGACGGTGTGTCATGATCATTGAATTTGCAAAGGAAGTAGCCAATAAACAAGCAAGCAGTAACAGCTTGCATCCTCCATTTCGAGGTGCTAAGCACCAAAAGCTCCATCATTTTTATTGTCCTAGCCTCAAACGCAGACATTGCCTCAATCGCATGTCAAGCAGAAACCGTTGATTATTTGAGACAAAACTGAAAGACAGAACCTCTCAACGATGTATACGGAGGTCTGTCATGAGAATCGATGCATCACTCACCGACCTGCAGGTCCACGGGGAGTGGCACATAGGTCTCCTCTATCTTTGAAGCGAGACAGAAGTAAGCGATTGCCAAGAGTTGTGTCACACAAGCAAGCCATGAGAAACCAATTTCTCCATGATACCGACAACTTTATGGGATTTTAGCAGGGTTGCTTTAGTTGCTACTGATGATGGACTTACATGAAGGGGATAGACGCAGAGGAACCTATGAAGGTAGTTGACAGACAAGATCGCAGTCAACGACTCGAAATTGAAATGCTCACTGACCTATGAGCAAAGAATTTGTAGATTTAATCAACTATCATGGCAGCATATAACATTATCCGCTCATTTAGTGAGTTACCTCCATGGCCCCATCGTAGCATCTTAACACTCGCCCCTAGAAGACACCATTGCATTTAAAGGTTAGCATGTGATGGCAGGGAAATGTCTTAGTTAACGATAACACAGAGCTGATCACTACCTTGTTTATATACTTGCAATTAGTTGTAGCCCTTTCGACCACCGAAGTCCAAATGAAGCAAGTGCAACACTTCTAGCAATCTCTGAAGGTTTGAACACCAAAAAGTCAGCTCCTGCAATCGAAATATTGAAACTTTAATAATTGATGGCCGCCAAAATCACATTGATCCATGGATACTAATAGTGAGATATGATTTAACACATTGGTCGATGAATACTAAAAAGGGGGATCTGATTTAACTTTCACACTTAGTTGTTGTCAGGATGAGGTTCGACGGGAGAATGCGAGCATGGAGGGTGTGTCATGATCATTGAATTTGCAAAGGAAGTAGCCAATAAACGAGCAAGCAGTAATAGCTTGCATCCTCCATTTCAAGGTGCTGAGCACCAAAAGCTCCATCAATTTTATTGTCCTTGCATCAAACGCAGACTCTGCCTCAATCGCGTGTCAAGGAAAAACCGTCGATTATTTGAGACAAAACAGAAAGACAGAACCTCTCAACGATGTATACGGAGGTCTGTCATGAGAACTGATGCATCACTCACTGACCTGAAGGTCCACGGGGCGTGGCACATAGGTCTCCTCCATCTTTGAAGCAAGACAGAAGTAAGCGACTGCCAAGAGCTGTGTCACACAAGCAAGCCATGAGAAACCAATTTCTCCATGATTCCAACAACTTTATGGGATTTTAGCAGGGTTGCTTTAGTTGCTACTAAGACGATAGACTTACATGAAGGGGATAGATGGATAGGAACCTATGAAGGTAGTTGACAGACAAGATCTCAGTCAATGGCGCAAAATTGAAACGCTCACTGACCTATGAGCAAAGATTTTGCAGCTTTAATCAGCTATCATGGCAGCATATAACATCATCCGCTCATTTAGTCAGTTACCTCCACGGCTCCATCGTAGCATCTTAACACTCACTCCTAGAAGACACCATTGCCTTTAAAGGTTACCATGTGATGGCGGTCAAATGGTTTACTTAACGATAACTCGGAGCTGATCACTACCTTGTTTATATACATGCAATTAGTTGTAGCCCTTTCGACCACTGAAATACAAATGAAGCAAGTGCAACACTTCCAGCAATATCTGAAGGTCTGAACACCAAAAAGTCAGCTCCTGCAATCGAAATTCTGAAACTTTAATAATTGATGGCCGCCAAAATCTACACATTGATCCATGGATACTAAAAGTGAGATGTGATTTATTGGTCAATGAATACTAAAAAGGAGGATCTGATTTAACTTTCACACTTAGCTGTGCTCAGGATGAGGTTCGACGGGAGAATGCGAGCATGGAGGGTGTGTCATGATCATTTAATTTGCAAAGGAAGTAGCCAATAAACGAGCAAGCAGTAACAACTTGCATCCTCCATTTCAAGCTGCTGAGCACCAAAAGCTCCATCGTTTTATTGACCTTGCCTCAAACGCAGACTTTGCCTCAATCGCGTGTCAAGCAAAAACCGACGATTATTTGAGACAAAACTCAAAGACAGAACCTCTCAACTATGTATATGGAGGTCTATCATGAGAATCGATGCATCACTCACCGACCTGCAGGTCCACGGGGAGTGGCACATAGGTCCCCTCCATCCTTGAAGCGAGACCGAAATAAGCGACTGCAAAGAGTTTTGTCACACAAGCAAGCCATGAGAAACCAATTTCTCCATGATTCCAACAACTTCATGGGATTTTAGCACGGTTGCTTTAGTTCCTATTGATATGATAGACTTACATGAAGGGGATAGATGGAGAGGAACCTATGAAGGTAGTTGACAGACAAGCTCACTGACCTATGAGCAAAGAATTTGCACATTTAATCAGCTATCATGGCAGCATATAACATTATCCGCTCATTTAGTGAGTTACCTCCATGGCTCCATCGTAGCATCTTAACACTCGCTCCTAGAAGACACCATTGCATTTAAAGGTTACCATGTGATGGCGGTCAAATGGTTTAGTTAACGATAACACAGAGCTGATCACTACCTTGTTTATATACTTGCAATTAGTTGTAGCCCTTTCGACCACTGAAGTCCAAATGAAGCAAGTGCAACACTTCCAGCAATCTCTGAAGGTGTGAACACCAAAAAGTTAGCTCCTGCAATCAAAATTCTGAAACTTTAATAATTTATGGGCGCCAAAATCTACACATTGATCCATGGATACTAAAAGTGAGATATGATTTAACACATTGGTCAATGAATACTAAAAAGGAGGATCTGATTTAATTTTCACACTTAGCTGTGCTCAAGACGAGGTTCGATGGGAGAATGCGAGCATGGAGGGTGTGTCATGATCATTGAATTTGCAAAGGAAGTAGCCAATAAACGAGCAAGCAGTAACAGCTTGCATCCTCCATTTCAAGGTGCTAAGCACCAAAAGCTGCATCATTTTTATTGTCCTAGCCTCAAACGTAGACATTGCCTCAATCACATGTCAAGCAGAAACCGTTGATTATTTGAGACAAAACTAAAAGACAGAACCTCTCAACGATGTATACGGAGGCTTTCATGAGAATCGATGCATCACTCACTGACCTGCAGGTCCACGGGGAGTGGCACATAGGTCTCCTCCATCTTTCAAGCGAGACAGGAGTAAGCGACTGCCAAGAGTTGTGTCACACAAGCAAGCCATGAGAAACCAATTTCTCCATGATTCCAACAACTTTATGGGATTTTAGCAGGGTTGCTTTAGTTGCTATTGAGATGATAGACTTACATGAAGGCGATAGACGGAGAGGAACCTATGAAGGTAGTTGATAGACAAGATAGCAGTCAACGGCGCGAAATTTAAATGCTCACTAACCTATGAGCAAAGAATTTGCAGATTTAATCAGCTATAATGGTAGCATATAACCTTATCCGCTCATTTAGTGAGTTACCTCGATGGCTCCATCGTAGCATCTTAACACTCGCTCCTAGAAGACACCATTGCATTTAAAGGTTACCATGTGATGGCGGTCAAATGGTTTAGTTAACGATAACACAGAGCTGATCACTACCTTTTTTATATACTTGCAATTAGTTGTAGCCCTTTCGACCACTGAAGTCCAAATGAAGCAAGTGCAACACTTCCAGCAATCTCTGAAGGTGTGAACACCAAAAAGTTAGCTCCTGCAATCAAAATTCTGAAACTTTAATAATTTATGGGCGCCAAAATCTACACATTGATCCATGGATACTAAAAGTGAGATATGATTTAACACATTGGTCAATGAATACTAAAAAGGAGGATCTGATTTAATTTTCACACTTAGCTGTGCTCAGGACGAGGTTCGATGGGAGAATGCGAGCATGGAGGGTGTGTCATGATCATTGAATTTGCAAAGGAAGTAGCCAATAAACGAGCAAGCAGTAACAGCTTGCATCCTCCATTTCAAGGTGCTAAGCACCAAAAGCTCCATCATTTTTATTGTCCTAGCCTCAAATGTAGACATTGCCTCAATCACATGTCAAGCAGAAACCGTTGATTATTTGAGACAAAACTAAAAGACAGAACCTCTCAACGATGTATACGGAGGTCTGTCATGAGAATCGATGCATCACTCACTGACCTGCAGGTCCACGGGGAGTGGCACATAGGTCTCCTCCATATTTCAAGCGAGACAGGAGTAAGCGACTGCCAAGAGTTGTATCACACAAGAAAGCCATGAGAAACCAATTTCTCCATGATTCCAACAACTTTATGGGATTTTAGCAGGGTTGCTTTAGTTGCTATTGAGATGATAGACTTACATGAAGGCGATAGACGGAGAGGAACCTATGAAGGTAGTTGACAGACAAGATCGCAGTCAACGGCGCGAAATTTAAATGCTCACTGACCTATGAGCAAAGAATTTGCAGATTTAATCAGCTATAATGGTAGCATATAACCTTATCCGCTCATTTAGTGAGTTACATCCATGGCTCCATCGTAGCATCTTAACACTCGCTCCTAGAAGACACCATTGCATTTAAAGGTTACCATGTGATGGCAGGCAAATGGTTCAGTTAACGATAACACAGAGATGATTACTACCTTGTTTATATACTTGCAATTAGGCGTAGCCCTTTCGACCACTGAAGTCCAAATGAAGCAAGTGCAACACTTCCAGCAATCTCTGAAGGTCTAAACACCAAAAAGTCAGCTCTTGCAATTGAAATTCTGAAACTTTGATAATTGATGGCCGCCAAAATCTACACATTGATCCATGGATACTAAAAGTGAGATATGATTTAACACATTGGTCGATGAATACTAAAAGGGGGATCTGATTTAACTTTCACACTTAGTTGTGCTCAGGATGAGGTTCGATGGGAGAATGCGAGCATGGAGGTTGCGTCATGATCATTGAATTTGCAAAGGAAGTAGCCAATAAACGAGCAAGCAGTAACAGCTTGTATCCTCCATTTCAATGTGCTGAGCACCAAAAGCACCATCATTTTCCTTGTCCTTGCCTCAAACACAGACTTAGCCTCAATCGTGTGACAAGCAAAAACTGTTGATTATTTGAGACAAAACTGAAAGACAGAACCTCTCGACGATGTATATGGAGGTCTGTCATGAGAATGGATGCATCACTCACCGACCTGCAGGTCCACGGGGAGTGGCACATAGGTATCCTCCATCTTTCAAGCGAGACAGAAGTAAGCGACTGCCAAGAGCTGTGTCACACAAGCAAGCCATGAGAAACCAATTTCTCCATGATTCCAAATACTTGATGGGATTTTAGCAGGGTTGCTTTAGTTGCTACTGAGACGATAGACTTACATGAAGGGGGTAGACGGAGAGGAGCCTATGAAGGTAGTTGAAAGACAAGATCGCAGTCAACGACGCGAAATTGAAATGCTCACTGACCTATGAGCAAAGAATTTACAGATTTAATCAGCTAGCATGGCAACATATAACAGGACAGTATCATTGAGTAGCAATCGAATTAGAAATCGACACGAAAATGGATTAAAAGGGCATCTTTACACGGCCCATCACATCTCAGTACCACGCTAGAAAGGAACGACTCAAATCAAATCAAGATGTGAGGGCTGACCTTCCAAATCCTATCTATGGGTCCCTCCTCATGGTGGCCAAATACAAGGCCCCGAGCCTTGCCGCGGCATCTGGGGGTACCCGTCCACGGGCCACGCAGTCATCGGACTGCACAGGATGGTCCATCAGGAACCCATCCACCGGTTTGGGGGAATCGAGAGAGAGAGGAAGGAAGCGGCGGGCGGGTGGCTGGTTGGGTGTTTCATTTGGTGGGAAGGAGAGAGGGGAAGGCAGCGGCGGGCGGGGCGGCAGGTTGGGCGGCGGCTCCTGAAGGGGATCGGCGTTTGCAAAGGGATCCGCGATGGCAAGGGGTTCGACGGCGAAGGGATCGGCGGCGGCGAACGGAGATAGCGCGGGGATCACGGGCACTCTGGAGGCCTCGATCCTTAATGCGAGCGTGCTGGCAAGGGGTTCAGCGACGGCCAAGGGATCGGCGGCGGCAAACGCAGATAGCGCGGGGAGGCCTCGATCCTGGGCAGCGACGAAGGGATGTCCTCTGGCGGGGTTCTTGCTCGAGGACAGTCCTCGCTCGGTCGTGCGTGCCAGTCATGGAACTTTTTTCGTTGGTTTTTTCATAGGTTTTTTTCGTCCGATTTTATGGCGTGCGAGGGAACTACGTGGAGGCATCGCTCCCTACTAACGTGCTTTTAGTTGGTTTTTTGGGGGAACTGGGAGTAAGGATGGCAATGGGTTGGGTTTGCATCGGGTTGAACAATATCAAATCCATTTCCATATTCGTAAAGGCAGTCCTAGTTCATCCATGAAAAAATCCATAGGCAAAAAATTGTGACCATGTCCAAATCCGATGGATATCCATACCCATTGGATATCCATCGGGTCCTCTCAAGACATATACATAAGACATAACTCATTGCACAATGTGCACTCTGCATTGGCGTGCTCACTCCCTGCCATGCAGTCATAGCCCTTGCATTGTCCCATTGTTGCGGCCACGCATCATTGCTTGTGTGGTAAAGTGAAGACGGAGGGGTCAAGGAGATATGGAGCTGGGTTGTCGCAGACCAGTAGTGGCTGCTGCAGCGATCCACCTTACGTTGGGGTAGCGGGCTAGCCGCTGGCAGCGGCGGCCACATCTAGGGCTATGAGAGGAGTAACTCAACGAGATGACACCGATTCTCAATGACAAATTATTTAATTAGTGTAGATAATATGATGAGAAGGTGCGTTGGAGTATGTTACAGTGGGGATTGTGTAAATTCTTTTGGATGTTTTAGATAAAGGATAAAATTATAGTGGGACATGTGACTATGGGGTAGGGGTAGCAGAATATTGCTTGTTAAGTCAGACTATCGGGTCGGATTTGGATATATCCATGGGTACAAGATTATGTCCATGCCCTATCCACGAGTAATCGGGTCGGGTTTGGGCGCTACCCATGGGCGCAAAAGCATATCCAAACCCTATCCATTCGGGTTGGATATCCATGGGTATCCATGTCCATGGATAAAATTGTCATCCTTAACTGGGAAGGGGAGGAGAGACGAAAATAAACCAGGTGAAGGGTGGGAGGTGGGACGAAAAATAATCGTGGAACGGAGACTACCAACTACTCCATCTCTACTCCTAATGGAGCAGTTGGTAGTCTCGCTTCCAGGTTTTTTTTGCGTCCCATCTTCCATGGTTTTTTTTGGTACCTCGTCCCACCTCACACTGAGCCGTCACGAACCGAAAAAGCCGCGTACCGAAGCCCCCACCCGCCCCACGCACTTCAGGGCCTAACCTCCGATCGCACCCAAGACAATCCAGTGAAAAAAACCTACGAAAATTAACCAGCAAAAAAAACCTAATGGAGGAGTTGGTAGTTCAATACGGTTTATTTTCAACACTTTTCTAATGACAAAAGATCACGGATCTAACTTTCCTACCTTAGCCAAATCAGCGAATCTCTCTCATTAATGCAATTTGCTTTAGGAAACAAATAATAGATTCTTTCCTACCTTAGCCAAATCAACGGATCTCTCTCATTAATGCAATTTGCTTTAGCAAACAAATAATAGATTCTTTCCTACCTTACCCAAATCAACGGATCTCTCTTATTAATGCAATTTGCTTTAGGAAACAAATAATAGATTCTTTCCTACCTTAACCAAATCAACGGATCTCTCCCATTAATGCAATTTGCTTTATCAAACAAATAATAGATTCTTTCCTAACTTAACCAAATCAATGGATCCCTCTCATTAATGCAATTTGCTTTAGGAAACAAAAAATAGATTTTCAGGAAACAAATAATCTTTAATCTCTAATCTCTATCTCTATCTCTAATCTCTAATTCTCTAATAATAATAATAATAATAATAATAATAATAATAATACCTAAAAGAAACGCAGTGTTCCGTTTCCTGTCTTACTTCGTCGAGCCTCCCTCCCGTGCGCTGTTGGTTTTCCCTGCGTACGTTTCACCGCAAACGTGATTCGTTCTTCTTAATTACGTGGTCCCACCCCCATGCGATCCGGCGAAAGAACTAGCAAAACCGTCATAACCACGCACGCAAGCAACAAAAAATCCATGCAAGACGTGTCTCCTCCTCCCTGTTCAAACCCTAGCCGCCCCTTCCCAGTTGACGCCGCTAGCGAGTAGCGCGTAGCACAGGCACCAGTGCGGCCCTTCCGCGGTCCCCCTTGACCTCGCAATGAAACAGCTTGTCAGCATCGACGACGAGCCGGTGCATCCGGTGTTGATTCCTGTGGATGGGTCAAGCAGGACAGGGGCGGTGGATTCGGGACATAGCCATGAAGTCTGCTTCGATGCGCACCCAGTATTGTCTCAAATGCATGGGTCGATCCTGGACGGCGGGCGATGGATCAAGGATGTACATAGCATCTTTCACCTACGCAAACGGCTGACTACTCAACCTTCTCTCGGCGGTGGCAGCGGCCAGGTTTGGTTAGCTACCATTTATCTTTAATACATGCCATGAAAGGCGATCAAGAGGAGCAATCATAAGCAGCGAGGTGTTCCAGGGCTACGAGCGCCAGTACTGCGACTCTGCGTCTGCGAGGTCTTCGCCAAGATCGCCACCCTCTCTTCTTGTGCCTATATCTTTCAATGCAAGACTACACGAGGACTATGTCTATGGGATATCAAGCTCCTTCAAATAATCTGCACCAGTTCTTCTGGAGAATAATGTGTATTCATGGTCTACAATGGAGTTTACAAGATAGATTCACTTACTCAAAGATTCAGCCTAACATTTTCCATAAGGATTATGTATGTTATACCAACTCTCAGTAATCTCTACTATTAATGTCTTAGTTGGTAGTCTCGCCTCACTCCACCTCATCCCACCACTCCTATCTTTCGCCCACCTTTGACATCATCACATCACATCATTTGGTTGGCCCATTAACGTGTATGTGAACGCAATCCTCCCATCGCCTGCCCTCCTCGCGATAATCCCGACGTCCTCGCGCTGCCGTCCTCTTCTCCCTGATCTCCTCTACCAGCGTGCCTTCCTTGCGATCCTCCCGGCGTGTCCTCGCGTCGCTGTCCTCTTCTCCCCAAACTCCTCTACCAGGGGGACTCCTCTATGACCCAGGCGGAGCGAACATTGTACGCAGATTTTTTTGGCTTTCACCGGTTCGTTCTCTACCCCTCCTCCATGACTCCCTCGCCATCGATTTTTTTCGACATCTAAATGCAATCCCTCCATGGGGAAGTATGGTGTGAAGGAGAAAGGCCGCGATGGTGAAGGTGAGGTGGGTGTCATCCCGTTTTAAAGGAGAGGGCTCCAGCGAGAAATGTCTCACTACGGCGAAAACCGAGCGGAAGGGGAGGGTCCGACAGGAAAACATAAGGGTGTGTCATGGGGTGGAGTTTTTATGTTGGGTATGCGTGTTGGAGATAATAGGGTTCATAGTTTAGACATTTTTCTCTCCAATATGGTCTGGATTTGTGGGAGCCTGGACTGTCGCATTGTTACATTTTTCATACAGTGTATCATAAAGTGTATCATACATTCAGTGAAAACAAACCCCCTTTATTATATACAGTATAGCCCTCCAATATGGCCATGTTTATGCTACACTAGATCGCGGGAACCTGCCGTCGACCTTGAGGTTGGTGTATGAAAGAGAAATAAGCTTCAATATCAATAATTTGTCTGATTCATTTATATACAGTATAGCACGTAGCAACGCACCGGCGTTTTACTAGTTAGGAGTAGAAAATAACCATCAACATCACAAATCTTGTGGCTAATCTTGCATCTTTATGCTATTCAGTATAATTGTAATAACAAAGTACTGCTGTGCCTTACCAAATGAGCTACGCAATACTACATCTCAAAACCATCAACATCACAAATCTTGTGCCTAATCTTGCATCTTTATGCTATTTAGTATAACTGTAATAACAAAGTACTGTTTTGCCTTACCAAATGAGCTACGCAATAGTACATCTCAAAATTGACGCGAGGAGACTGACACAACAATTCTAGCCTTATCAACTCTAGATCCCAACAATACTATGGTATTGCATTATTATAAAGTATTAATTTCTTTCGAAAAGGTATTATAAAGTATTAATATGAAAACATTTTCTTGTGAATGGAAATTTACATTTATTATTAAGTGATACATTCACGGCTCTGAATGTATTTGCAGAACCAGTATTATAAAGTAAAAATGAAAACCACAGACGTAGTACATGGGTTGTAAACATTGCTGGAAGAAACAAAAAAGGGAAGAAGGTGTATACAAATGTTCTACGTGCACCGAGGAAAGCCTTTCCCAAGGTATTTTACACAATCTATCTGATATGCATAAGAATATGTGGACATGGAGTATAAACACTACTGAATGTTTCGCAATTACATAGGTATTTGATTTCACTGCACGGAGTGGATGATGACAGTGATGAAGAAGCAAAACCAACGTTTGCGAAATTTACATTTTTGGGATCACAAGGAAATATCATATTTTGACAGATGCAGACCATCTTGCTGAAGCCAGAGGACGAGGCGTAGACATACCACCCAAAATATTAGGTCTTGTGGGCAAAAATACATGATGAAGTCACCCCAAATAGCAAATTACTGGACAATGATTATTACCATCTACCGTGGGTATACATACATCCAGTCTGCCCACAATATTATGCCATAGCCTATGAGATTAACAAGTCTGAAATCACAAGTAAATTCCCCTCCTTGTATTATTACATAACGGGTCACCGTCAAAAATATTACATAAGGGGTGTTGAGAAATCAAATTCACTCCATATTTTTTCCCGTTTGCCACATTAACTTGTAGTGTTTTAACAGTCTGAATATTGCAGTTAGCTTTTTTTGTCATTGTTGGGAGATAAATGTTGTGGTACTGGCACTGTCAGCTAATGAAGTTGCTATGCATTCATTGAGGCAAAGTTGTATTTGCCTTTAGTAGTTTCCTCTCTTTGGGTAGCATATTGGAGTGAGATGTGCAGTTGCTGATTATCAGGGTTGTTCTCCTGGTTGTCTTGTCCTTCCATGTTTAGATATATCCATTTTTATTCATTTTGATGACAAGTATTTTCGGACGGAGGGAGTATAACAGATGCCCTGAAGTCTGGCTTGTGGTACTCCTTCCTCCGGCTCTGCCACCCTCCTGCTCTTCTACCCGCCATACTACCTCTTCAGTCTTCAAGATCTGCTACTCCTTCCTCTCCTACCTCTTCCCCGACGACCCCAAGCGCAAGGTCGTCCTCATCACCGGTGCGCCTCCTCCGGCATCGGCGAGGTCACTACACATTACACAACATCTTCCTCTGCTTCTTCTTGTTGCTACTGAACCAGCGGGATGCTTTTGGTCCAACTTTGCTCTGCTTCTTTCTTATGCTACTCTGCTCTTTAACTTGTCATACTGAATATATATACGCACATGTTCCGATCCGACCTATGAACATTATACAGTTGCTAACTCCAAACAACTTGGTACAGTATCTATCTATTCTTGTGCAGCAACCGACCTACCAGTACGCTACCAAGGGGGCATGCCTTGCCCTGGTTGCGAGGAGGGAGTGGCGCCTCCGGCAGGTCATACAACGGCTTATTTACTAGAGTTTTGAAAGGCATCAGCAGTATGATCTTCCTTCTTGAAGCCCCATTCTCTTTGCAATCATCTCAGAAAACTGCAATGTTTTTCACTGAACTAGCTCGATGAAATGAACCTTGTTCAATTTAGTGATCTCATCTCCAATGATATTTTCATATGAATACAGTGCAGGGAAATTTCATGGAAGACAGGCAATGATCTTTACAACTGATCCGTCACTCGAAGTATTCAGACTGCTAAATACAGCTTTGCCGAGTTTTCATCTTTTTTTTCTCGTTTTAATCATTTTATTTTTATTTATTTTAATTAGTGAACTTTTATTTAATATACAAAATATTTTCCAAATCTGTGAATTTTTTTGAATCCTTAGTTTTTTAAAAAAATTGTGAACTTTTTCCAAACGCGCGAACCTTTTTTCAAATTGATGAACTTTTTTCACATACATTTTTTTCAAAATCAATGATATTTTTTTTCAAAAACCGGCTGGCAAGCTGAGGTTCTCAAAACCAGGAACAGTTTTTTGCAGCTTTCTTTAGTGAACTTCGTTTTTTAAAATCAATGAAAATTTTCATATCCATGAACATTTTTCTAAAAATGGATGAACTTTTTAAAAATCCACGAACACTTAGGCCAGCCTAACATGTACTTGACATGAGCGATGTTGTCGCCTAGTTGGGCCAAAGCCTAAGCATTTTTTTTCTTTTATGTTTTTTGTTTTTCTGTTAATACTTTTTTCTGCTTTTTTAACTTTATTATTGTTTTAAAACTTGGTTAATTTTTTAGAAAATAATTGTAAATGTTTTTTTTACTTAAAACCTGACATGGAAGACAAAACAAACAACATTTTTAATAGAGGGTGCTCGGGTGGCCACAAGGCTCCGTCTGAGAGCACGTTGTATCCGATGAACTTTATTCAAATACAAAACAAACATTTTTCAAATATATGGTGAACTTTTTGAAATGCACGCTAAATAAAACTGCTATACACGATGCACATGTTCTTATACACAGTGAATAGTTTTTTTCCAATGCATGGTGAACATCTTTCTTCGGTATGGAGAACTTTTTTTAACATGATTTTTTTTGGAAAGTGAACAAAATTTGAATTTCAAACTTTTATTGGTTCTAGCATCGAGTAACCCGACCAACTAAGGCACCCGTCGGTTCTGGCATTTTATTATGTTTTCATTTTACTCATTCAATGCATGTCATGGTTGATGCATTTCCTCTTGGCCAGCACCCTCCTAGTCTCCTTTATATACTAGAGCTCCACCGACTAGATGCTAGAGCCCGACTAGACGCTAGAGCAAGCCCCTAAAACACAGGGCAGACATGAAAACCCGTAAAACACAGGGCAGACGTGAAAACCCCTAAAACGCTAGAGCAAGCCCCTAAAACACAGGGCAGACGTGAAAACCCCTAAAACACAGGGTAGACGTGACACAATGTGTGTTTCTGTCTGAATTCATTCAATTTTTGCATGGGGAACTACCATTTGATGTCATTTCATGCATGACAACAAATACACCCTGTTCGACCGTGACTGTTCGTGTTTGCCAGTAGTGCAAGTCTTGAAGCAATTTTTTTCACCTACACCAAACGTACCCAAAGTTTTCCCACATAATGGCATCACCATGGCCAACATGCATGGCAAGTTTCATTCATTTATGGCATTCTATGCATTTTCTACGGTTTTCTAGGTGAAAAACCCCTAAAATACATGCTTGGCATGACGGAACATGTTCGTTGTCCGAATTCATTCATTTTTGTGTGGGAGCGGAGCTCCTTCAGTGTTGTGTCGGGCCCTAATGTCGCGTATTCATTGGCAGTGATGTGCCACTCCTTCGGCAGTCGTGTCGGCGATGTAATAAGCAGTCCGAAGCGGCTCAACTCTGCATGCGGCCATGAGAGAGTTGACGGCCAAGATCGACCGTCTCGCTGTCGGATTCGAAGCTCGCCATCGAGAAGAGTAGGGGCGACGGGGTCTGAGCACGTTGTTTCTTGACATCCTTGAAATGGAGCCATTTTTTTCCACGGTCTTGTATAACCAATTCAAGGAACCATACCAAGTTGTTTGGATTTTCGACAAGTTTTGCATTTTCTAGAGTCTTTTCGGTGAAAAAGACCGATAGATGACCAGACGTGTCACAACTTGCATACGGTGTCAAAAATCGTTCAGACTTGGCACTGATGCCTACCATGGGCAATGCCCACATTCCAAAGTTGGGGTCAGTTGAAGGATGTCCAAAATTAGACCATGTTCGACAAAGAGTGTCCGGTAGGCCAGAAGACTTCGTCTGAGAGCTTTTTTTCTCGACATCCTTAAAATAAGTTCATAGATTTGAATAAAAAATCATGAATTTAAGAAAATGAAAAAGAAGAAGAAACAAATAAAAATAGAAAGAATAAAACTAAAAAAGGGCCAAACAAAAGAAAAAATAACAGATTGAGAAGATGCACAGCAAAAAGAATGAAAAAAGTAATTAGACACAAGAAGTTAGTTGTCCTAATTGGTTAATGTTGGTGAAGTAATCCAAGAGGTCCATAATTTTAATCCTACTTTGTGTACCTTTTTTGAAGGTTAAAAAAGAAAATAAAAATGGACCAGGCCCAGGACGGAGAGGTGTGTGCGCTGGTTTGTGTGACGCTACTCCCTGTACAGCGGGAGCGCCTAGTCACTACTTGCTGCACTAGTTAGCGGACGCAGCGCTCGTACACCACCTTTCATGGTCCTGCCCAACTACACGAGTGATCAGTTGTCACTCGTCAAGAGCATACGCCTGATCGCTTCTTTGTGGTTCGACCGAAAAAACTTCTTTATGGTTGACCTGGACAAAAGGTTGACCATTGACATGTTTGACCTTTGACATTAAAAAATAGTTCATCTTTTTGGAAAAGTTCATGAATTTAAAATTTTAGCAGATTTGTAAAATGTTCGCAAATAAAAAAATACCATGAATTATAAAAAATGACGGATTTTGGGGAAAAATTCACAAATTTGGAAAAAGTTAACAAATTTTAAAAAAGTTGACGAATTTTAAAAAAAGTTCAACGATTTTGCAAAAAAAACTAACATTTTTTTAAATAGTCCATCGATTTACAAAAATAAAAAATCATCAACTTTGAAAATTTCAATAATTTGAAAAAGGTTCATCGATTTAGAAAAGAAAGGCTCATCGATTTTGAATAAAGTTCAACAAATTTCACAAAAAGCTCGTTGATTTGTTTTAAAAAAAGTAATCGAGCACGTGCAAATGCACATTGTCATTGTGGCAAAAAAAAACATGCTCTTATAGGGTATATATACACCACCCAATGTTTACTTTCACAAAATATGTATAATATGAAATTTCTATCAAGATAAAATATCACAAGAATTTTGGGCTCATTGTCGGCATTATCAATAGAAATTATGCGATATCTGTGACTTCTCATACCTAAATATTATACATGAGAAAATATTTCTCACATTGATTTTAAACCATGTATCGCCATAATGTTGAAGCATATGAACACCAGTTAAAGTAGTAACTTTGGAAACTCTCACCCTCTAATCTCAGTGATCATGCCATGGTCTATTGACACATTTCCACATAAATGACAGGCAACACACATAATTGTTGTGTGAAGTGAGGTCTGATTATGCTCAAAGTGCACACCTTTATGACCATGTATATAATGATAGTAGACACCTCATAGAATCACGGTGCAGTAGAATTAATCTATTGTCTCAGTAGTACACTATTCATGTACAATGGCTGTGATAAAAAAGTATAATATAAAATCAGGGGGAAACACTATAATCACTAAATATAAAAAGGGAGAAAAAATAATATACTTGTGTGGAGAACATGACATTTCACATTTGAGCAAGCAGTATAATCTTTGTTAACAGGGTCACCCTCACCAGATTGAGAAGAAGATGCACCCGATTGATATAGATATGTGATACATCGGTTTCTGTACGAGAAAGTCAAATGAAAATTACAGACAATCGACAACAAATGATACATGCACCTTCTTTATATATATATATATATATATATATATATATATATATATATATATATATATATATATATATATATATATATATATATATATATATATATATATATATATATATAATTCTATGTAAGTTCACATCTATGATTTTTATACATGATCGCAGTCCCTGTATTTTCCAGCTCTATTTTTCTCATATGAGTCATTTCCTCATATTGCCAATAAAATAGCAGCTCTTGCTACATTCATGGAAAAAAGGAATTGCACATACATGCAAATCAGAATGGATAGAGCATGGTTAAATATGGTACCAGTGACATTGAAGTGGTTATGTAAGGCTGCTTAATTCCTACCAAGAGAACTGATACACACAGAGCAGAGCATGGTTAATTTCTACCATCAGTCATAGCACATCATAGGCCAACTTGAAGGCAAGAATTTGGATCAGATGAAACCAATCACAAGTATGGAGAAACAACTAAAACAGTCAAACTATCCACCCTTTACATACATACATATATTCTTCAACCACATAATCTGCTATCACTGTAATGTCAAAAAAGGAATATTTTGATCTTTTTTTTTCAATTATAGATGGTGAACCAGGAAAGTTGCATCATGTACCTTAAAAGCGAGTTCACAAAATGTATTGTGTATGTTCAATTAAGAGTAACCTTTGATTCTGAATAAAATCCCCATGGTGTTCCACTACTTATTACACAAACATGTGTGTCTGGACGATTTGAAAATACATAATGGATGCCGGAGTTGAGGCGGTCAATCAAAAGAAATATAAAATGCAGTGATTGCCTGCAATTTACCATCCCACTCGAACCATGTCGTGATACACTCCGTGGCAGTATCCACAATGATGTTGCCGCTCCTTGCCCTAGCTCGCCCTCTTCTACCTCTCGCTCTCTGGCCTTCTCTCCTTGGCGCACACCTAAGAAGAAACAAAGAGGAAGGAAGAAGAAGACATGGTGGACACAGAGAGTTTTCTAGCGCTCGAACGCTTGCGCCACAGACGACATCCTTTTTCTCCCTTGAGCACGAACTCGATGCCACACCCGGTTACAACGAACTCCACACGGGTTTTATACCCTGGGCCGGCGCTGGGCACGACCCGCACGCCTCCACCCACCCGAGTCCATGATCTGGCCCGCTCTGGCCGCGGCCACTACGCGCATGTACGCGCTCAACTCGCATCGAGCCCGCAACAGATCACCTCGATCACCCGGACCAGTTCGCCAACGGAGTCCTACTACTACGACGCGTCACATGTACATGCACACACGCACCCAAACACACACACACGCGCACACTGATCGTACACAACCTATACAACAGTCGGACTATGCCCAGACTATGCCTATACACACACCAGATACGGGCCATGCGTGCCCTGGACACGATCTGGGCGCGCTCACGCTGGTGTCCACCTGTGCTTGTCATGTCTTATTCCATCACACAAACAATTCAAAAAGGACATAAAACAGCCAGTTCAACCAAAGAAGGATTGTGCAAAGTAGAGTGAGAAGAGTACCCAAGTTTCTTCCTGATTAAATAATTCACACAAATTTTCATGATTAAATTGATGAACAATTTAGATCAAGAAAATAACAGCAGATGTTCTTCCTGATTACATAAATCAACGATTCAGAAGAGAGTGACTGTAAATTGGTACTCCAGGTTGATACTGGCGAAGAGAGTAATTTCAGTATCTTGGTCATGCAGGTTTGATTGCGGCATTGTTTTATAAAGAGAATTTTTGGTTTATCTGAGCGGACTACATTGCCGATATATACGCTGAACATCAGCCGGCACAGCAATAACGCAATCATTCTGTCACAATGCTCATTCGATCGGCCATTCCCCTCCGATCGACACAGCCCAAGCACACAATTATTCACAAGGTTTCTGCATCTATGTCTAATCCAAAGTAACCTAGTAGTAAATCAATTAAATTCTCATCACCACACCAAAGCACCAAGAGTCACCTTCATCCTACGCATGGAACTGCAGCAAGAGATCCATGGCTGTGCCCCGCCGCAGTTGCACGTCCAGCGCCGGCTCGGTGGTGGCCTCTCCGGTGCCATGCCAGCGCCACTCGAACAGGGCCTGAGGGGCCACGAAGTGGGACGGGCCGCTTCTGGCGCTAGTTCCCCTGCAGAGCGCACTCCCGGAGCCCATCCTTCACCTTCCCGATAATCGGCTCCCCCGCATCGCCACCATCCGCCATAGGCTGATCACTGTCGACCGGCACGGCGACGCGCGCGTCGAGGCGGGAGAGGAAGCTGTCGATGGAGGCGTGAGCGTCAGGAGGGTGACTGCTGTGGGGAAGCAGAAGAGGACCGCCCTCACATCTGTCAACGGACAGAGGGCGACAAGCGGCGAGCAGCTCCAGGGGCGGGCGGCTCCGGCTCTAGCGGCGACCCGCGGCGGCTCCAGCGGCAAGCGGCTCCCGCGGCGAAGGGTGGTTGTTACGGCATATCTCTCTCAAGGTAGTTTTGGTGATTGATGATAACATGTTGGCGGACTAATCTAGTGCTTTGAATTATTCTCATATTCTCCCCTGGCACGAGACGCCTTCTTTCCCTCGAAGTGTATTTCAAGATGGTGTAGCTCTTTCGTTTCTTTCTCGGTGGACTAGTTTCGTAGAGGGCACCGTACTATCAAGAGGGGGTCCGCTGGGGTTTTGCATGGGTGGAATCTTCACGTACACATCAGCTTCTCACCCTCCGAGTTTTTCCTGTCCATTGAAAAGATCTCTCCTCTCTTCCTTGTCCTGTCTGGATCTGAGCGGCAGTACCGTGCACCCAGCGGTAGTACCGCTGAGAAGCCACAAGCGGCAGTACCACTCCATAGTGGTAGTACCGTCGTGGCTCCACAGCAGTAGTACCGCTGGGGGCTCGGCACCTCCGCCTGGTCCTCAGCTTCTTTGAGGGATCGCTTCTCCCTCTCTCTCTCACCCCAGCGGTAGTACCGCACCGCCTGCGGTACTACGGCTGAAGGGTCACAAGCGGTAGTACCGCTCCATAGCGGTACTACCGCCCTTGACCCCACTGCCGTAGTACCGCTGGGCAGTCTGGCTCCTACCGCCTCGATTCGAGAGGTCTTTTTCTCGTGTCGGGTTTTGCGGCACTAGTCACGGTTGTAGTGGCGGTAGTACTGTTCCTGGAGCGGTAGTACCGCCCTACCACTGCGGTAGTACCGCAGTTGGACCTTTTCCCTTTTTAGTCTCCTCAGCGCGGCAGCACTGCTTGATGGCGCGGCAGTATCGCTACCCTGGCGGTAGTACCGCCCCCTCTTCGCGGTAGTACCGCCCTGTGCGGGGCTGGTTGGTGGGGGGCAACGGGATTGTTGCCCCCACTATAAAAGGGAGCCCCCCTTCTTCTTTTCCACCTACCTCTTCTTCTCTCCAAGCTCCATTTATTGCTCAAGCTCCATTAAATACTCCAAGCTTCATTTTGCCCGATCTATCTCCCTAGCCAATCAAACTTGTTGATTTGCTCGGGAGTGGTTGAGAAGGCTCCGATCTACACTTCCATCAAGGGATTTTCGATTCCCCCACTCATCCCTAGCGGATCTTGTTACTCTTGGGTGTTTGAGCACCCTAGACAGTTGAGGTAACCTCGGAGCCATATTCCATTGTGGTGAAGCTTCGTGGTCTTGTTGGGAGCCTCCGATTAAGTTGTGGAGATTGCCCCAACCTTGTTTGTAAAGGTTCGGTCGCCGCCTTCAAGGGCTCCAATAGTGGAATCACGGCATCTCGCATTGTGTGAGGGCGTGAGGAGAATATGGTGGCCCTAGTGGCTTCTTGGGGGGCATTGTGCCTCCACACTGCTCCAACGGAGACGTACTTCCCCTCAAAAGGAAGAAACTTCGGTAACATATCCTCGTCTTCACCGGATCCACTCTTGGTTATCTCTTACCTTTACTTGTGCAAACTCTTTAGTGTTTGTTCCCTTGCTTGCTTGTATGCTTGTTGTTATTGCATCATATAGGTTGCACATCTAGACAACCTACTTTGATGCAAAGTTTAATTTGGTAAAGAAAATCTGAAATTGGTAGTTGCCTATTCACCCCCCCCCCCCTCTAGTCAACCATATCGATCCTTTCAGTGGCTCCGGCGGCTAACGACTGCGGGAGTTTGGGGGCGGCGAACGGCTCGGGGAGGAGTAGGTAGCGAGAGGTCGTGCGGGCGGGGGCGAGAGGTCGTGCGCTGCGAACAGTTTTTTTTTACAGCGGGGTGGGTTAGCGATCGATGGTTGTTAGTGGCTTGTAATGTGTGGTTTGCAGCGTTAAACACAGAAGGATTAAAGGTCATTAAATTTTATTGATGGATGGATGTGATTGTTTGGATCTGCTCCTCTCTTCCTTTTATAGGGGTAGTAGATGGCATGGTGGGTAATTAAAGCGTAAAACGCGTTTAGTATGCTAGAGGGATGTAGACCATTAGATTGCAGGTTTCGATGGATAGGATGATCTGGTTCTCCGCTCTTTTTTTTTATAGTGGTAGTAGATAAAACTAAAGAGGTTTGCACATTGCAAAAGAAAAAGAAGAACAAAAAGGAACAGAAAAAAGGAAAAAAACGGAAAAATAGCATTTGGAGAAAGATGGAAACAAGGAAAGGGGAAAGAAAGAAAGAGGAAAGACGACAGAAGAAAATAGCGAGAATGATGAAATAAGCACAACAGCTGATAGTGTCTGTTTGGTTATTGCGTCTAAATCTGTACTAGGAAGTCGCTGGTTCAAGTCCTACCATCCTCACTTTTTTTGCTATTTAAAATCAGAAAAAAAATTGAGTTGTAAAATCAAGTGATACTTGTCTCTTTGCCCGAGGGAAATAGGACCTAGACTGTGCTTGAGGAGCTCCATGCTTCTTGGCTCTTGCATACCATATGGCATGTTGCATGCTTGTAGGTTTCTAAACTGACTGACAACGCATTGCACTGTGCCCGCTTTTGTGTTGGCTAGAGTTTGTCAGGAAAGGAAAAACGAAATTGTAACCTGCAGTTTTTCTTGCTTGTTTGGCAATATAATACTTCCTCCCGCAAGCCTAAGAATCATCATAATCAAAGCAATTTTCAGGATGAGTGGACGTTTCAGCGCGACTCTCACTTTCCCACGGTAATAACAGAATTGCTCCGGCCAGTTGGTTGAGCATTGATCAAGTGCTGTGCACTGCAGGCTGGCCACAGAGTGTGCTGCTGACAGTGGGCTGGTTTGTAATGGGTTCCTGCTGCAGTGCTGCACTGCATGCACGAGCTTGCTAGAGATCGGTTTACAAGTACGTGTGGAAGGGCCGGAAGGTGTGGTGCTGCATGCATGGCAAGACGTCGCGCGGTGTGAGAGACACACACCGTTTTTTTTTGAGCATCAGTACAGACACAAGCGCTCATATACACGCGCATACACTCACCCCTATGAACGCACACCCTACCCCTATGAGCACCTCCGACAGACTGAGCCGGCATATCATCTTAAGATTTACGAAGTCACCGTAGGCGCCTCGTCGTCGACGGGCCGTCTCCTCCCACTGAAAGCACATCGCCGGAAATCCTGAAATAAATCTAGAAATAATGCGAGCACCAGGATTTGAACCCTGGTGGGTTGGGGATACCACTGTCCACCTAACCAACTCAACCACAGGTTGATTCGCAAGACACGCACCGTTGACACCACACAATGCTGAGTGATTGACAAAAAACTACTTTCTCCGTCCGAAAATACTTCCTCCATTTTTATTTATTCTGCATATTAGCTTTGGTCAAAATCAAGCTTTATAAATTTTGACAAAGTTTATAAACAAAACTATTAACATATACAACAAGAAATCAATAACATTAGATTCATAGTTGAATGTACTTTCATATGACATAGATTTGTTATGGTAAATGTTTATATTGTTTTCTATAAACTTGGTCAAACTTTATCAAGTTTTTTTTTTGCGAGGAAAGAGTGAATATATTAGCTAGCAATAGAGATACAATCGGTGTTCATGGCTATGGCAATTTTCTTAGGGAAATTTCTTAGCCAAACTGTAGTTTTCACCTGCTCTCTACCTAGCTGTGCTAAGCCATGGCTCACAGAGTTGGCTTCGCGACTGATTTTGACGATCGAGACATCTCTTTCCTGAAGAAGTTCACGAATATTCTGGATACGCGACATATAGCGCGACATGTTGGGGGTGGAGGATTGCACCAGCGCAACAGCTTCAGCACAGTCCGTCTCCACGGACACCGGAAGTGGCGACCACTGGAGGGTAAGGGCCAGGCCCTCCTCCATTGCAGCAAGTTCTGCATCCACATCGTCAGCGCATCAAAGAGGTACCTGCATGCAACGAAGATCGAGGATCCAGCACTGTCACGAAGCGCCATGCCCGTTCCTGCTGACCCGTCTGGAATGAACGATCCATCCACATTGAGTTTGACCCGGTCCGCTGGTGGAGGTTCCCATTCCTGACGCACTTTTTGACGGCCATCCGACGAGTGGCGTGTAGTGGTGCAGCTCTGGACGTAATCCACCACTTGCTTTCCCTTCTGAACATCAATAATAGGGTGCTGCTGAATAAGCAAGAGAGAGTTGAGGTAACTTGCCAAGAAGTTTTTTGAGCCTTGAGCCGTTGGTGGGATTTTTTGGTGGGTGATTTCATTGTGGCAATGCCATACACGCCAAAGAATCATGAGAACCATAGCCCGCTGCTGCTCCGTCATTGCATGTAGAGCATGCAGTATCCATTCAGGCCCGGTTGGCTCAAAAACGCCTTCAGCTGGGAGGGTCCATTCTTGACGCATTGCTGCCCAAAGCTCCCGCGCATGTGGGCATCGGAGTAGGGCATGGAAAGCATCTTCTGGTTCCCGTCCACACACAGTGCATGTGGGATCTTCCTCCATACCTCTTCTGCACATATTCTCCTGGGTAGCCAAAGCATTAGATGCAAGCTTCCATGCAAAAATCCGTACCTTAGGAGGGACTGGACATTGCCAAATGAGCTTCCAGTCAGGTCTGTAACCGCTCGGATTGTTGCTGGACGCGCCACTACTTTCGTTACGCATTTTTTCATCAAGAGCCAAGCGGTACACACTGCGCACGGTAAACATCCCTCGTTTCTCCGGGTGCCATGCAAGAAAATCTTCTTGATTCCGTGTTGACGGTTTAATTTTGATGATTTCCGCAACGTCAATAGGCAGGAAGTGTTGGCGGACAAGGGCCATATTCCAGTTACCATTGGGGTCGATGAAATCAGCCACCCATCTTAGCCGGCATCTCCCTCTAGCAGTCATCGGGCGCAACTGATGATTACGTGGGATCCAAGGATCTCGCCAAGCTCGTATGCTCGCTCCATTCCCTACCCTCCAAATGATACCTTTCTTAAGTAGCTCGAGGTCATACTCAATCACATGCCAAGTGGAGGAACCATTACCAGTAAAGACTGTGTTTGTTAGGACGTCATTGGGGTAGTACTTGGCCTTAAGTACCTGCGCACACAAGGAGTTAGGGAATTGCAGCAGCCTCCAGGCTTGGCGAGCAAGTAGTGCTTGGTTAAACAAACGCATGTCTCTGAATCCCATGCCGCCATGGCTTTTAGGCTTCACCATATTATCCCAGGCCACCCAATGTGTCTTTCTTTTCCCATTCTCGGCACCCCACCAAAGATTCCTTGTCATATGGGTGAGATCATCACATAACCCAAATGGGAGTTTAAAGACACCCATGATATGTGTTGGTAACGCCTGAGCCACCGCCTTTATTAATATTTCCTTGCCGCCCTAAGATTGGTTACCCCAAAGGAGGATTCTCTTGGCTAATCTTGATTGAAGATTCTGGAATTTACCTTTATGCATGCCTCCATCGGGTGTTGGCAAACCCAAATTTTTCTCTACTCACACCAAGAACAGTTTTAATATCCTCTTGCACTCTTATCGGGCATGTCTCTCCAAAGAAGATGGAGCATTTTTCAGGGTTAATCAACTGCCCCGTAGCTTGACCATATTCCACAAGCACTTGTTTTACCCGTTCAGCCTGTTGGATCTCCGCTTTGAAAAAGAGGAGGCTATCATCCACAAAGAGGAGATGTGATATACCCGGTGCTCGACGACACACCTTTAGAGGCTCAATACTCTGGTCCTGCACTTCTCTTTGGAGTAGAGCAGATAGACCGTCAGCTACGAAAAGAAATAGGAATGGGGATAATGGATCACCTTGGCGGAGGCCGCGTGATGGGGAAAATGAATCCAGGATAGCTCCATTGAATTTGACTGAATACCTCACCGTGGTCATGCATGACATTATCCATTCGACCCACCGGCAAGCGAAGCCTAACCTTTGCATCACTTTCCTCAAAAATCCCCAGTCTACACGATCATAAGCCTTTGACAAATCCAGTTTGTATGCACAGAATTGTTTGTCCTCCTTTGTGTTATGTTCAATAAAATGCATGCATTCAAAAGCCAGAAGGGCGTTATCTGTGATCAAACGCCCTGGAACGAAGGCACTTTGGTTAACAGATATAAGCTCGCCCAGGATCGGCCAGAGACGGTTAACCAAACATTTAGCAACCACCTTGTAAAGAACCGTACATAAGCTAATGGGTCGGAAGTCCTTCACAGTTGCTGGATGGTCACACTTAGGAATAAGTACGATAACGGTGTCATTTACCCCCTCTGGCATCACCCCTGTGGCAAAAAATAAATTTACTGCATTAACCACCTCGGCCTTCATTACCTCCTAGTTCCTTTGGTAGAAGCGTGCCGGAAATCCATCGATGCCTGGGGCCTTAAGGGGCCCGATTTGAAAAAGAGCATCTCCAATTTCCTCCTCTGAAAAATCTCTACACAAAATATCATTCATGTCTCCGGTGACATGTTCCTGAAACAGATGTACTACATCGCTAGCCTCCATGTTTGGGTGATTAGTGAAAAGCTGCTGAAAATATGACTGTATTAACTTCTGCATTGCTGTAGCATCTTCCTGCCAAACACCATGTTCATCCCGCAGTCGCTTGATTCTATTTTTACATGCACGCCAAGTAGCCTTTCGGTGGAAGAACTCTGTATTGCGATCTCCCTCACGCAGCCAGTTGATGCGAGAGCGTTGCATCCACAACATCTCCTCCCGATACAAGAGTTCCTGCATATAATCTGACTTTCGACCGATTTCTCTTTGTTCAGCATTACTTGCTCGCAGCTCCTCTAACTCTTTACGCACCTTTTCTAGCTCCTTAAGAGTGTTGCCAAAACGTCTTTTACTCCAACCTTGCAAGTGTGTCATTAGATTATCCAGCCCGGCCTTAATTGCTCCCAAGTCAGCTTTGGTTCCCGTTGATCTCCATGCAGCAGCAATAACTTCAGGGAGCTCCGCAGCTCGCTCCCATAGAATCTCATAATGACGTCTTGGCTGGCGACTTCCTGCTGTTCGAGACTCCTGCAGGAGCTTGACTAGTATGGGGCAATGATCAGAGGCCGGTGAGACTAGATGGATAGTCTGCCCATCCGAGAAAATGTCGCGCCACGAGTCGTCAGCGAGTGCGCGGTCCAGTCGAACACGTACATTTGCTTTGTCTTGTCTTCCATTATCATACGTATAGGGTATGCCTACAAACCCCAAGTCCGTTAAGGCACATACGAAGAGAACTTCGTGGAAGGCCGCCATTTGAGCTTCAGGGCGAGGTGTGACTGAGAAGTGCTCGAACTGCCACAACGCCTCGTTAAAGTCCCCTATCAAGAGCCATGGCAAATCAGATTCAGCTCGCAGTTTTTGGATAGTCTCCCACATGTAGTGGCGATTCTCTGTTCTTGGTTCACCGTAAACACATGTCAATCGCCACGGGGGTTTATCCATCCCATCATGAACAAAGGCATCGATGTAGCGATTAGAGCTAGATTTTATTTCAATTCACAGAGTCTCATGCCAATACATAACAAGACCTCCACTAAGGCCATCACTACTCACTCCTTCGAAACCACGAAGACCCAACCTATTCCGCAGGCGATGCATTCTTTCTTTTTTTGGCGAGTTTCACAAAGAAAAATAATGCTAGGATTGTTGATTTTAACCAGAGAAACTAGCTCACCAACAGTCGTCGTGTTCCCCGCGCCGCGACAATTCCAACTTAAGCAGTTGATACCGCCGATCAAGCCCTTAGGTCCCCCGGCAACCGGCTTCAGGCGGGTAGCATCCACCAAGGGTGCCCCTTTTTCGCCCCCACCAGCTGTCAGGTTGTCACAGGGATCCACCAGCCTATTCGCCGTAGTTAGCAGAGGTGTCGGCACCACAGAACCAGCTGTCCAAAGGGTGTGTTCGCTAGCCGCCATCTTGATTCGATCAGGAGGATCTGACTGAAGGAAATATGCCCTAGAGGCAATGATAAAGTTATTATTTATTTCCTTATATCATGATAAATGTTTATTATTCATGCTAGAATTGTATTAACCGGAAACATAATACATGTGTGAATACATAGACAAACTTAGTGTCACTAGTATGCCTCTACTTGACTAGCTCGTTAATCAAAGATGGTTATGTTTCCTAACCATGAACAAAGTGTTGTTATTTGATTAACAAGGTCACATCATTAGTTGAATGATCTGATTGACATGACCCATTCCATTAGCTTAGCACCCGATCGTTTAGTATGTTGCTATTGCTTTCTTCATGACTTATACATGTTCCTATGACTATGAGATTATGCAACTCCCGTTTGCCGGAGGAACACTTTGTGTGCTACCAAACGTCACAATGTAACTGGGTGATTATAAAGGAGCTCTACAGGTGTCTCCAATGTTAGATGTTGGGTTGGCGTATTTCGAGAATAGGATTTGTCACTCCGATTGTCGGAGAGGTATCTCTGGGCCCTCTCGGTAATGCACATCACATAAGCCTTGCAAGCATTGCAACTAATGAGTTAATTGCGGGATGATGTATTACAAAACAAGTAAAGAGACTTGCCGGTAACGAGATTGAACTAGGTATTGGATACCGACGATCGAATCTCGGGCAAGTAACATACCGATGACAAAGGGAACAACGTATGTTGTTATGCGGTCTGACCGATAAAAGATCTTCGTAGAATATGTAGGAGCCAATATGGGCATCCAGGTCCCGCTATTGGTTATTGACCAGAGATATGTCTCAGTCATGTCTACATTGTTCTCGAACCGTAGGGTCCGCACGCTTAACGTTACGATGACAGTTATTATGAGTTTATGCATTTTGATGTACCGAAGTTAGTTCGGAGTCCCGGATGTGATCACGGACATGACGAGGAGTCTCTAAATGGTCGAGACACAAAGATTGATATATTGGATGACTATATTCGGACACTGCTCCGCGAAAATGCTCCCATCCGTGCTCCGTGGTACATGGCGCCCATCCAACGATCGCACGCTGCTGCCCTCCTTTTCGATTAAAAAACCCAGCAATTAAACAAAACCGGTCGGCCGCATCTCTTAATTAAACGCAGGAAAAGACCAGCCGCTCGTTTCGTCTCCTCTCTTATCCACTCACTTTCCTCATAGGCAAAGCAGTAGCTTCTCGACCGCCGGCGAACGCCGCGATGTTGATCCGCTTGCATGTCCGAGCAAGAGGGTTCGGGACATCGCCGCAAGCTCATCCAACCAGTTGTCTTATTCGGCGAGCGCTCCGTGCTCATCCCGGCGCAGCGCTCGTGAGCGAACTGTGCACCAACCCTGCGGCCATGGCGTCCCTCGGCCCGCGCGGCGCTCGTAGGCGAGCTGCGCACCGTTCCTGAGGCCGCAGCCTCCGTCGCCCGGCGCGGCACTCGTAGGCGAGCTGCAGGCCGTTCCTGAGGCCACAGCCTCCATCGCCCGGCGCGGCGCTCGTCGGCGAACTACGCGCCGTTCCTTCTCGGCGGTCACCTTCGTGGCCCTGTTTGTCGCGTTCGCTCGCGCCCCAGCTACTGAGCTTCGTCCAGATCCTACCATAATATGGCTGCGAAGGCTTGCCGTGGTTGAAGGTACGTCGTCCAATTGCTCAATTACATGGCTGCTGTTCTTCTAATTTTTGAACCAAATGCTACTTTTGTCCGTGTGAGGTCGGTGAGATGCACAGACTGTTGGGGAACGTAATAATTTCAAAAAAATTCATGCGCACATGCAAGATCATGGTGATGCATAGCAACGAGAGGGAAGAGTGTTGTCTACGTACCCTCGTAGACCGAAGCAGAAGCATTGACGCAACGTAGAGGAAGTAGTCGTACGTCTTCCTGGTCCAACCGATCCAAGCACCGTTACTCCGGCACCTCCGAGTTCTTGACACACGTTCAGCTCGATGACGCTCCCCGGGCTCCGATCCAGCAAAGCATCGGGGAGGAGTTCCGTCAGCACGACGGCGTGGTGACGATCTTGCTGTTCAACCATCGCAGGGCTTCGCCTAAGCACCGCTACAATATGACCGAGGTGGAATATGGTGGAGGGGGGCACCGCACACGGCTAAGGAACGATCTCGAAGATCAACTTGTGTGTCTATGGGGTGTCCCCTGCCCCCGTATATAAAGGAGTGGAGGAGGGGAGGGCCGGCCCTCTCTATGGCGCGCCCTAGGGAGTCCTACTCCCACCGGAAGTAGGATTCTCCCTTTCCTAGTCCAACTAGGATTCCTTCCATGTAGTAGGAGTAGGAGACAAGGAAGGGGAAAGGAGAAGGGAAGGAAGGAGGGGGCGCAGCCCCTCCCCCTAGTCCAATTCGGACTAGGCCTTGGGGGGGCGCGCGGCCTGCCCTAGGCAGCCCCTCTCTCTTTCCCGTATGGCCCAATAAGGCCCAATACTTCTCCCCCCGTATTCCCGTAACTCCCTGGTACTCCGAAAAATACCCGAATCACTCGGAACCTTTCCGATGTCCGAATAAAGTCGTCCAATATATCGATCTTTACGTCTCGACCATTTTGAGACTCCTCGTCATGTCCCCGATCTCATCCGGGACTCTGAACTCCTTCGGTACAACAAAACTCATAAATTCATAATATAACTGTCATCGAAACCTTAAGCGTGCGGACCCTACGGTTCGAGAACAATGTAGACATGACCGAGACACGTCTCCGGTCAATAACCAATAGCGGGACCTTGATGCCCATATTTGCTCCTACATATTCTACGAAGATCTTTATCGGTCAGACTGCATAACAACATACATTGTTCCCTTTGTCATCGGTATGTTACTTGCCTGAGATTCGATCGTCGGTATCCAATACCTAGTTCAATCTCGTTATCGGCAAGTCTCTTTACTCGTTCCGTAATACATCATCCCACAACTAACTCATTAGTTGCAATGCTTGCAAGGCTTAAGTGATGTGCATTACCGAGAGGGCCTAGTGATACCTCTCCGACATTCGGAGTGACAAATCCTAATCTCGAAATACGCCAACCCAACATGTACCTTTGGAGACACCTGTAGAGCTCCTTTATAATCACCCAGTTACGTTGTGACGTTTGGTAGCACACAAAGTGTTCCTCCGGCAAACGGGAGTTGCATAATCTCATAGTCATAGGAACATGTATAAGTCATGAAGAAAGCAATAGCAACATACTAAACGATCGGGTGCTAAGCTAATGGAATGGGTCATGTCAATCAGATCATTCAACTAATGATGTGATCCCGTTAATCAAATAACAACTCTTTGTCCATGGTTAGGAAACATAACCATCTTTGATTAACGAGCTAGTCAAGTAGAGGCATACTAGTGACACTCTGTTTGTCTATGTATTCACACATGTATTATGTTTCCAGTTAATACAATTCTAGCATGAATAATAAACATTTATCATGATATAAGGAAATAAATAATAACTTTATTATTGCCTCTAGGGCATATTTCCTTCAGTCTCCCACTTGCACTAGAGTCAATAATCTAGATCACATCGCCATGTGATTTAACATCAATAGTTCACATCTTTATGTGATTGGTTCACATCTCCATGTGACTAACGCCCAAAGGGTTTACTAGATTCAATAATCTAGTTCACATCGCTATGTGATTAAGACCCAAAAAGTGATCATGTTTTGCTTGTGAGATAAGTTTAGTCAACGGGTCTGCCACATTCAGATCCGCATGTATTTTGCAAATTTCTATGTCAACAATGCTCTGCATGGAGCTACTCCAGCTAATTGCTCCCACTTTCAATATGTATCCAGATTGAGACTTAGAGTCATCTGGATCAGTGTCAAAACTTGCATCGACGTAACCCTTTACGACGAACCTTTTGTCACGTCCATAATCGAGAAACATATCCTTATTTCACTAAGGATAATTCTGACCGTTGTCCAGTGATCTACTCCTAGATCACTATTGTACTCCCTTGCCAAATCAGTGCAGGGTATACAATAGATCTGGTACACAGCATGACATACTTTATAGAACCTATGGCCAAGGCATAGGGAATGACTTTCATTCTCTTTCTATCTTCTGCCGTGGTCGGGCTTTGAGTCTCACTCAACTTCACACCTTGTAATACAGGCAAGAACTCTCTCTTTGACTGCTCCATTTTGAACTACTTCAAAATCTTGTCAAGGTATGTACTCATTGAAAAAACTTATCAAGCGTCTTGATCTATCTCTATAGATCTTGAAGCTCAATATGTAAGCAGCTTCACCGAAGTCTTTCTTTGAAAAACTCCTTTCAAACACTCCTTTATGCTTTACAGAATAATTCTACATTATTTCCGATTAACAATATGTAATTCACATATACTTATCAGAAATGTTGTAGTGCTCCCACTCACTTTCTTGTAAATTCAGGCTTCACCGCAAGTCTGTATAAAACTATATGCTTTGATCAACTCATCAAAGCATATATTCCTACTCCGAGATGCTTGCACCAGTCCACAGATGGATCGCTGGAGCTTGCACATTTGTTAGCACCTTTCGGATTGACAAAACCTTCTGGTTGCATCATATACAACTCTTCTTTAATAAATCCATTAAGGAATGCAGTTTTGTTTATCCATTTGCCAGATTTCATGAAATGCGGCAATTACTAACATGATTCGGACAAACTCAAGCATAGATACGAGTGAGAAACTCTCATCGTAGTCAACACCTTGAACTTGTCGAAAACCTTTTGCGACAATTCTAGCTTTGTAGATAGTAACACTACTATCAGCGTCCGTCTTCCTCTCGAAGATCCATTTATTCTCAATTGCTTGCCGAGCATCGGGCAAGTCAACCAAAGTCCAAACTTTGTTCTCATACATGGATCATATCTCAGATTTCATGGCCTCAAGCCATTTCGCGGAATCTGGGCTCATCATCGCTTCCTCATAGTTCGTAGGCTCGTCATGGTCAAGTAACATGACCTCTAGAACTAGTTTACCGTACCACTCAGGTGCGGATCTCACTCTGGTTTTTTCTACGAGGTTCGGTAGTAACTTGATCTGAAGTTACATGATCATCATCATTAGCTTCCTCACTAATTGGTCTAGTAGTCACAGGAACAGATTTCTGTGATGAACTACTTTCCAATAAGGGAGCAGGTATAGTCACCTCATCAAGTTCTACTTTCCTCCCACTCACTTCTTTCGAGAGAAATTCCTTCTCTAGAAAGGATCCATTCAAAGCAACGAATATCTTGCCTTCGGATCTGTGATAGAAGGTGTACCCAACATTTTCTTTTGGGTATCCTATGAAGACGCACTTCTCCGATTTGGGTTTGAGCTTATCAGGTTGAAACTTTTTCACATAAGCATTGCAACCTCAAACTTTAAGAAGCGACAGCTTAGGTTTCTTGCTAAACCAAAGTTCACACGGTGTCGTCTCAACGGATTTAGATGGTGCCCTATTTAACGTGAATGCAACTATCTCTAATGCATAACCCCAAAACGATAGTGGTAGATCGGTAAGAGACATCATAGATCGCACCATATCTAATAAAGTACGGTTATGACGTTCGGACACACCATTACATTGTGGTGTTCCAGGTGGCGTGAGTAGTGAAACTATTTCACATTGTTTTTAACTGAAGGCCAAACTCGTAATTTATATAATCTTCTCTATGATCAGATCATAGAAACTTTATTTTCTTGTTACGATGATTTTTCACTTCACCCTGAAATTCTTTGAACTTCTCAAATGTTTCAGACTTATGTTTCATCAAGTAGATATACTCATATCTGCTCAAATCATATGTGAAGATCAGAAAATAATGATACCTGTCGCGAGCCTCAATATTCATCGGATCACATACATCATTATGTATGATTTCCAACAAATCTGTTGCTCGCTCCATTGTTCCGAAGAACGGAGTCTTAGTCATCTTGCCCATGAGGCATGGTTCGCAAGCATCAACTGATTCATAATCAAGTGATTCCAAAAGCCCATCAGCATGGAGTTTCTTCATGCGCTTTACACCAATATGACCTAAACGGCAGTGCCACAAATAAGTTTCACTATCATTATTAACTTTGCATCTTTTGGTTTCAATATTATGATTATGTGTATCACTATGATCGAGATTCAACGAACTATTTTCATTGTGTGTGTAACCATATAAGGTTTTATTCATGTAAACAGAACAACAATTTATTCTCTTACTTAAATGAATAACCGTATTACAATAAACATGATCAAATCATATTCATGCTCAACGCAAACACCAAATAACACTTATTTAGGTTCAACACTAATCCCGAAATTATAGGGAGTGTGCGATGATGATCATATCAATCTTGGAACCACTTCCAACACACATCGTCACTTCACCCTTAACTAGTCTCTGTTTATTCTGCAACTCCCGTTTCGAGTTACTAATCTTAGCAACTGAACTAGTATCAAATACTGAGGGGTTGCTATAAACACTAGTAAAGTACACATCAATAAGATGTATATCAAATATACTTATGTTCACTTTGCCATCCTTCTTACCCGCCAATCACTTGGGGTAGTTCCGCTTCTAGTGACCAGTCCCTTTGCAGTAGAAGCACTTAGTCTCAGGCTTAGGACCAGACTTGGGCTTCTTCACTTGAGCAGCAACTTGCTTGCCGTTCTTCTTGAAGTTCCCCTTCTTCCCTTTGCCCTTTTCTTGAAACTAGTGGTCTTGTTAACCATCAACACTTGATGTTTTTCTTGATTTCTACCTTCGTCGGTTTCAGCATCACGAAGAACTTGGGAATTACTTTTGTCATCCCTTGCATATTATAGTTCATCACGAAGTTCTACTAACTTGGTGATGGTGACTAGAGAATTCTGTCAATCACTATCTTATCTGGAAGATTAACTCCCACTTGATTCAAGTGATTGTAGTACCCAGACAATCTGAGCACATGTTGAGCGATTCTCCTCCATCTTTTAGCTATAGAACTTGTTGGAGACTTCATATCTCTCAACTCGGGTATTTACTTGAAATATTAACTTCAACTCCTGGAACATCTCATATGGCCCATGACGTTCAAAACGTCTTTGAAGTCCCGACTCTAAGCTGTTAAGCATGGTGCACTAAACTATCAAGTAGTCATCATATTGAGCTAGCCAAACGTTCATAACGTCTGCATCTGCTCCTGCAATAGGCCCTTCACCTAGCGGTGCATCAAGGACATAATTCTTCTATGCAGCAATGAGGATAAACCTCAGATCACGGATCCAATCAGCATCATTGCTACTAACATTTTTCAACACAATTTTCTCTAAGAACATATCAAAATAAACACAGGGAAGCAACAATGCGAGCTATTGATCTACAACATAATTTGCAAAATACTAACAGGACTAAGTTCATGATAAATTTAAATTCAATTAATCATATTACTTAAGAACTCCCACTTATATAGACATCCCTCTAATCCTCTAAGTGATCACGTGATCCAAATCAACTAAACCATGTCTAATCATCACGTGAGATGGAGTAGTTTCATTGGTGAACATCACTATGTTGATCATATCTACTATATGATTCACGCTCGACCTTTTGGTCTCCGTGTTCCAAGGCCATATCTGTATATGCTTGGCTCGTCAAGTATAACCTGAGTATTCCGCGTGTGCAACTGTTTTGCACCCGTTGTATTTGAACGTAGAGCCTATCACACCCGATCATCACGTGGTGTCTCAGCACGAAGAACTTTCGCAACGGTGCATACTCAGGGAGAACACTTCTTGATAATTAGTGAGAGATCATCTTAAAATGTTACCGTCAATCAAAGCAAGATAAGATGCATAAAAGATAAACATCACATGCAATCAATATAAGTGATATGATATGGCCATCATCATCTTGTGCATGTGATCTCCATCTCCGAAGCACCGTCATGATCACCATCGTTACCGGCGCGACACCTTGATCTCCATCGTAGCATCATTGTCGTCTCGCCAATCGTATGCTTCCACGACTATCGCTACCGCTTAGTGATAAAGTAAAGCATTACAGCGCGATTGCATTGCATACAATAAAGCGACAACCATATGGCTCCTGGCAGTTGCCGATAACTCGGTTACAAAACATGATCATCTCATACAATAAAAGTTAGCATCATGTCTTGACCATATCACATCACAACATGCCCTGCAAAAACAAATTAGACGTCCTCTACTTTGTTGTTGCAAGTTTTACGTGGCTGCTACGGGCTTAAGCAAGAACCAATCTTACCTACGCATCAAAACCACAACGATAGTTTGTCAAGTTGGTGTTGTTTTAACCTTCGCAAGGACCGGGCGTAGCCACACTCGGTTCAACTAAAGTTGGAGAAACTGTCACCCGCAAGCCACCTATATGCAAAGCACGTCAGGAGAACCGGTCTCGCGTAAGCGTACGCGTAATGTCGGTCCGGGCCGCTTCGTCCAACAATACCGCCGAACCAAAGTATGACATGCTGGTAAGCAGTATGACTTATATCGCCCACAACTCACTTGTGTTCTACTCGTGCATATAACATCAACATATAAAACCTAGGCTCGGATGCCACTGTTGGGGAACGTAGTAATTTCAAAAAAATTCCTACGCACACGCAAGATCATGGTGATGCATAGCAACGAGAGGGGAGAGTGTTGTCTACGTACCCTCGTAGACCGAAGCGGAAGCGTTGACACAACGTAGAGGAAGTAGTCGTACGTCTTCCTGGTCCAACCGATCCAAGCACCGTTACTCCGGCACCTCCGTGTTCTTGACACACGTTCAGCTCGATGACGCTCCCCGGGCTCCGATCCAGCAAAGCATCGGGGAGGAGTTCCGTCAGCACGACAGCGTGGTGACGATCTTGATGTTCAACCATCGCAGGGCTTCGCCTAAGCACCGCTACAATATGACCGAGGTGGAATATGGTGGAGGGGGACACCGCACACGGCTAAGGAACGATCACGAAGATCAACTTGTGTGTCTATGGGGTGCCCCCTGCCCCCGTATATAAAGGAGTGGAGGAGGGGAGGGTCGGCCCTCTCTATGGCGCGCCCTAAGGAGTCCTACTCCCACCAGAAGTAGGATTCCCCCTTTCCTAGTCCAACTAGGATTCCTTCCATATAGTAGGAGTAGGAGACAAGGAAGGGGAAAGGAGAAGGGAAGGAAGGAGGGGGCGCAGCCCCTCCCCCTAGTCCAATTCGGACTAGGCCTTGGGGGGGCGCGTGGCCTGCCCTAGGCAGCCCCTCTCTCTTTCCCGTATGGCCCAATAAGGCCCAATACTTCTCCCCCCGTATTTCCGTAACTCTCCGGTACTCCGAAAAATACCCGAATCACTCGGAACCTTTCCGATGTCCGAATATAGTCGTCCAGTATATCGATCTTTACGTCTCGACCATTTCGAGACTCCTCGTCATGTCCCCGGTCTCATCCGGGACTCTGAACTCCTTCGGTACATCAAAACTCATAAACTCATAATATAACTGTCATCGAAACCTTAAGCGTGCGGACCCTACGGTTCGAGAACAATGTAGATATGACCGAGACACGTCTCCGGTCAATAACCAATAGTGGGACATGGATGCCCATAGTGGCTCCTACATATTCTACGAAGATCTTTATCGGTCAGACCGCATAACAACATACATTGTTCCCTTTGTCATCGGTATGTTACTTGCCTGAGATTCGATCGTCGGTATCCAATACCTAGTTCAATCTCGTTACCGGCAAGTCTCTTTACTCGTTTCGTAATACATCATCCTGCAACTAACTCATTAGTTGCAATGCTTGCAAGGCTTAAGTGATGTGCATTACCGAGAGGGCCCAGAGATACCTCTCCGACATTCGGAGTGACAAATCCTAATCTCGAAATACGCCAACCTAACATGTACCTTTGGAGACACCTGTAGAGCTCCTTTATAATCACCCAGTTACGTTGTGACGTTTGGTAGCACACAAAGTGTTCCTCCGGCAAACGGGAGTTGCATAATCTCATAGTCATAGGAACATGTATAAGTCATGAAGAAAGCAATAGCAACATACTAAACGATCGGGTGCTAAGCTAATGGAATGGGTCATGTCAATCAGATCATTCAACTAATGATGTGATCCTGTTAATCAAATAACAACTCTTTGTCCATGGTTAGGAAACATAACCATCTTTGATTAACGAGCTAGTCAAGTAGAGGCATACTAGTGACACTCTATTTGTCTATGTATTCACACATGTATTATGTTTCTGGTTAATACAATTCTAGCATGAATATTAAACATTTATCATGATATAAGGAAATAAATAATAACTTTATTATTGCCTCTAGGGCATATTTCCTTCACAGACTCCCCATAAATCCAGTAATATATTACAAGTTTTTAGCAAACTAGCAAAAAAACATGAGTCTGTGACAACGATGGCAGATTAAGTTGGCTTCTGTTGTTGGAAGAAGACTTGATTTTGACCTGTCATTTTACCAACGGATGGCTGTAGTGGGGCATTTGATGCTGGGTGTCCTATCATCATACCATTGGGGTGCTGTAGTAAGGCATTCTAAATTGGGTGTCCTGTCATCGTACCAACGGATGGTTGCAGTGAGGCATTTGGAGCTTGGTTCATCGTACCAATGGACGACTGCAGTGAGGCATTCAGAGCTGGGTGTCCTCTCATCGTACCAACGGTTGGTTGCAGCGAGGCATTTGGAGCTGGGTGTCCTATCATTGTACCAAGAGACGACAATAGTGAGGCATCCAGAGCTGAGTTGCATTGTTCTGAATAGGTATACACGTGATTTGTCGGAACTCCCAAATGACCCTGTGAGTAGTAGTACCAAAGGTTAGTGTCCATAAATCTTTAAAATGATAAAACTGAAATCTGAGTGTAGGTAGCTTATACCATTAAGCTATTGCAATGTTGCAATTTAGCTGGCAATCTTTGGTCTTGTCCATACATCGCCATAGGATTTAGGATTGGGTTGTACTGTGGTAGATATGCAGGCATTTGATTCGTAAAAACCTCCGAATGACCCTATAAAACATGGTGAGAGAAATCTTGTATAACTTAAGTTTTTACGTCAGATCAAGTGTGAATTTATTTATACCATTGAGGTGCCATCAGGTTGTAGTGCTACAGGATTATCTACTTTCCTAAGTTTCCTTTTCCTCTTTGATTTTGCTTTCTCTAAGCCACCAGTAGGTCTACTTGCTCCTTGAATAGTCTTCTCCTTCAACTTGATACCTTTTGGCTTAGTAAGCCCCTTATTTTGTTTTGAACTTGTAGATGAGTTAATGTTTGGTTCTGCAAATATATATTTAAATAAAATTCAAGTTTGATAACATTATAAAAATACACACCCATATCAACGGGTCTATTTGACCCTCGAACAGTCTTCTTTTTAACCTTGTTACCTGTTGGATTGGCAAATCCCTCATTTTGTTCTGAACTTGTAGATGAGTTAATATTCGGGTCTGCAACTGTAAAAGCAAACATAGGTTAGTTTGATGAGATCATAAAACTAAACTTGTAGACCTTGTGCCAAGGGAGTTACATATATCTGGATGTCTGTTTGATCCTCGAGTTGTCTTCTCCTTGACCTTCATTCCTTTTGGCCTGGTAGGCCTCTCATTTTGTTCTGAGCTTGTAGTCGTGATATTGTTTGAGTCTACAACTATAAAAGTAAATACAAATTTAAGCTTGATGAGAGCATAAAACTGAATGTACATACCTTGTGAACAAACAGAGTTACCTGTATCTGGATCAGATCTATGTTTTAGACATTTCTCCACCTCTTCTACTAATTTCTCTTCATAATTAGCAGCCATTAAGTATGACTCTTCACACTCTGCGGCTCGAGCAGCTATTTGGATAAACATTCTGCACAACTCTTTATAGCGTTTTGTCAGTATTGCTCTGCGGTCTTCATGCAGGTTGCAGTTTCTTGTTATATCCAAAACTTTTGCATCAATTGTCCATCTTTTCAAGATGTACTGTTGAGGGATGTGCTTGATATTATTAATGTCAAGTACCTTCAAGGAATGAGAGCAAAGAATTCAGCAAATTCAAACTTCTTGCAACTGCAATTGACCTTTTCTTCTTTTGGAAAAAATTTAACAATATGATCACGCTCTGTACCATGAAATTTTACTTTGTAAACTTTCTCCTCGGTGTCACTGTCATCACAAAGGAATGTATCGTAGTTTAAGGTCCGAAGCACTTGTTCCTGAAACATCTTGAATATTGGTGGAGTATATGTAGTTGATGCTTACCTTAACATATAGCTTTCTGCCTTCAGCTTAGGAGTACTTTGTGTTGCTTTGAAGTCACATCTCACCTCTTCAAATCTTTTATCTGTGACTAGACGTTCGAAATGCTCAAAAAAAATAAGCATGTCATACTTAGAACTAATGTAACGTTTTAGTTCGTTGTTCATGCTTTCACTCCTTTGGGTACTACTCATGTGTGCAGACAAAGTATTCCTGCCATACACTAGGGCCCAATGCTCCCTTTTCTGAAATAATCTTTGGAGCCATGCATTGTCCCAGAGTTCATACTTGTCAAGCATCTCATTCCATGCACTTATAAATTCATCTTCCTCCTCAATATCATAGATACAATGCTGAAAATCAGCATTGAACTTCTTGTAATCTGTAACAACTCCACCAAGATGTTTGATAGCATTTTGATTCGTATGCCACACACAAAGTCTATGGTGAGAGTGAGGCGGGACTGAACGGATCGCCTTAGCCATTGCTGCATCTTCGTCAGTCAGAATTGTATGTGTATGCTTTCCAGACATTACTGTTAAAAATGTTCTAAACAGCCAAGCAAAACTTTCTGCTATTTCATCATAGAGAAGTGCAGCACCAAACACAGTTGTTTTCTTGTGATTATTCACACCAACAATTAAACCAAACGGCCGCCCATCGTCTAGTTTCCTGTATGTGGTGTCAAAGCATATGACATCACCAAATAATGCATAGTCTGAGACCATTTTGGAGTCCGTCCAAAATATATTAGTTATCAAATCATCCTCATCAACTTGAATTGAATAAAAAAATTTGACATCTTCTGAAACCTTCTTCTCCATATATTCTAACACTCCACCTGTGTCACCCACCTTTGCTTTTAGTGTTCTCTTTGAGTACAAACGATTTTTCATGTCTGTGCTTATAAAGCCAAGGTTTTCATGCCCACATGCCTCTTTCGTCATTAGATCAATAGTTGCTTTATTTGAAATGCCCACTGACTTTGCGACCTCGGCATTGGCTAGTTGAGCTTCAGATACTTTCCTGTGTGATCTTAAGTATTGCGACATATTTCCAGTAGCAAGACTATGGTTGTGGGCTTCTTTAAATTCGTATACATAATAAATCCCATTATTAAGACTTATCTTCATACGTGCATCACAACCACATCGTGTCTCGGGCCTACTATAACTGAATTTCTCCTCTCTTTTATCTTCCGCACGAACTCCTATTAGTTGAAGTAATTTTCTTAGTCCCATCTAAAAATTCATATGACCAGAACAAGTTAGAACTAGTCCATACCTTGACGAGAACATGTGAATGTCCGTTGCTGTATTGTACTAGAATTTTTTACTTTATGTTGATTGCCTCTTCGGATGCTAAAACCCATGGAATAAGCATACTTGTTATAGAAGGAATAAGCTTCTTCTTCAGATAAAAACTGCATGCCAAGCTTTGGCACCCTTTTTTCAATTTGCTCTGTTGCATTGCTAGCTGTAGTTTCTTCGACTCCCTGTTTAAATTAGTAGTCACTTTAGCAATTGGTTCAACAAGGAAAAGGAGAAGAAACATATCTGTGTTGTAAATCAGCAAGTAACCTTGATATGTCTATTTATTTTGATTTCAAGGTGGAATGAAAAGGAGTGGAATCTGTGTTGTTTTCCCATTTTGAACAAGGTGGTTAATAATTTCAATCTTCTTAGTAAGCATTCCCAACTAATCAGAGGTATGTCTTTGTATTGTGTGATCTGTGCAAGACATATTGTTAACTGGATATTACGCACAGGGAGTACGAAATATTCGCTTCTGTTGTCTAGTTTTATTTTGCTATGCCCTACCAGTGACAGCAATCGCGAAAACCTGAAAGTCATAGATCCGTGAATTGCAGGACCGGGAGAAGACATTGGATCAGAGAAAGGGAAGAACGCAATGGAACGAGATAGCTTACATTTGGGGGATCTGATTCCTCATTGGTCCCGGCAAGAACTGATGAAGACGCCATCAAGTTCCTCGTATCCCCTTTGTTTGATCTATGTTTGTAGATAGATTTGATGAAGGCGTATGACTTGGTCTGTTTGGGATAACTGTGTACGGGAAAAGTTCACCGCCAATGTTTTGGCGGCAAGAGTTATTATTTCCCTCCAAATCTCTGTTCTGTTGTGTTAATTACGATGGCTGGAAAAAGTCTAGAGCGGTTGGTTTAATTAAGAGACGCGGCCGGCCGGTTTTCTTTAATTGCTGGGTTTTTTAATCGAAAAGGAGGGCAGCAGCGTGCGATCGTTGGATGGGCGCCACGTATCACGGAGCACGGATGGGAGCATTTTTGCGGAGCAGGCAAGCCTCGCCCTTTCCACCACTCAATTCTTATCTTCTCCACATCCATCACACCCAGCACCACTTCTCCATGCCAGGAGCCCATACACAGCCCAGCCGCGCTGCAACAACGCCGCCTCCCGCACCAACCGCGCCCGAGCAAGGAACTCCCCTCGACCCCCGGCGCCTGCAGCCCCTCCTCGCCTCCCCCGTCCAGTCCGGCGACCGGCGCCATGGCTGGCTACCCCCCTGCAACTCCGGCCCGCTGCTCCGCTAACCTTCCCCCTCTCCATTCCCGTCCCTAACTCCCTCCCTCTGGATCTCTCCCTCACCTCTCACCCCCGTATCTTTTCTGTACAGGGAGAATCACACCCGCGCCATGGATCTCCGACCCCGACGCTCAAGCTCCCGCCGCTGTTCAGCGCCAGATCCGCGCCGCCCCACCTTCTCCGACTGTGTCGGGAGCCGTCGTCGGCTCGTCGCTGCCTGCTTCGTCCGGGCATGGAGACGACGAATACGAGGATCACCCGCGACGTCCAGCGCCAAGTCCAGCTCGATAGAGACCCTCTCTGCGCCACTGCGCAGCGGTCCCACTGCCCCCGTCACCCCAGCCATCCAACGGAGAGAGAGGGGCTCCCCACCACCACCCAGCGCCACTCCTCCACTTCTCCATCTAGCGCCCACGGCCCTGTTCCGCTTCCCTGAGGCAAGTCCGCGCCGGTGGTGCATTGTCCTTGAGGGAGGCTCGTTTTATCTGATCTCTCTCTTATTCTCTTGATCAGCCATCTCTGCTTTGTTATTCGGCTTGTTGATTGTCTACTTTCGAACATATATAAATTTGTAGGATTCGATACAAAGCTACGAGGTGGGACTAATAGTCAATTTAAAGACTGCTGATGTGGGAAAGGACTGATGCATCGGCGGGTGGGTGGGTTATTTCGTTTTTTCTCTCGTCAATATCGGTTGGAGTTGACTTATTATTGTACTGCGGGTTGAATGCATGCTAAGCGATCTGGGCCAGGTACTTATATGTTGATGGGCCCAGGCCAGGTACTTGTACGTTGATGGGCCTTTTATGGACTTTTATAGAGACCGCGCATAATAATTAGGTTAAAATAAATCAATATTGTCGGAATTGATCACAGGAACTCCTATCTGGATGTTTTTTTTGCAACAACCAACGACCTATACATCATTCACATTTACTAATCCCAACTCGTTCTAAATATATGAGTGGCAGCCCTCGTGTTTATAGCGAGCTAATTAAAGGAAGGACTTGAGGTAAAAATATAACATAATTTAAAAAAGTTTTGCAGGCTTTAATGTGTTGGGCTACTAAATTAGAAAAGGAATAATTTGATTTCCGACCAAAACGGATGAGGACGTCATGGTAATTAAAGGAAGAATTTTATTTAAATGGAATCGATGGAAGATTATGCCCGGCAAAGAAAATATAACACGGCTAAATTGCATCGTATTTTTTTATGTTCATTTTATAAAAAGATGCTATGAGACATTATGCTTGAACAAGACATCATTTTTCCCGTTGCAACGCACGGACATATGTGCTACTAATGCATTAATGCATGATGCTTAGAGCATCTCCAACAGCCGCGCTAAACTAGCGCCGCGCCGCAAATTAGGCCGTTTTAGCGCGCGCGCAACGCGGCGGGTCGCTCCAGCGGGCGCGCAAAAACGGCGCGCGCGCTATAACGGGTTGGGCGCGCGGACAAAAACACTTAGCCACGCGGTGTATTTCGAGCGCCAGCTGCAGCGCGCGGCACACTCCAGCGCTCGCGCCTGCACTTCCTCTCCCACTTCCACCCCCCGTCCGGTCGCGCCGCCGCCGCCGCCCGCGCCCCCGGCGACCGTTCAGGCTTCCCCGGCCTATCCCCGCGCGCCCGCGCTTCCGCCCCATCCCCTCCTAGTCCCGCCGGCCCTCGCGCGCCTCCGTCGTCCGAGGAACAGCGCCCGAGCGCTCGCTGCCGCACCGCGTCCGCAAGGTGTTTGACAAAACGCCTACAAGGTATGTATTGCTCAAACTTCATGAATTTGATGCATGTTTTGAATTGTAGTTTTTATAGTATAGTATTGAACATTGTAGATGAGTTCGTCGTATGATTCTTCCGAAGAAGAATTTGATATTGAAGAGAAAGAAGATCTTGCAATGATCCTAGCTATGCATATAAAAAAAACCGAAGCACGGTGGTTCGGTTATGGGTCGGCAGAAAATTTGGAGGGACAGGATCGATGCCCACAACAGATTGATCAGGCATTATTTTGCGGAGAATCCCACATACCCCGAGTCGTATTTTCGTTGCCGGTTTAGGATGAGCACCGAGTTGTTCAGGCGCATTGCAGAGAAACTAGCGAGCCATGACCGTTTTTTTCAGCAAAGGAGGAATGCCGCCGGAGAGCTCGGGCATAGCACCTTTCAGAAGGTGACAGCCGCTTTGCGTATGTTGGCATACGGTATACCGGTTGATCTTGTTGATGATCACTTGGCTATGGGTGAGAGCCAAGCCATCATGTGTGTCAAGCGCTTTGCAGTGGGAATTGTGCAAGTGTTTGGCGAGGAGTATTTGAGATCTCCCAATGCTGAAGACGTCGCAATGCTATTGGCGATGAACAAAGCTCGCGGTTTTCCTGGCATGCTTGGCTCAATAGATTGCATGCATTGGAGTTGGAAGAATTGTCCAAAGGCATGGCATGGGCAATTCCATGGCCCAAAAAGGGTTCCACTATAATCCTTGAAGCGGTGGCCGATCAGGAGACTTGGATTTGGCATGCATTCTTTGGAATGCCTGGATCTTTAAATGACATCAATGTTGTCAACCGGTCACCACTGATGAATAAGATTGCAAACGGTGAGTTGCCACCGGTGCAGTTTGTAGCAAATGGCCGTACGTACAACTATGGCTATTATCTAGCGGATGGCATCTATCCAAAGTGGCAAACCTTCGTAAAGCCGTTGAAAAAGCCGGAAGGTAAGAAATATCTTGACTTCCACAATGCTCATGCGGCGGCTAGAAAAGAAGTGGAGAGAGCATTTGGAATTTTGCAAGCCCAATTTGCTATTGTGAGAGGACCGGCTAGATTTTGGGATCAAAAAATGCTTTGGTACATCATGCACGCTTGTGTGATCATGCACAACATGATCATTGAGAATGAGCGTGGCCAAGATTTAGACTACTCACAGTATGAGCTCTTGGGATATTCCGTGCGAGTGCGACGAAGGGCTGAAAGGGTAACCCGTTTTATTGCCTCCTATCATGCCATTCGGCGTCAATCAACGCACAATGAACTTCAGAATGATTTGATTGAAGAGTGGTGGGCATGACATGGACGACAAAGAGCATGATGATATCTGCATTCGACATTGTATTGTTCATGAACTATTTGTTGTGTTTATTGCATCTGTTGTACTGAATGATAAATTATTTGTTTGAGTTGTAATGATAACGAAATTAAACTATTAATTGTTGATTTATTTTGTTTGTTTGATTATTTTTGCTATGTATATGTGGTTTGTGCGGCGCGCGCGCACTGTATTTTTGCGCTCTGCTAGAGCGGCGCACGCGCTGCATTATACTGCGGCTGCTGGAGCCAGCGCAGGCGGGTGCGCCAAACCAGCTGAAGCGCACGCGGCAAACAGATTTTTTTGCACGCGACGCATAGCGCGGAAATGCTCTTAGTAAAATAAAACTAAGTTGGGCGTGAGGCAGTACGCCAGGCCTCGGACGTCGGCTCGTCCAGACTGACCGAAACACTGCAGTCGAACCCCGCGTAGCCAACCTCCACAAGCACGTCGGAGGCCCCCAGCACCGACACAGCGGAGCATGCGGCGCCTGGACAGGACAAGCTTCCCACGGCGTTGTGCCCGGGCCCATGCCATGCATGCCACGCGCCCGGTGGGCGGTGGCTTGTGACCGGCCAGGACGGCGTTGTGCGTTCCGTGGCTGCGGAGGAGGCCACCGTCACGACCATTGTGCCCAGCTGGAGCGTCATCAGCGGTCGTCCCTACCGTTGGGCGAGGCGCGTGAGGGAGCAATTGGGGCTGTTTGGTTTTAGGATTAGCATTGCCATATTTTGCCATACATTTTTGCCAAGCTTGTTTAAGGTTAGTTCATCAAAATGAGAGCCATAAGTTGGCAAGCCTAAAGAAATCTTGCCACACTTTTTGCGAGTATGCCATGTGAGGTTTAAATGTGGCTTGCCTAAGGTGTAACATGAATCAAACACTCACCTAAATTAGTCAAATTTGCCTAACCTTAACTATGGTAATCTTTGGCTAAATTAGTCACAAACCAAACAACCCTACTACTCCTAGTTAACCCGCGACACCGAGGAAGGAGGTTGCTACATCGTTGCCGGTTCCCATCGTACTGGAACGACCCTGCGCGCGCTGCCAAGCTCGCTCGGCAGCAATCCCGTCATCGACAACGTCAAGCTGGGCAGCGACTTGGTCACCGGCAGGACCCTCTCGTCGCCAAAACGAAAACTACACGGGAGGGAAAGGCGGGATGGGTTCGTGGGAGAAACCAGAGACATCGACCCTGTATTTATAGAAATCCATGCCCACCAGAAACATCGTTGACCAGAACCAGCACCAAGAACACCACCGCCGTGTGCAAATTACACACACAGGTTGACCGACGAACAACCCAGGTAGAATACACGTTTGACCTGAGAAATCACGTGTCGACAACCCAATCAGCCAACACATAATACCAAGAAAAATATCTACAACCGCCTAATAGCATCTCTGGCTGACCCGTATAACGACGCGACCCTACGGGTCCATGCGTAAAATGCTGCCTGACCAAACCCCGCAAACGCGTTCGACCCGTAAACTTTTTTGCAGGATGCGGCATAATTCACATCCTAACGCGGGTTTCCCCTCGCCCAGTCGGCGCCCTGTATATAGTGGTAGCGGTTGGGGTGGGGGGAGGGGGGGGGGGGGGATTTCAGCCCGCGCTTTTCCCCACCCACTGTCGCCCCTCTCCCCCTCGGCCCGTGCTTTTTCCTCACCCCCGCCGCCGGGCTTGCATCCATGATTCCGGCCAAACTAGTGGGCGGGGTCACGCCGGAGGGCCGCCAGACGCCACAGCTTGCCCTCTGTCACTTCCTCCTGCGTTGGCGGGCCGAAAAGTTGTAGATCGGCGGCTGGATACGTCGCGGTGGCCGGATTTGGCGTTTCAGCCGTCAATGGCTGCGCCCAGCCATTGATTGGTCGGGGAGCACCCGGCGCAACCCGGCAAAGCCCCAGTGCCGCATGCAAGTACGGGTTCGTCCTGTAGCCGTCGTCGTCGGTTTGCCGGCAAGGATTCGGCCGGCTGGCGCCCAGGCTTGGCGCTCGCGCAACGGCTCGCCAATGCCGCTGATACCGTGCGACGACTGCATGCAGACAGTGGTGCGGCTTACTTCAAGCACACCGAACCACCCCGGATGGGTATTCTTCAAATGCGAAAAAGACGGGGTATGTTTTTGTTTCAATTCGGCTTTGTCAATCTATTCGGTGCAATTTCGATAGCATATGGAGATCGTCATGTGTGCAGGAAGATGGATGCTCATTTTGGTTTTGAGAAGAAGAACATTGATTTATTGATAGAAAGAAATTTAATAGATGTTCATGCACTCCTTAGTAGAATTGAGGCTAATGATGCGGCTGCATGTGCAATTAGAGAAGACACTAGAGGGGAAGCAACGTCTACTTCTTTATAATCGAAGAAGAAGAATGTAGAATGTAAGATCAAGAATCCGCAGATCAACAATGAAGGCATGGAGAAGATATTGGTCTAACTAGTGGGAGCAGTTATGGAAGTTGGATATCTTCTAAAGTGCATAATTATGGTTTTTATTTTCTTTGATCTTGCTATTCTAGCAAAGATTTAGTGAATCGCTATGTATCCAATACCGTTAAAGAAAATAAAATAGCAAAGAAATATGTTTTCATGTCTGCAATTGAAATGCAAATTCCTGATTTGCGGATCGGCGCGGGCGGTGGCCGAGCAGACCCTGCAAAGTGGACCCGTAAAAAAGGATATTCTCCGGCAGCGGCCGAGCAAACCCCTCAAAGCGGACCCAGAAAAAAGATATTCTCTCGCACCGGCCCACAAATCCGGTTTTCTGCGAACCATAAATGCTTTTTGCAGATCGTCGTTACACGGGGTTTGCTAGAAATGCTATAAGAAGATCAGAGCAAATAGGAAGGAAAAGAATAAAAAAAATAAAAAAGTGCATACACGTAGCCAAAGCGGGCATGGCCCAGAAATCGGAACTGCATGCAACCGTAGCAATAATTTAGGAACCCATCGCCCTACAAAAGCATACATCAGACAAAATAAATGTCTAGCAGCAACAAACAATTGCTCGATACACACAGAGTTGTACCTGGCCAAATTCCCCACTAATTGGCGTCTCAGCACCCGATTGGCTCAATTTTTACTGCAAGAAAAACTAAAAAAAACTCAGAAAAGAGAATCCTAGCTCAATCAGGTCAACGGATCAGCATGGCCCACGCGCAACAAAAATGGCTAAACGCACACACAAACGCGCAAATCACGTTACAAAAATTTGAAACGAAGAGCTACAGTCACCAGGGAAGTCTACACCACGGGAGCCCAAAAAAATACATGTGTCCATACTCCATTTATTATCAGGTTGCTATCGACCAACTGGTGAAACCTGTGAGTGTAAACTTCGTTAGATATAGTGGTTTTTGTATTGCTTGAAACAAGTTACCTATATACGTTGAATTGTCACCGTCCATTTACGTTGGACTGCTTGAATTTCCACATGGGAGCATATTAAAAGATAATGCCTACGAGTGGCTGCTTCTAATGAGTCATATTAATTACTTCTTTCTATTACTTGGTGTATGTGGTTGTTTCTACATGGTTAAGCCTTTTCAGTTTTGTTTAGATATCTAATGTTCCAAACTAAACTTGCTACCATTAGAAAATATTGGTTTTCTTTTACCACTAGACTTTTACTAGTCACCTTGGTCGAAGTTAGTGCTTTGTCTATTTGAACAGTTGTCAGGCCTTAAGATTAACTTTAAAAAAGCGAATTGTTTTGCTTTGGGAAAGCTAAAGAGGAGCAAGACACATATAAACAACTGTACGGATGTGAAATGGGTTCGCTACCGTTTAGTTACCTAGGGATTCCCATTCATCACCACTGGCTGACTAATAAGGAGTGGAAGTGCATTGAAGATCGCTTTGAAAAAAGGCTAAGCTGCTGGAAGGGTAAGCTTATCTATTATGGAAGTCGTCTCGTACTGATAAACTCGGTGCTGACGAGTTTGCCGATGTTCCTCCTATATTTCTTTGAGGTACCAGTAGGGGTACGGAAAAGATTGGACTTCTATCGATCTCGCTTTTTCTGGCAATCTGAGGAGGATAAGAAGAAATACTGGTTGGCCAGATGGGATACTATTTGCAGGCCCAAAGATCAAGGTGGGTTAGGGATCAAAAATTTAGAACTTAAAAATAAGTGCCTTCTCTCAAAATGGCTTTTTCGTCTATCCACCGAGACCGGGGGTATGTGGATCCAAATTTTACGTAATAAGTGCCTTCAATCTAAGACTCTGGCCCATGTCACTGTTAGACCACATGACTCACCTTTCTGGAAAGGGCTGATGAAGATGAAAGTCTCCTTTCAAAGGGTTAAATTCATTGTTGGTAATGGTCTTTCGACCAGATTCTGGGAGGATGCATGGTTAGGGGAGACGCCCCTAGTCGTGCAATATCCCAGTCTATATCATATTGTACAACGCAAGGAAGATTATGTTGCTACAATATTAAATTCGACCCCCCTTAATATGCAATTCAGGAGGTCTTTGGTGGGGGAACGGTGAACTTCTTGGCTACGCTTGGTCCGTAGATTGATGGCAGTTCAACTCTCTGACTAGGAAGATACCATTTTTTGGAAATTATCAGCCAATGGTAGTTTCTCTGTCAAGTCCATGTACATGGATGTTATTGATACTGGGCCAATTCTAAGATCACTTCACATATGGAAGGTGAAAGTTCCGCTAAAACTTAAATTTTTTATGTGGTTTGTTCACAAGGGAGTGATCTTGACGATTTGATTAAGCGAAACTGGGTTGGTAGTTCTCGTTGTAGTTTTTGCAACCAGGATGAATCTATTCAACACCTGTTTCTCTAATGCCCATTGGCAAAATTATTGTGGCGTACGATACATATAGCCTTTAACGTTCACCCTCCAACTTGCACGAACACGTTATTTGGAACGTGGCTAAACGGAGTGGATTCAAACACAGCGAGACATATTCGAATATGAGTATGCACTTTATTATGGGCTATATGGAACACTAGGAATGACATGATATTTAACCAGAAAAACTTTGTCAACTTTGTGCAGGTTATATACAGAGCTACTGCTTGGATCCGTACGTGGTTGATAACCCACAAGTATAGGGGGTCGCAATAGTTTTCGAGGGTAGATTATTCAACCCAAATTTATTGATTTGACACAAGGGGAGCCAAAGAATATTTGTAAGTATTAGCAGCTGAGTTGTCAATTCAACCACACCTGGAGATTAATTATCTGCAGCGAAGTGATCAGTAGCAAAGTAGTATGATAGTTTTGATAGTAGTAGCAACAATAATAGTAATAGTAGCAGTGATATCAATGATTTTGTAGCAAGTGTAACAGTAACGATAACAATGGTAATTTAGCAGAAACAATATAAGAGAAATTCATAGGCATTGTGTTGGGGATCGTAGCAGAAATTTAAAATTTTCTACGCATCACCAAGATCAGTCTATGGAGTAATCTAGCAACGAGGGAAAGGAGAGTGCATCTACATACCCTTGTAGATCGCTAAGCGGAAGCGTTCAAGTGAACGGGGTTGATGGAGTCGTACTCGTCGTGATCCAAATCACCGATGATCCTAGCGCCAAACGGACGGCACCTCCGCGTTCAACACACGTACGAAACGGGGACGTCTCCCATGCCTTGATCCAGCAAGGAGGAGGGAGAGGTTGAGGAAGAGAGTCCAACAGTAGCACGACGGCGTGGTGGTGATGGAGCTCGTGGTTCTCCAGCAGGGCTTCGCCAAGCACTATGGAGGAGGAGGAGGTGTAGGAGGAGGGAGGGCTGCGCCAGGTTCAAGGGTGTGGCCGCCCTCCCACCCCTCCACTATTTATAGGTGGGGGAGAGGGGGGCCGGCCCCCCTAGATCCCATCTAGGGTTGGGGGCGGCGGCCAAGGAGGGGGGGGAAGGAGTGCCTCCCAAGTCAAGTGGAGGCCCTCCCCTTTAGGGTTTCCCCTCTCCCAAGCGTATGGGCCTTGGGGGGCTGGTGCCCTTGGCCCATTAAGGTTAGGGCGCCCCCTTACAGCCCATGCTGCTGTATTGGACGTGGTGGAACATTTTCCGGACCTCCGGACCCCTCCGGAATCCTCCGGAAGCTTCCCGGTACAATACCGAAAAAAACCGAACTTTTCCCGGAACCCGAACAACAACTTTCCATATATAAATTTTTACCTCCGGACCATTCCGGAACTCCTCGTGACGTCTGGGATCTCATCCGGGACTCCGAACAACATTCGGTAATCACATACAAGTCTTCCTAATAACCCTAGCGTCATCGAACCTTAAGTGTGTAGACCCTACGGGTTCGGGAACCATGCAGACATGACCGAGACAACTCTCCGGCCAATAACCAACAACGGGATCTGGATACCCATGTTGGCTCCCACATGTTCCACGATGATCTCATCGGATGAACCACGATGTCGAGGATTTCAATCAATCCCGTATTCAATTCCCTTTGTCTAGCGGTACGATACTTTCCCGAGATTCGATCATCGGTATCCCGATACCTTGTTCAATCTCGTTACCGGCAAGTCTCTTTACTCGTTCCGTAACACATCATCCCGTGATCAACTCCTTGGTCACATTGTGCACATTATGATGATGTCCTACCGAGTGGGCCCAGAGATACCTCTCCGTTTACACGGAGTGACAAATCCCAGTCTCGATTCGTGCCAACCCAACAGACACTTTCGGAGATACCTGTAGTGTACCTTTATAGCCACCCAGTTACGTTGTGACGTTTGGCACACCCAAAGCACTCCTACGGTATCCGGGAGTTGCACAATCTCATGGCCTAAGGAAATGATACTTGACATTAGAAAAGCTTTAGCAAACGAACTACACGATCTTGTGCTAGGCTTAGGATTGGGTCTTGTCCATCACATCATTCTCCTAATGATGTGATCCCGTTTATCAACGACATCCAATGTCCATGGTCAGGAAACCGTAACCATCTATTGATCAACGAGCTAGTCAACTAGAGGCTTACGAGGGACATGGTGTTGTCTATGTATCCACACATGTATCTGAGTTTCCTATCAATACAATTCTAGCATGGATAATAAACGATTATCATGAACAATGAAATATAATAATAACTAATTTATTATTGCCTCTAGGGCATATTTCCAACAGTCTCCCACTTGCACTAGAGTCAATAATCTAGTTCACATCGCCATGTGATTAACACTCACATGTCACATCGCCATGTGACCAACATCCAAAGAGTTTACTAGACTCAATAATCTAGTTCACATCACTATGTGATTAACACTCAATGAGTTCAGGATTTGATCATGTTATGCTTGTGAGAGAGGTTGTAGTCAACGGGTCTTGCCATATTCAGATCCCTATGTATTTCGCAAAACTTTATATCGTAGATGCTGCTACCACGTTCCACTTGGAGCTATTCCAAATTATTGCTCCATTATACGTATCCGGTATCTCTACTCAGAGCTATCCGGATAGGTGTTAAGCTTGCATCGACGTAACTCTTTATGTCGAACTCTTTATCACCTCCATAACCGAGAAACATTTCCTTATTCCTCTAAGGATAATTTTGACTGCTATCTGGTGATCCAAACCTAGGTCACCTTTGTACCCTCTTGCCAGACATGTGGCAAGGCACACATCAGGTGCGGTACTCAGCATGGCATACCGTATAGGGCCTATGACAAGAGCATAGGGGACGACCTTCGTCCTTCCTCTTTCTTCTGCCGTGGTCAATCTTTGAGTCTTACTCAACTTCACACCTTACAACTCAGGTAAGAACCCCTTCTTTGACTGATCTATTTTGAACTCCTTCAAAAACATGTCAAGGTGTGCGCTCTTTGAAAGTATCATCAGGCGTCTTGATCTATCTCTATAGATCTTGATGCCCAATATGTAAGTAGCTTTATCCAGGTCTTCCTTTGAAAAACACTCTTCAAACAACCGTTTATGCTTTCCAGAAATTCTACATTATTTTGGATCTACAATATGTCATCCACATATACTTATCAGAAATGTTGTAGTGCTCCCACTCACTTTCTTGTAAATACAAGTTTCTAGCAAACATTGTATAAACCTAAAAGCTTTGATCACTCCATCAAAACATATATTCCGATTCCGAGATGCTTGCTCTAGTCCATAGAAGGATTGCTGGAGCCAGCATACCTTTTAGCATCCTTAGGATCGACAAAACCTTTTATTGTATCACATACAACTTTTCTTACGAAAACTTGGTAAGAAAACTTGTTTTGACATCCATCTGTAAGATTTCATAATCGAAAAATACAGCTAGTGCTAACATGATTCCGACGGACTTAAGCATCGCTACGGGTGAGAAATTCTCATCGTAGTCAACTCCTTGAACTTGTGAAAAGACTCTTTCCCACAAGTCGAGCTTCATAGACGGTAACATTACCGCCCACGTCCGTCTTCTTCTTAAAGATCCATTTATCTCAATGGCTTGCCGATCATCGGGCAAGTCCACCAAAGTCCATACTTTGTTCTGATATATGGATCCTATCTCGGATTTCATGGCTTCTAACCATTTGTCGGAATACGGGCCCACCATCGCTTCTCCATAGCTCGTAGGTTCATTGTTGTCTAACAACATGATATCTAAGACAGGATTACCGTACCACTTAGGAGTAGTACATATCCTTGTTGACCTACGAGGTTCGATAGCAACTTGATCCGAAGCTTCATGATCACTATCATTAACTTCCTATTCAACAGACGTAGGCGCCACAGAAAACATCTTTCTGTGTTGCATCACTCTCTGGTTGAAGTAAAGGTTCGACAACCTCATCAAGTTCTATCTTCCTCCCACTCAATTCTTTCGAGAGAAACTCCTTCTCGAGAAAGGACCCGTTCTTAGCGACAAACAATTTGCCCTCGGATCTGAGATAGAAGGTATACCCTACTGTCACCTTTGGGTATCCTATGAAGATGTGTTTGTCCGCTTTGGGTTCGAGCTTCTCCGGCTGAAGCCTTAAGCATCGCAGCCCCAAACATTAAGAAACGACAACTTTGGTTTCTTGCCAAACCAATGTTCATACGACGTCGTCTCAATGGACTTAGATGGTGTCCTCTAAAGTGAATGCAGCTGTCTCTAACGCATAACCTCAAAATGAAAACGGTAGATTGATAAGAGACATCATAGATCGCACCATATCTCGTAGTGTTCGATTACGACGTCCGGACACACCATTACCTTGTGGTGTTCCAGGTGGCTTCAACTGTGAAACAATTCCACAATGTCTTAAGTGATTGCCAAACTCATAACTCAGAAAATCCCCTTTTTGATCAGATCGTAGGAACATGATCTTATTGTTATGATGATTCTTAACTTCACTCTGAAATCGCTTGAACTTTTCAAACGTTTCAGACTTGTGCTTCATTAAGTAAATATACCTATATCTACTCAAATCGTCAGTGAGGATGAGAAAATAGCGATATCCACCGCACGCTTCAATTCTCATTGGATCACACGCATCAACATGCATGATTTCCAACAAGTCACTTGCCCGTTTCATTGTACCTGAAAACGGGGTCTTAGTCATCCTGCCCATGAGGCATGGCTCGCATGTGTCAAGTGATTCAAAATCAAGTGACTCCAAACATCCATCGATATGGAGTTTCTTCATGCATCTTACGCCAATATGACCTAAGAGGCAGTGCCACAAGAAAGTGGTACTATCATTATTAACTCTACATCTTTTGGCGTGAACATGTGTATTACCACGACCGAGATTCAATGAACCATTCACATAGGGTGCATGACCATGAAAGGTATTATTCATGTAAATAGAATAACCAGTATTCTCTAACTTAAATGAATAACCGTATTGCAATGAACATGATCTAATCATATTCATGCTCAACGTAGACACCTGATAACATTTATCTACGTTCAATACTAATCCCGAAGGCAGATGGAGCGTGCGATGGTGATCTCATCAACTGTGGAAACACTTCCAACACACATCGTCACCTCGCCCTTAGCCAGTCTCCGTTTAGTCCGTAGCTTTTGCTTCAAGTTACCAATAGTAGTAACTGAACCGGTATCCAATACCCAGGTGCTACCAGGAGTACTAGTGAGGTACACATTAATAGCACGTATATACTTTGAAGTTGCCAGCCTTCTTATCTACCATGCATTTGGGGTAATTCCGCTACCAGTGACCGTTCCCCTTACAATAGAAGCAATTAGTCTCGGGTTTGGGTTCAACCCTGGGTTCCTTCACTGGAGCGGCAACTGGTTTGCTATCCATGAAGTTCCCCTTCTAGCCCTTGCCCTTCTTGAAACCAGTGGTCTTGTCAAACCATCAACACTTGATGCTCCTTCTTGATTTCTACCTTTTGCGGTCTTAAGCACCGCAAACAGCTCCGGGATCAACTCCATCCCTTGCATGTCATAGTTCATCATGAAGATCTAGTAGCTTAGTGATAGTGGCTAGAGAACTCTATCAATCACTATCTTATCTGGAAGTTTAACTCCCACTTGATTTAAGTGATTGTAGTACCCAGACATTCTGAGCACATGCTCACTAGCTGAGCTATTCTCCTCCATCTTGTTGGCAAAGGAACTTGTTAGAGGTCTCACACCTCTCAACACGGGCATGAACCTGAAATCCCAATTTCAGCTCTTGGAACATCTCATATGTTCTTATGGCGTTCAAAACGTCATTGGAATCCCGATTCTAAGACGTAAAGTATGGTGCACTAAACTATCAAGTAGTCATCAGGATGTGTCTGTCAGGTGTTCACAACATCCACAGACGACGTTGTAGGGGTTTGCACATCGAGCGGTGCATCAAAGACGTAAGCCTTCTGTGTATCAGTGAGGACACTCCTCGGACTACGGACCTAGTCCGCATCATTGCTTACAATATCTTTCAACTTAATCTTTCTCTAGGAACGTATTGAAACAGGGAGCTACAACGTGAGCTATTTATCTACAACATATTTGCGAAGACAATTTTGACTATGTTCATGATAATTGAGTTCATCTAATCAAATTATTTGATGAACTCCCACTCAGATAGACATCCCTCTAGTCATCTAAGTGAAACATGATCCGAGTCAACTAGGCCGTGTCCGATCATCACGTGAGACGGACTAGTCAACATCGGTGAACATCTTCATGTTGATCGTATCTTCTATACGACTCATGCTCGACCTTTCGGTCTTCCGTGTTCCGAGGCCATGTCTGTACATGCTAGGCTCGTCAAGTCAACCTAAGTGTATTGTGTGTGTAAATCTGGCTTACACCCGTTGTATTCGAATGTTAGAATCTATCACACCCGATCATCACGTGGTGCTTCGAAACAACGAACCTTCGCAACGGTGCACAGTTAGGGGGAACACTTTCTTGAAATTATTACAAGGGATCATCTTATTTAAGCTATCGTCGTTCTAAGAAAATAAGATGTAAAACATGATAAACATCACATGCAATCAAATAGTGACATGATATGGCCAATATCATTTTGCTCCTTTTGATCTCCATCTTCGGGGCTCCATGATCATCGTTGTCACTGGCATGACACCATGATCTCCATCATCATGATCTCCATCATCATGTCTTCTTGAAGTTGTCCCGTCATCCATTACTTCTACTACTATGGCTAACGCTTTAGCAATAAAGTAAAGTAATTACATGACGTTTATGTTGACACGCAGGTCATAAATAAATTAAGACAACTCCTATGGCTCCTGTCGGTTGTCATATTCATCGACATGCAAGTCGTGATTCCTATTACAAGAACATGATCAATCTCATACATCACATATATCATTCATCACATACTTTTGGCCATATCACATCACAAGGCATATGCTGCAAAAACAAGTTAGACGTCCTCTAATTGTTGTTGCAAGTTTTTACGTGGCTGCTATAGGTTTCTAGCAAGAACGTTTCTTACCTACGCTAAAATCACAACGTGATATGCCAATTTCTATTTACCCTTCATAAGGACCCTTTTCATCAAATCCGATCCGACTAAAGTGGGAGACAGACACCCGCTAGCCACCTTATGCAACTAGTGCATGTCAGTCAGTGGAACCAGTCTCACGTAAGAGTACGTGTAAGGTCGGTCCGGGCCGCTTCATCCCACGATGCCGCCGAATCAAGATAAGACTAGTAACGGCAAGCAAATTGACAAAATCGACGCCCACAACAACTTTTGTTCTACTCGTGCATAGAAACTACGCATAGACCTAGCTCATGATGCCACTGTTGGGGATCGTAGCAGAAATTTAAAATTTTCTACGCATCACCAAGATCAATCTATGGAGTAATCTAGCAACGAGGGGAAGGAGAGTGCATCTACATACCCTTGTAGATCGCTAAGCGGAAGCGTTCAAGTGAACGGGGTTGATGGAGTCGTACTCGTCGTGATCCAAATCACCGATGATCCTAGTGCCAAACGGACGACACCTCCGCGTTCAACACATGTACGGAACGGGGACGTCTCCCACGCCTTGATCCAGCAAGGAGGAGGGAGAGGTTGAGGAAGAGAGTCCAATAGCAGCACGACGACGTCGTGGTGATGGAGCTCGTGGTTCTCCAGCAGGGCTTCGCCAAGCACTATGGAGGAGGAGGAGGTGTAGGAGGAGGGAGGGCTGCGCCAGGTTCAAGAGTGTGGCCGCCCTCCCACCCCTCCACTATTTATAGGTCGGGGGGAGAGGGGGTCGGCCCCCCTAGATCCCATCTAGGGTTGGGGGCGGCGGCCAGGGGGGGGGAAGGAGTGCCTCCCAAGTCAAGTGGAGGCCCTCCCCTTTAGGGTTTCCCCTCTCCCATGCGCATGGGCCTTGGGGGGGCTGGTGCCCTTGGCCCATTAAGGTTAGGGCGCCCCCTTACAGCCCATGCTACTATGTTGGACGTGGTGGAACATTTTATGGACCTCCGGACCCCTCCGGAATCCTCCGGAACCTTCCCGGTACAATACAGGAAAAAACCAAACTTTTCCCGGAACCCGAACAACAACTTTCCATATATAAATTTGTACCTCCGGACCATTCCGGAACTCCTCGTGATGTCCGGGATCTCATCCGGGACTCCGAACAACATTCGGTAATCACATACAAGTCTTCCTAATGACTCTAGCGTCATCGAACCTTAAGTGTGTAGACCCTACGGGTTCGGGAACCATGCAAACATGACTGAGACAACTCTCCGGCCAATAACCAACAGCGAGATCTGGATACCCATGTTGGCTCCCACATGTTCCACGATGATCTCATCGGATGAACCACGATGTCGAGGATTTCAATCAATACCGTATTCAATTCCCTTTGTCTAGTGGTACGATACTTGCCCGAGATTCGATCGTCGGTATCCCGATACCTTGTTCAATCTCGTTACCGGCAAGTCTCTTTACTCGTTCCGTAACACATCATCCCGTGATCAACTCCTTGGTCACATTGTGCACATTATGATGATGTCCTACCGAGTGGGCCCAGAGATACCTCTCCGTTTACACGGAGTGACAAATCCCAGTCTCGATTCGTGCCAACCCAACAGACACTTTCGGAGATACCTGTAGTGTACCTTTATAGCCACCCAGTTATGTTGTGACGTTTGGCACACCCAAAGCACTCCTACGGTATCCGGGAGTTGCACAATCTCATGGTCTAAGGAAATGATACTTGACATTAGAAAAGCTTTAGCAAACGAACTACATGATCTTGTGCTAGGCTTAGGATTGGGTCTTGTCCATCACATTATTCTCCTAATGATGTGATCCCGTTTATCAACGACATCCAATGTCCATGGTCAGGAAACCGTAACCATCTATTGATCAACGAGCTAGTCAACCAGAGGCTTACTAGGGACATGCTGTTGTCTATGTATCCACACATGTATCTGAGTTTCCTATCAATACAATTCTAGCATGGATAATAAACGATTATCATGAACAATGAAATATAATAATAACTAATTTATTATTGCCTCTAGAGCATATTTCCAACACATTGGATTGGTGAATTCATTGGATGATATTCATCATATAACAGTAATAACCTAGGGCGATAAGGCACTAACTCTAGTTCATAAATATAATGTATGCATGTATTTCGTAAATAGTCATACGTGTTTATGGAAAGAACTTGCATGACATCTTTTGTCCTACCCTCCCGTGGCGGCGGGGTCCTATTAGAAACCAAGGGATATTAAGACATCCTTTTAATAGAGATCCGGAACAAAGCATTAACACATAATGAATACATGAACACCTCAAACTACAGTCATCACCGGGAAGTGTCCCGACTTCTGTCACTCCGAGGTTGCCGGGTCATAACACGTAGTAGGTAACTATAAATTGCAAAATCGGATCTAGAACATAGATAGAATGGTGATAATGTAAACGGTTCAGATCTGAAATCATGGCACCCGGGCCCAAAATTACAAGCATTAAGCATGGCAAAGTTATAGCAACATCAATCTCAGAACATAATGGATACTAGGGATCAAGCCCTAACAAAACTAACTCGATTACATGATGAATCTCATCCAACTCCTCACCAACCAGAGAGCCTACGAAGGAATTACTCACTCCCAGTAGGGAGCATCATGGAATTTGTGATGGAGAAGGGTTGGTGATGATGAAGATCGAAGATCCCCCTCTTCGGAGCCCCAAACGGACTCCAGATCTGGCCTCTCGATGAAGAACATGAGGCGGCGGCGGCTCCATCTCGCGAAACGTGATAAATCTTCCTTCCTATTTTTTCTCTGAAAATGTGATTTTATAGTATCAAGGTTGAGGTCTGCGGGGCCACCAGGAGGGGACAACCCACCTGGGCGCGCCTGTAGGGGGTGCGCGCCCTGGTGGGTTGTGCCCACCTAGGTGCCCTCGTCCGATGGTTCTTGGCTCCAGAAATTATCTGTTATTGTATAAAAATTCCTCACAAAGTTTCGTTCCAATCCGAGAACTTTTATTTCTGCACAAAAACAACACCACGGTAGTTCTACTGAAAACAACATCGGTCCAGGTTAGTTTCATTCAAATCATGCAAATTAGAGGCCAAAACAAGAGGAAAAGCGTTAGAAAAAGTAGATACGACGGAGACGTATCAGTCGTTACTCGCCCATGCGGACTCCAGGGAGCGTTTGGATGCTAGGTGCAACCGATGGAAGACGGTAGCATGGATTATCTTCAACAGTTTTGGATGGCGAGCTACTAATAGGCTAGGTGTATAGGCATCGTGGCATGTTACTGTTTTCGCCAAATGTGGCACTGTTTTTATTTCTTCTTGCTTTGCTCCATTTGAGAGCTAGACTTGCACTTCAGACTTGTGATCATACTTTGTTTTAATAATATGGTTGCATGCATCATTCTGATGTAGAGGGCGGGGGTTATCATCCTTTTCAAAAAAAACTTGGTCGAAGATGAGTTACTCCTTCATTCAAATGAGAGACATTTTGATGCTTAGTCCCCTATTATGTACATGCATGATACTACCCTTGTTCTAACAACAAACATGAATTTCTCGCAACAAGAAAACAAAAACATAATGTTTGCTAGGAGAAACATAAGTATTTGGGTTTTATCTTCATGAAATCTAGACAGTCTATATATTTAAATAATTTTCATATCTTTTTAACCAATTGTTTTCTTCAATTTAAGAGACAACATTGCCTAAAATGGTACCAACTGCTATAGCTCTATCAACAAGGACATGGTTGTCTAGAACAAAAAAAGTGTTGCTTACCTTTAGAAATTTTCACATTTTTTTGGTTTTCTTCAGGTTATTATTGTTTGAAAATTTCAACTCAGTCCTCATTTGACTCGGCCTAAAATATGAGGAATGGTAGAATCCAATCCACTCCAAGCCAATACAACCAAGAGAGATGGCTTGCATAGCCCTAGGTAGAATCTCATGAAAAAGGTGTCCAAACACAGGCCACAACCATGTCCATGTGAACCATGAGGTATGTATCGATTACATCGGGCATGTTCGGTTGCTTCCATCTATTTTCGACCCCTTGCATGAGTGACCCATAGAGGTTTAATGGGCTAATACAACCTCTAAACCATGTTTTGCACATCACATTTGGTTGCCCACAAAGCCCTAGGTTGCATGAGAGCAGAAAACACCAGCACCATGTTTGGTTGCAAGTCTGTGCTCCCCAGATGAAATGTGTTGTTGTTGATTAGGTTCTTGGCATGCGGTGTAGTTACGTCTTCTTCGAGTGCTGAGGTTACCGACAGACAAAGTCATAGGCATAAGAGTGGCAGCAACACTAACGAACAAAATACTAAACAACATAGATTACACCACGACATATTAGTAGCAGCAACACTAAAGTAGCAACAACAACATTGAACAATAGTCAAAATAGTTCACATCACACACATGCTAACAAACAAAGATATTTAAACCCTCACTCATTTATCATTTCAAGGGCTAGACCGCGGTCGACACACTTGATGACGACCTCCGCGAGAACGGTCAAAGATGGTGACCCTAAAAACATCTTAGTTCAACATCTTGAAGGTCAGGAAGTAGCTAGATAATCTGCAGCTGGTGAGCAATCGCAAAGCTTAGACACCCTTGATCCATGGTAACCCTCCCCTTACAATCCATTTGCATTTGGTTTTGTCTTCAGAGTGATCTCCCTTGGGGTGGTGCCTAGGTACTGATGGACGGTATCAAGGATGGGAAGTAACTCCAACCGGGTGCTAAGAGCACCTTCCATTAGTGGGTTGGAGAAACTTCCTCATGGAACTGTACAACCTTTGTCGGCATCCCCCCGCACTTCTTGGAGACACTGCTTTCTCCTGCATCCTTAGAGCAATTGCCCTGAGGAGCATTGCCTAGGACTAGCTTGCCGGAAGAGCACTGCAATGAAGATCATGAAGCTTGACACACTACCACATTGCACCACTACAGTGATAGAGCAACAATGCATCACTACACTAGTAAGCATCGGTAAAGCTTGAATGATCTTCACTGCGTGCCATCATGGAAGGGGACGGCTCGTACAAGGATTAGAACTACAATATGTTGAACCAACCGTCGTATGACTGGTCGCCCTAATACATGGACTGTGCATCAGTGAGGATCAGGAAGCTCAACACACCACCATGAAACATGCATATACATACAGATTCGATCGGGACTAAAATCATACTCCCTCTATGAAGAAATATAAGATCGTTTAGACATGTACTACACATGAACATAATACACAATTTAGGCCTAAAATCATTGATCTCCCCCAGATCAAATCATATATTTCCCAAAAATCAAACCCTTAATCAACCCCCAAATTCAACCCAAACCGGAAACAGAAGCATATTACTTGCCTCCTACATACAGATCCGATGGCTTCAGGGCTTACCGTCATTGAAGAAGTGTTCATGAAGCGTGTTTGGATGATCATCACTGGTGGTCGCCGCTTAGATCTTCCCACCGCGGGGTCACCATCTAGATCTTCCCGTCGCCGATGCTCACGACGGTGAGGAACCATGGAAGGTGAGAGGAGAGTGATTGTAAAGACATGGGCGAGTGAGAGGTAGAGCTCCATGTTTCCCGCTCGTCCCCGCTCGTGTAGTCGTGTGCCCTCTTTGTGCTCGTTTGGTTATGGCTTGTCAGAAATGATTGATTCAGCCGTTCCTCCAGATCCACTCTATGGGCTGGTTTGAGGAGCTCAACGAAACACGACCTCATCTCCCTAATCTTGCTATCAAACAGATAAAATTAATCACTCAAGAAATTAGACCCAATTCTTCTCATTCATCCATCCATGTTACAAACCAACCATGTGCCAGCCAGCCACGTCACATACCCATATTTGCAAGCAGGGCACCAGCATAGGAAAAGTATCAAGTCATACCATCCCTTACATGCTCCATTGATATCAACCTTTAAAAAACAAATTTTAATATTTCAACAAAAATTCGATTCTTTTGTGAAGGCATGTGTCTACAAGCCCTAAAAAACTCATAACCGAATTTGAAATACACATTGAGAAACAAAAAAGAAGATAAATCTAGCATAAATAGTGTTCAAAAAATAGTAGAGCAAAAAATGACCCTATTCTTTTTTTGCGAGGGAAAAAATGTCACTATTCACATTTAGATTTGTCTTTTTAGTTTCTTCATGTGCACGTTGAATTTGGATTTGCAGTTAGGGATTATAGACACATTCCTTGTGAACATTCACATTTTTTTTCTAGAAATTCTTGAAACATTTTAAATCATTTTTTGAATGAAAGCATGAAGCTTGTGAGAGTTAGTATAATTGAGTATTCCTTTTTTCTTTTTCGGATGGGTATCATTGAGTATTCTGCCCACCCGTGAAGGGCAACGCTGGCAGATGAAAGAGTCGGGACACTGCGCATACGGCCGCAGCAAGACGCATCAGGAGCCTGCCTTCAAGCTTCAGCCAAGCTGGAATCGTCATTCCATATTCTAACCTCCAGGTCGACACCGTTACCGTGCAACCCAAACTTTTGTGGTTTGTCAGATTGCTCAGGCATATTGGACAATCATTACAATATAAAACAGAGAGAAGAAAACTAGCTACTCAAATAAAACTTAACAAATGAACATTAACTTTATCAAAAAACTAGGGCATCTTGTGACATAGGAGTATAAGCAACCTGCATTACCATGCTTAGGGCATCTCCAGCCGCGCTCCCAACAGGCCCTCCCCAAACGTTTTTGCCGCGCCGACGCTAAAAAAACGGCCCAGTCGTGCCTCCAGAAGCCCGTTTTCCGCTGGCTCGGGCCAAAACTGGTGCCGGCGGACCCAGGCCGAACCCGGCGCCCTGGGGGGCGCTTGGGGAGCCGGCACAAGCGAAAAAGGCGCGTGGGTCCGCCCTGGCGGCGTCCCGAGGGCCTTTTCCCGCCGTTTCTTGACGCTTTTTCCTCGCATCCCTCCCGCTCGCTCGCCTTCCTCCCGCCATTCCCTCCCTTTCTCCCGCCAAACCCCCTCCCGCTCGCCTTTCAGTCGCCGCCATGCCGCCGAAAAAGTACGCCATGCCGCGCGCGGCGGCAACCACGACTGGCACCGTAGCCCAGCCGAAGCAGAGGAAGCCGCCATTGAAGCCACCGGGCATGTCGAACGCCGAGTGGTGGGTGGAAGTTCAGCGACGCGACGCAGTCACCGCCGACCGGCGGAACAGGGCCATCGCCAAGAAGGCCCGCGATAACGCGGCGCGCGCGGCGGCGTTCTCCTCATCGGCCGCCCGCCAACTGTTTGTTCCTCCGCGCAGTTGCCGCACATGTTCACCATGTATCGGCGCGACAACCTCGACGCCGACTTCAAATTCCTCCACGTCTACAAGCGCATTGACGCGTGCGAGAAGTGGGCGGAAGTCCGACGTACCCTCGACAAAGCCAAGGAGACATACAAGCCGGACGCGACGACTCCGGGCGTGTCAGAGGGGCGGCCGGACGGCCACAAGTTGGCAAAGAAGGGGAAAAACGCCGACGCGGCAACCGCGCGAGTGCAGGAGTCCATCGAGCATTGCCTCACCGACGCCCAGGCCCCGGCCGTCCTACGTGAAGAGAAGACCGAGGCGCGGTGGTCGTCGCTGATGACGAACAGCGCCATCAAGCTCGACCTGCTCCGGACCAACGCCGACCTGCTCCGGACGAACGTCGCCGCGGAGAAGAGGAACACCGACATGGCTCTTCTGATGGGCGGGGCGGACATGCTCCAGAGCAACGACGAGCAGATCAGGGCGTGGTACATGGCGAAGCGCGGCCTCATCCTGAACCAGATGCAGACGGCAACGCCGACGATGCCGACGACGCCAGCTCCCGCGCCCACGGCCGCACGGACGCCAAGCCCGAACGACGCCTCTACATCGCCGCCCAGCAGTACCGAAGCCGCGCCGACACAGCCCAACACCGAAGCAGCTCCGACACCGCCGAGCCCGCGCACGCCGACTCCGCCAACGCCTGGAGCCGACCCCGCCGAGTGATTCGTTGCGCACGCGAACTTGCGGAGTGCGGCGCTCTGTTTTTTGTAACGCCAGACTATGTCCGATCGCCGAATTTGTGGCGTCTTTTGTGAGCGGGAACGACCTAGTTCAAATTTCCCGCATCCTGAGGCCGGCGCTTGGGGGCGTGACTGGGAGCTAGGTCGCCCCCAGGAGCCGAATTAGCGCCGGCACGCCCCCAGACCGCTCTATTTAGGCGCCCTGGGGGCCGAACGGCTAGAGATGCCCTTAGAATGTACTACTCCCTCCGGTCCGGTGTATAGGGCTCACTATCAATTTATATTTGTTCCAAAACACTTCAAAAATAAGGCCCGCTAGAATTAATTAGCCTACTTAATTGCCCTCGCTCTTCCATGTGGACGCCACATTTCCTTCTCCTTCGGTATAGTGTTGGTTTCACACGCATGCAGGTACTATGAACACGGCTGTGTGGCTGCATGGCTATTAAAAAAAATATGTGCTCGCTCAGCTCCTTCACGCACATACATACAGATGTGAACAGGGCTGCATGGCTGCATGGCGATTTAAAAAAAAAACGAGGCTAGCTCGACTCCTTCACATGCATGCAGATGTGAAAACCAATCTGCATCGTTGCGTTCGTTCGCCTCTTCCATGCGGACGGAAATAGAGTGGCAAAATCCTACCGCGGCAGACAAAACTCCAAATATTTCCAGGCAAAGTCCAAATATTACATGAATTAAAGTACTAAAACTTGATGTACGAAACAATTGTACACATTTTTTTAATCGTAAACAACAATGGGAGAGGCTCCCACTGACTTTCTATTACTCACAAGAAACCAATTACATCAATGTTACAAGTGGGTTTTTAGTGGCACCCCGGCCATGGCCTACAAAATCAAACTAAGCAAGTGTCACAAGCTTTGTATGCGGACAAGTCCAAAATATACTACGGAGTAGGAACAACGTTAAGCCACTCTATTGACGCGTCAACGTAGTCCTTGTCAATTGTCAAGCGGACCAGCAATTTTCCTTCTTTCTCAAGTGTTTTTTTCTTCATGTGTGGTACATCATAATGAATTGTGCCCTTCTTGCGTATGATCTCCCTCATGCAAGCTTGGTGGCTCAAGAATATCCTACAAGATCAAGCAAATAATGTGTTAATTTCTTATCTAATGAAACTTTAACAAGTTAAAAAGATCCAAAGGGACGGACCTATTAAGTTTTTCATGTGGATATTCGGCTAAAGATTGGTTAACTTTAGCAAGAATTTCGGCAAGAGTCTTGGGCATTTTTTCCGCAAACATAGATTGGATTGAGGCAAACCAAGCAAGATCTAAAATGTATGTGTCCATGAATTAGGTTGTTGATAAATCATCCTAATGTTCCAACCACCTCTAGCGGCCTCCGTAAGAAACACTGGATCGTCGGGCTGTATGTGCGCTCTCGCGTTATCTTGTTGAATATAGATTGTGGTGTTTCTATCCCAGGCCGGCCACTTAGCTTTTATAGCCGGTAGCACAAAGTTGCATAAATACTCCCTGCTTTTAGCCCTGTCTACTTCCGTGCAAGTCTTGATCTCCCACTCTCCCTTCTTCCTGTTGCAAATAAAATGATTTTTTGTTAGTGCGGAAACTTAATCAAGAAAATGTTGCGAGATATTTTTTTTTACAAAACTAACCTATTAGCGCTTTTCTTTTGTGCTTGAACCCACTCAACACAGGCCCACACACCAATCTTTCCATCAAAAAATGCAATTTCCTTGGGCATCATATCTTTGTCTAGCCATTGCCGATAGGAACATTATCTTCTGGATATGACCCTTATTCTTAGTCTCTCTCTTTGGGGCTTCCTCTCTATGGCTCAAATAGACATTTTCTTTCTTCTTGATTCGATAATTTACCGTCTCGTCTTCTTTGGAGTAGAAACGACTCGGGTATGTGAAATGTGAACCCTCATATTGTCATCACTGAATGGGAAAACCACATCTAAAAGAAGCTGAGACGGTAAATTATCCTGCTGTGGGGGGGGGGGGGGGAACAGGGGCAAGAAACGCACGCAAAAACGCTCGGTGCACGAATCCTTGGGAAGCTCGAGTATGTACCACGTCACGGTTCTCCAGCGCCACTGGCCGTCTGCCCACGCCAAGGCCCCGTAGCGAGTACTAGTAGCCCCCACCAAGGCCCCGTAGCGTGGTACTGGTACTCTCACAAAAAAATAAATTATGTAGGCAGGACGACCGGTCAATCGTGTAGCTGTGGCCTGTGGGTTGTGGCGGGCACGCGGGTGACCTAAGCCGAGGCCTCGCATGCATCCCGTCGTCATGCATGCATCCCGTCTGTCGTCATGCATGACCGGGTCCGACGGTTCTTCTAGCTTTTATTAAGCCCCTGTATAATGCATTAATGCAAGTTGCTTAGAGGATGCTTGGATCCAAAGGATTATTTTTAGTCTGACTAAAAATAGTCTCTTTTAGAGGCTAAAGTTCCAAACACCCCTGACTAAAGAGAGGCTAGGACTAGTCTTGAGGCTAAAAAATTTTAGTCATAGGAAACCTACTAAAATATGTATTAGCTCTTTCTCTCCTCATTTAATTCCTCTACTTTAACACATGCGAGTTCTGGATCGGATGGTTTGGAGGATAATAAATGCTCAATAACTTGATTTTAGTCTCTTTAGTATTTGGATCCAAGCATGGGTGAGGCTAGCAAGTTTTAGTCCCACTACTTTTAGTCATGGGACTAAAACGTATCCAAGCACCCTTTTAGTTCAGAGATGGGTGAAACCTGATGTAGATTTTTATCAAAAATCAATGTTGATGCTGCTTTTCATCCGGATGTTACAGGAGGATGGGGTATGCGGGCTAGAGATAATGATGGAGTGGCCATTTGCCAAGTACACCCGATCTAGCCTATGTGTCGGAGGGAGTAGCATCGCCGGTGACATGTGTCAGCAGTAGCGATCAAGACACAAAAGCTACGGAGAACCAAGCACCAGGAGTGGGCCGGCCTAGGAGACAGCCTCGCCTGTCGGCTTGGCTGGCTGGCCCGGAATGGGCCCATGTGTGCAGTGTACTTAAACCTGGCGATAGCGTGAGAGTGGCTGGCGAACGGCTGGCAGGCTAGCAAACTTTCCCTTTTTGTGTTGTAACAGAAATCCTTCCTCCTCCTTTGATCCCTTCTCTATGAACTCGTGAATTGTAGCTCGATTCGGCGATAATGGAGGCTAGTTGAGTGAATTGTTGATTGTGTGCTAACAACCTGGTATCAGAGTCGTCCTGTCCTGGAACTGCCTCAACACCACCACCGCACGCGCCTGGCAAATCACCGACGAGCCGAGGCGATGGAGCGGATTTTGGTGGAGACCAAGGCGATCTACGAGCTTCTTCGCGCCGACTTCGACGCTGCCCTCGCCAAGAGCTCCTCCGAGCAAAGCGAAGAGATGGTTTCCGCGCTCGCGAAGCTGGATTCCAAACTCGACCAGCTATCGGGGCGACTCGTGGATGTGAAGCTGTCCCTTGGGATCGACATCGACGAACTGCGCGGGGAGATGGCCGCGGATCCCGGCGCTGCGTCGTCGCCCGCATCACCCACTTCTCAAGGTCCCCCTTCGGCCACCACCAAGTCCACAGCTCCGGCAAGCGGCACCACGAGCCAGGAAGGGCTCCGACCGGAGGTCGATCTACGCCCACCCACTCCAAAGTACATTTCGCCACCGACCAGTGGTATGCAGCAGGACCAGATTGTGCTCAGGCAGCCGAATCAACCTCTGGAATTTTTTTGTCCATTCTCTACGGATTCTTCTGGTTTTGGTCCCCGGATCAAGTTGCCCAAATTCGATGGGACAAACCCCAAGTTGTGGCATACCCGATGTGAGGATTATTTCAAGTTTTGGAACACTCCAGTGCACCAGTGGATCCCTTTCGCTACCGCTCTGTTTGAAGGTGCAGCGGCACGATGGCTTGAATCAGTCCAATGCGCTCCGGGCATAGCGTGGCCTGAATTTTGTTTGTTGTTGCAATCCCTCTTTGGACGCAACAAGCATCAGCATATACTCAGGCAGATGTTTAACATCCGCCAGACCAGCACAGTCAAGGATTACGTGGAGCGATTCTCAGAGTTGTTTGATCAGTTGACTGCATATGAGCCAAATCCCAGTCAGGTACATTATGTCACTTGATTCATGGAGGGGCTAGTGCCATCAGTCCGACTGCTGGTGGGTATTCAACAACCTTCAGATCTGGACGCAACATATGCTCTGGCCCTGCTATCTAAAGAACTGGGAGATCACTCATTCCAGCCAACAGTTTCAGTTAGTTTAGTGTCTCACAACAAGAAAAAATTACAGCCATCTGCTCGCATGTCAGTAAGGCAGTAGAGGACAGACATACTACAAAAACAAGCCGTCCAGCCCCGGTTGAGGACCGCCGGTCAGCTCTTCGTGCCTACAGGAAATCTAAGGGACTCTGTTTCATTTGTGGAGAGCGTTGGGCAAGAGATTGCTACGTCTTGAGCTTGCGTTGGATTTCCCCGAAGAAGAAAGGATGATGCAGCAGAGCAGCGTAAGTATTTCCCTCAGTTTTTGAGAACCAAGGTATCAATCCAGTAGGAGGCCACGCTCAAGTCCCTCGTTGAAGGAAATATGACCTAGAGGCAATAATAAAGTTATTATTTATTTCCTTATATCATGATAAATGTTTATTATTCATGCTAGAATTATATTAACCGGAAACATAATACATGTGTGAATACATAGACAAACAGAGTGTCACTAGTATGCCTCTACTTGACTAGCTCGTTGATCAAAGATGGTTATGTTTCCTAACCATACACATGAGTTGTCATTTGATTAACAGGATCACATCATTAGGAGAATGATGTGATTGACTTGACCCATTCCGTTAGCATAGCACTTGATCGTTTAGTTTGTTGCTATTGCTTTCTTCATGACTTATACATGTTCCTATGACTATGAGATTATGCAACTCCCGTTTACCGGAGGAACACTTTGTGTGCCACCAAACGTCACAACGTAACTGGGTGATTATAAAGGTGCTCTACAGGTGTCTCCGAAGGTACTTGTTGGGTTGGCGTATTTCGAGATTAGGATTTGTCACTCCGATTGTCGGAGAGGTATCTCTGGGCCCTCTCGGTAATGCACATCACTTAAGCCTTGCAAGCATTGCAACTAATGAGTTAGTTGCAGGATGATGTATTACGGAACGAGTAAAGAGACTTGCCGGTAACGAGATTGAACTAGGTATTGAGATACCGACGATCGAATCTCGGGCAAGTAACATACCGATGACAAAGGGAACAACGTATGTTGTTATGCGGTCTGACCGATAAAGATCTTCGTAGAATATGTGGGAGCCAATATGAGCATTCAGGTTCCGCTATTGGTTATTGACCGGACACGTGTCTCGGTCATGTCTACATTGTTCTCGAACCCGTAGGGTCCGCACGCTTAAGGTTTCGATGACAGTTATATTATGAGTTTATGAGTTTTGATGTACCGAAGGAGTTCGGAGTCCCGGATGAGATCGGGGACATGACGAGGAGTCTCGAAATGGTCGAGACGTAAAGATCGATATATTGGACGACTATATTCGGACATCGGAAAGGTTCCGAGTGATTCGGGTATTTTTCGGAGTACCAGAGAGTTACGGGAATACGTATTGGGCCTTATTGGGCCATACGGGAAAGAAGGAAAAGGGCCTCAAGGGTGGCCGCACCCCTCCCCTTGGTCTGGTCCGAATTGGACTAGGGAAGGGGGCGCCCCCTTCCTTCCTTCTCCTTTTCCCTTCCTCTTTTCATATTCCATATGGGAGGTGGAATCCTACTAGGACTAGGGAGTCCTAGTAGGACTCCACACTTGGCGCGCCCCCTCCTAGGGCCGGCCTCCTCCTCCCTTGCTCCTTTATATACGGGTGCAGGGGGGCACCCCAAAGACACAACAATTAATCATTGATCTCTTAGCCGTGTGCGGTGCCCCCTTCCACCATAATCCTCGATAATATTGTAGCGGTGCTTAGGCGAAGCCCTGCGACGGTAGAACATCAAGATCGTCACCACGCCGTCGTGCTGACGGAACTCTTCCCCGACATTCCGCTGGATCGGAGTCCGGGGATCGTCATCGAGCTGAACGTGTGCTAGAACTCGGAGGTGCCGTAGTTTCGGTGCTTGATCAGTCGGGCCGTGAAGATGTACGACTACATCAACCGCGTTGTGCTAACGCTTCCGCTTTCGGTCTACGAGGGTATGTAGACAACACTCTCCTCTCTCGTTGCTATGCATCACCATGATCTTGCGTGTGCATAGGAAAATTTTGAAATTACTGCGTTCCCCAACAGTGGCATCTGAGCCTAGGTTTTATGTGTTGATGTTATGCACGAGTAGAACACAAGTGATTTGTGGGCGATATAAGTTATACTGCTTACCGGCATGTCATACTTTGGTTCGGCGGTATTGTTGGATGAAGCGGCCCGGACCGACATTACGCGTACGCTTACGCGAGACTGGTTCTACCGACGTGCTTTGCACATAGGTGGTTGGCGGGTGTCAGTTTCTCCAACTTTAGTTGAAGCGAGTGTGGCTACGCCCGGTCCTTGCGAAGATTAAAACAGCACCAACTTGACAAACTATCATTGTGGTTTTGATGCGTAGATAAGAACGGTTCTTGCTAAGCCCGTAGCAGCCACGTAAAACTTGCAACAACAAAGTAGAGGACGTCTAACTTGTTTTTGCAGGGCATGTTGTGATGTGATATGGTCAAGACATGATGCTAAATTTTATTGTATGAGAGGATCATGTTTTGTAACCGAGTTATCGGCAACTGGCAGGAGCCATATGGTTGTCGCTTTATTGTATGCAATGCAATCGCGCTGTAATGCTTTACTTTATCACTAAGCGGTAGCGATAGTCGTGGAAGCATAAGATTGGCGAGACGACAACGATGCTACGATGGAGATCAAGGTGTCACGCCGGTGACGATGGTGATCATGACGGTACTTCGGAGATGGAGATCACAAGTACAAGATGATGATGGCCATATCATATCACTTATATTGATTGCATGTGATGTTTATCTTTTATGCATCTTATCTTGCTTTGATTGACGGTAGCATTATAAGATGATCCCTCACTAAATTATCAAAGTATAAGTGTTCTCCCTGAGTATGCACCGTTGCGAAAGTTCTTCGTGCTGAGACACCACGTGATGATCGGGTGTGATAGGCTCTACGTTCAAATACAACGGGTGCAAAACAGTTGCACACGCGGAATACTCAGGTTAAACTTGACGAGCCTAGCATATAACAGATATGGCCTCGGAACACGGAGACCGAAAGGTCGAGCATGAATCATATAGTAGATATGATCAACATAGTGATGTTCACCATTGAAACTACTCCATCTCACGTGATGATCGGACATGGTTTAGTTGATTTGGATCACGTGATCACTTAGAGGATTAGAGGGATGTCTATCTAAGTGGGAGTTCTTAAGTAATATGATTAATTGAACTTTAATTTATCATGCTTAGTCCTGGTAGTATTAGCATATGTAGATCTATAGCTCGCGTTTAGCTCCCCTGTTTTATTTTTGATATGTTCCTAGAGAAAACTAAGTTGAAAGATGTTAGTAGCAATGATGCGGATTGGATCCGTGATCTGAGGTTTATCCTCATTGCTGCACAGAAGAATTATGTCTTTGATGCACCGCTAGGTGACAAACCTATTGCAGAAGCAGATGCAGATGTTATGAACATTTGGCTAGCTCAATATGATGACTACTTGATAGTTTAGTGCACCATGCTTAAACGTTTTAGAATCGGGACTTCAAAGATGTTTTGAACGTCATGGACCATATGAGATGTTCCAGGAGTTGAAGTTAATATTTCAAGCAAATACCCGAGTTGAGAGATATGAAGTCTCCAACAAGTTCTATAGCTAAAAGATGGAGGAGAATAGCTCAAGCAGTGAGCATGTGCTCAGATTGTCTGGGTACTACAATCGCTTGAATCAAGTGGGAGTTAATCTTCCAGATAAAATAGTGATTGACAGAATTCTCTAGTCACCATCACCAAGTTAGTAGAACTTCGTGATGAACTATGATATGCAAGGGATAACGGAAACGATTCCCAAGCTCTTCGTAATGCTGAAATCGACGAAGGTAGAAATCAAGAAAAATATCAAGTGTTGATGGTAGACAAGACCACTAGTTTCAAGAAAAGGGCAAAGGGAAGAAGGGGAACTTCAAGAAGAACGGCAAGCAAGTTGCTGCTCAAGTGAAGAAGCCCAAGTCTGGTCCTAAGCCTGAGACTAAGTGCTTCTACTGCAAAGGGACTGGTCACTGGAAGCGGAACTGCCCCAAGTATTTGGCGGATAAGAAGGATGGCAAAGTGAACAAAGGTATATTTGATATACAGATTATTGATGTGTATTTTACTAGTGTTCGTAGCAACCCCTCGGTATTTGATACTGGTTCAGTTGCTAAGAGTAGTAACTCGAAACGGGAGTTGCAGAATGAACATAGACTAGTTAAGGGTGAAGTGACGATGTGTGTTGGAAGTGGTTCCAAGATTGATATGATCATCATCGCACACTCCCTATACTTTTGGGATTAGTGTTGAACCTAAATAAGTGTTATTTGGTGTTTGCGTTGAGCATGAATATGATTTGATCATGTTTATTGCAATACGGTTATTCATTTAAGTAAGAGAATAAATTGTTGTTCTGTTTACATGAATAAAACCTTATATGGTTACACACCCAATGAAAATGGTTCGTTGGATCTCGATCGTAGTGATACACATATTCATAATATTGAAACCAAAAGATGCAAAGTTAATAATGATGGTGCAATTATTTGTGGCACTGCCGTTTAGGTCATATTGGTGTAAAGCGCATGAAGAAAATCCATGCTGATGGGCTTTTGGAATCACTTGATTATGAATCAGTTGATGCTTGCGAACCATGCCTCATGGGCAAGATGACTAAGACTCCGTTCTCCGGAACAATGGAGCGAGCAACAGATTTGTTGGAAATCATACATACTGATGTATGTGGTCCGATGAATATTGAGGCTCGTGGCAGGTATCATTATTTTCTGATCTTCACAGATGATTTGAGCAGATATGAGTATATCTACTTGATGAAACACAAGTCTGAAACATTTGAAAAGTTCAAAGAATTTCAGAGTGAAGTGGAGAATCATCGTAACAAAAATAAAAGTTTCTACGATATGATCGCAGAAGTAAAATATTTGAGTTACGAGTTTGGCCTTCAGTTAAAAACAATGTGAAATAGTTTCACTACTCACGCCACCTGGAACACCACAGCATAATGGTGTGTCCGAACGTCATAACCGTACTTTATTAGATATGGTGCGATCTATGATGTCTCTTACCGATCTACCACTATCGTTTTGGGGTTATGCATTAGAGACAGCTGCATTCACGTTAAATAGGGCACCATCTAAATCCGTTGAGACGACACCGTATGAACTATGGTTTGGCAAGAAACCTAAGCTGTCGTTTCTTAAAGTTTGAGGTTGCAATGCTTATGTGAAAAAGTTTCAACCTGATAAGCTCTAACCCAAATCGGAGAAGTGCGTCTTCATAGGATACCCAAAAGAAAATGTTGGGTACACCTTCTATCACAGATCCGAAGGCAATATATTCGTTGCTTTGAATGGATCCTTTCTAGAAAAGGAGTTTCTCTCGAAAGAAGTGAGTGGGAGGAAAGTAGAACTTGATGAGGTAACTGTACCTGCTCCCTTATTGGAAAGTAGTTCATCACAGAAATCTGTTCCTGTGACTACTACACCGATTAGTGAGGAAGCTAATGATGATGATCATGTAACTTCAGATCAAGTTACTACCGAACCTCGTAGGTAAACCAGAGTGAGATCCGCACCAGAGTGGTACGGTAATCCTGTTCTGGAGGTCATGTTACTTGACCATGACGAGCCTACGAACTATGAGGAAGCGATGATGAGCCCAGATTCCGCGAAATGGCTTGAGGCCATGAAATCTGAGATGAGATCCATGTATGAGAACAAAGTATGGACTTTGATTGACTTGCCCAATGATCGGCGAGCCATTGAGATTAAATGGATCTTCAAGAGGAAGACGGACGCTGATAGTAGTGTTACTATCTACAAAGCTAGAATTGTCGCAAAAAGGTTTTCGACAAGTTCAAGGTGTTGACTACGATGAGAGTTTCTCACTCGTATCTATGCTTAAGTCTGTCCGAATCATGTTAGCAATTGCCGCATTTTATGAAATCTGGCAAATGGATAAACAAAACTGCATTCCTTAATGGATTTATTAAAGAAGAGTTGTATATGATGCAACCAGAAGGTTTTGTCAATCCTAAAGGTACTAACAAAATATGCAAGCTCCAGCGATCCATCTATGGACTGGTGCAAGCATCTCGGAGTTGGAATATACGCTTTGATAAGTTGATCAAAGCATATAGTTTTATACAGACTTGCGGTGAAGCCTGTATTTACAAGAAAGTGAGTGGGAGCACTACAGCATTTCTGATAAGTATATGTGAAAGACATATTGTTGATCGGAGATAATGTAGAATTATTCTGCAAAGCATAAAGGAATGTTTGAAAGGAGTTTTTCAAAGAAAGACCTCGGTGAAGCTGCTTACATATTGATCATCAAGATCTATAGAGATAGATCAATACGCTTGATAAGTTTTTTCAATGAGTACATACCTTGACAAGATTTTGAAGTAGTTCAAAATGGAACAGTCAAAAAGGAGTTCTTGCCTGTGTTACAAGGTGTGAAGTTGAGTAAGACTCAAAACCCGACCACGGCAGAAGATAGAGAGAGAATGAAAGTCATTCCCTATGCCTCAGCCATAGGTTCTATAAAGTATGCCATGCTGTGTACCAGACCTATTGTATACCCTGCCCTGAGTTTGGCAAAGGAGTACAATAGTGATCTAGGAGTAGATCACTGGACATTGGTCAAAATTATCCTTAGTGGAATAAGGATATGTTTCTCGATTATGGAGGTGACAAAAGGTTCGTCGTAAAGGGTTACGTCGATGCAAGTTTTGACACTGATCCAGATGACTCTAAGTCTCAATCTGGATACATATTGAAAGTGGGAGCAATTAGCTAGAGTAGCTCCATGCAGAGCATTGTTGACATAGAAATTTGCAAAATACTTACGGATCTGAATGTGGCAGACCCGTTGACTAAACTTCTCTCACAAGCAAAACATGATCACACCTCAGTACTCTTTGGGTGTTAATCACATAGCGATGTGAACTAGATTATTGACTCTAGTAAACCCTTTGGGTGTTGGTCACATGTCGATGTGAACTATGGGTGTTAATCACATGGTGATGTGAACTATTGATGTTAAATCACATGGCGATGTGAACTAGATTATTGACTCTAGTGCAAGTGGGAGACTGAAGGAAATATGCCCTAGAGGCAATAATAAAGTTATTATTTATTTCCTTATATCATGATAAATGTTTATTATTCATGCTAGAATTGTATTAACCGGAAACATAATACATGTGTGAATACATAGACAAACAGAGTGTCACTAGTATGCCTCTACTTGACTAGCTCGTTGATCAAAGATGGTTATGTTTCCTAACCATAGACATGAGTTGTCATTTGATTAACGGGATCACATCATTAGGAGAATGATGTGATTGACTTGACCCATTCCATTAGCATAACACTTCATCGTTTAGTTTGTTGCTATTGCTTTCTTCATGACTTATACATGTTCCTATGACTATGAGATTATGCAACTCCTGTTTACTGGAGGAACACTTTGTGTGCCACCAAACGTCACAACGTAACTGGGTGATTATAAAGGTGCTCTACAGGTGTCTCCGAAGGTACTTGTTGGGTTGGCGTATTTCGAGATTAGGATTTGTCACTCCGATTGTCGGAGAGGTATCTCTGGGCCCTCTCGGTAATGCACATCACTTAAGCCTTGCAAGCATTGCAGCTAATGAGTTAGTTGTAGGATGATGTATTACGAAATGAGTAAAGAGACTTGCCGGTAACAAGATTGAACTAGGTATTGAGATACCGATGATCGAATCTCGGGCAAGTAACATACCGATGACAAAGGGAACAACGTATGTTGTTATGCGGTCTGACCGATAAAGAACTTCGTAGAATATGTGGGAGCCAATATGACCATCCAGGTTCCGCTATTGGTTATTGACCGGAGACGTGTCTCAGTCATGTCTACATTGTTCTCGAACCCGTAGGGTCCGCACGCTTAAGGTTTCGATGACAGTTATATTATGAGTTTATGAGTTTTGATGTACCGAAGGAGTTCGGAGTCCCGAATGAGATCGGGCCATCGGGGACATGACGAGGAGTCCCTAAATGGTCGAGACGTAAAGATCGATATATTGGACGACTATATTCGTACATCGGAAAGGTTCCGAGTGATTCAGGTATTTTTCGGAGTACCAGAGAGTTACGGGAATACGTATTGGGCCTTATTGGGCCATATGGGAAAGAAGGAAAAGGGCCTCAAGGGTGGCCGCACCCCTCCCCTTGGTCTGGTCCAAATTGGACTAGGGAAGGGGGCGCCCCCTTCCTTCCTTCTCCTTTTCCCTTCCTATTTTCCTATTCCATATGGGAGGTGGAATCCTACTAGGACTAGGGAGTCCTACTAGGACTCCACACTTGGCGCGCCCCTCCTAGGGCCGGCCTCCTCCTCCCTTGCTCCTTTATATACGTGTGCAGGGGGGCACCCCAAAGACAGAACAATTGATCATTGATCTCTTAGCCGTGTGCGGTGCCCCCTTCCACCATAATTCTCGATAATATTGTAGCGGTGCTTAGGCGAAGCCCTGCGACGGTAGAACATCAAGATCGTCACCACGCCGTCGTGCTGACGGAACTCTTCCCCGACATTCTGCTGGATCGGAGTCCGGGGATCCTCATCGAGCTGAACGTGTGCTAGAACTCAGAGGTGCCGTAGTTTTGGTGCTTGATCGGTCGGGCCGTGAAGACGTATGACTACATCAACCGCGTTGTGCTAACGCTTCCGCTTTCGGTCTACGAGGGTACGTAGACAACACTCTCCTCTCTCGTTGCTATGCATCACCATGATCTTGCGTGTGCGTAGGAAAATTTTGAAATTACTACGTTCCCCAACACTCGTACCTGCACAAAACGATAGCTACTCGCAACCAACGCGATTAGGGGTTGTCAATCCCTTCACGGTCACTTACGAGAGTGAGATCTAATAGATATAATATTTTTGGTATAAAGATGCAAAGTAAAAATAAAAGGCAAAGTAAAAAAGCAAAGCAAGATTAAAGTAATGGAGATTGATATGATGAGAATAGACCCGGGGGCCATAGGTTTGACTAGTGGCTTCTCTCAAGAGCATAAGTATTCTACGGTGGGTGAACAAATTACTGTTGAGCAATTGACAGAATTGAGCATAGTTATGAGAATATCTAGGTATGATCATGTATATAGGCATCACGTCCGTGACAAGTAGACTGAAACGATTCTGCATCTACTACTATTACTCCACTCATCGACCGCTATCCAGCATGCATCTAGAGTATTAAGTTAAAAACAGAGTAACACTTTAAGCAAGATGACAGGATGTAGAGAGATAAATTCATGCAATATAAAATAAACCCCATCTTGTTATCCTCGATGGCAACGATGCAATACGTGCCTTTGCTGCCCCTTCTGTCACTGGGAAAGGACACCGCAAGATCGAACCCAACGCTAAGCACTTTTCCCATGGCAAGAGCTACCAATCTAGTTGGCCAAACCAAACGGATAATTCAAAGAGACTTGCAAAGATAACCAATCATACATAAAAGAATTCAGAGAAGATTCAAATCTTATTCATAGATAGACTTGATCATAAACCCACAATTCATCGGTCTCAGCAAACACACCGCAAAAAGAAGATTACATCGAATAGATCTCCACAAGAGAGGAGGAGAATTTTGTATTGAGATTCAAAGAGAGAGAAGAAGCCATCTAGCTACTAACTATGGACCCGAAGGTCTGAGGTAAACTATTCACACATCATCGGAGAGGCTATGATGATGTAGAAGCCCTCCGTGATGACGGCCCTCTTCCGGCGGAGCTCCGGAACAGGCCCCAAGATGGGATCTCGTGGATACAGAAAGTTGCGGCGGTCGAATTAGGTTTTTGGCTCCTCCTCTGTTCATTTGGGGGTACATAGGTATATATAGGAGGAAGGAGTACGCTGGTGGAGCTCCGAGGGGCCCACAAGGCAGGGGGCGCACCCTAGGGGGGGCGCCCCCCACCCTCGTGACCGCCTCTTTTGTTCCTTGGAGCAGGGTCCAATTCTCCTAGATCATGTTCGGTGAGAAAATCACGTTCCCGAAGGTTTTATTCCGTTTGGACTCCGTTTGATATTCCGTTTCTTCGAAACACTGAAATAGGCAAAAAAAACAGGAATTCTAGGCTGGGCCTTCGGTTAATAGGTTAGTCCCAAAAATAATATAAAAGTGGAAAATAAAGCCCAATATAGTCCAAAACAGTAGATAATATAGCATGGAGCAATCAAAAATTATAGATACGTTGGAGACGTATCAGAGATCACCGCTGTAAGCAGGAAGTTCAGCTGCATGTAGTCCAAGAGATGCTGGAGTATGTGCAGAATATGCCAGCAGAGACAAGTGACACTGAAGCTGAGAGTACTGGAGAAGTCAATGCGATTTGCATTTCAGTTGCAGCATTGGGAGATCCGTCTGTTCCTGCGATTGCAACTATGAAATTGAAAGTACAGTTGCAAGGACACAAGCTCACTCTTCTGGTTGACTCTGGGAGCACTCACTCCTTCCTAGATTGTGTTGTTGCTGCTCAAATTAAGGGATTTTCTGATATGCCTGTTAAAATGGTTAAGGTTGCTAATGGGAATTTAGTTCCCTGCAGCTAGCAACTGCTGTCAGGATCTTGGTCAACGGATGGGCACAAGTTCACCAGTGACTTTAAGATCTTTCCTCTCGGATCTTATAATTGAATTTTGGGTCTAGATTAGTTGGCCACCCATAGCCCCATGCAAGTGGACTGGGCAGAACAATGGTTATCGTTTGATCTGAATGGTATTACTGTCACATTACTAGCTAGGTGACGATGCGAATCCTAGTTTCCTAGCCATGATTGAGCTGTCATCGCTGCTCTCTTCCAAGAGCACAGAACAAACTGAGTTACTTGCTGAAATTGTAACATCCCAAAATTCTAAATTTTGGAATGTTATAAACAAATAGATAGATTTGATTGATTGTTTAATTGATTGACTGAAAGTGAGTGAATTCGAAACTTTTTGAAAGTTAAATGAGAGGGAATGAAAGGACTTTCCCAAACTTTCGTATTTGCTTTCTGATCTCCATGAATTCAAATTCTTTTCAAATACAAAACCCTTGAGCGAAGATGATATGACTTCTTCCATTTAAATTAAATGAAAGGGTATTTGAAAATAATTGAATTTCATTTGGAAATATTTCAATTCATAAACTTCATGCAGCTCAATGATTTTCATGAGAGAAAATAAAATGACTTCTTCAAATTATATGAAATATGAGTTGGGAGTTTCAAAGAATTAAATTCAAAGTTCTTTTGAATTTATTTTCAATTTGGAGTTATTTGAGTTTTATTCAAATTATTTTTCTCCAAAAATAAAATATATGGAAATTAGGGTAACATGATTCCCTACAACATAAAATTAGAGAGAAATAAATTTGAAATCATTTTGGTATTTTTAAAATGATTTTTGTTGGATTTTAATAGACCAGTAGCACTCTTTGAATTATTAGAATTTGTGTGTATTTTATTTAATGCTAGAAAAATGTTCATGTCGTAGAAAATCTTTTTCTGAAAATTTTGATATACAATATGCCTATATACAGTTTTATTTTATTTTCGTTTTAAAGTTTATCGCATTCTGTAAAAAAAACTGCACCACGTGGCCGGCCGAAAAAAGAAAAAAAAACTGCACCGCGCGGCCGGCCGAAGGCCTTTAGGCCCATCTGCCTCTTTTCTTCTCTGTTTCGTATATTTTTCGTCTACGTTTAGTCCCACATTGCCTAGCCTTTGGACCCTAAGCCTCTTTTCCACCAATAAATATAGACCCATAGAGCCTCCAAAAATCATCCGACTCGGGTTAAAGCAATATTTTGGTTTGACTAGATTCATTTAAGAGAAAATATATTTCTCCTCTCTGGCGCGACTTCTGGAAATTATCTCCTCTCCAAAGTCGTCCTTTCTCTGCCTTATAAAGATATCTTTCTTTATTATTTTTTCTTCTTATACTTCCGTAGTTTATTATTTTTAGACTAATATGATAGAATAATTAGATTATCAATTAGTCTACGTATTTATACATTAGATCCCAGCCCGTAGCTATTTTTTTCCCGTAAAACAGCTTGGCCCTCATTTTTCAAATAGCCATAACTTTTTACTCGTTTGTTCAAATCCAACGAAACCAACGCCCACTTCTTCGTTATGATCTCCTTTATCCAGTAATCCAACTCAAACATCTTTTTGAAAAGTTCAAATTTAAATTATATCAGATTTGAATTCAAACTTCGTTTGATCATAACTTGAGTTTCGTAGCTCCGTTTGAGTTGATTCTTTTTGCAAATCGAAGCTTTTGACCTAAACTTTTTGATAAGGCCAAATTCATATAATTTTGGTACTGTTAGAAATTGTTTTATGTTGCAAGAGCTATTTGCTTGGTTTTGATGTTTTTCGAATCGTCTTCTTCGTTCTTCCCGATCTTTTGAGTGATTGCTTATGTGTGGTTACTATTGCTTGATTACGATAGATTGACCGGAGTGTGACGAGTAGAGCTATCAAGATTTTTGAGTGCGAATCATCTTCATCAACATTGCAGGCAAGTTCACACTTTGATCATACCTCCTACTACCTAGTTTTATTGCATTAGATCAATCCTCAAACATTGCATGATTAGGATCTAATTAAATTGTGGGATGGGAAGTAGTTGAGGTAGTACCTATTACCTGTTTGTTATCAAACCCTTGGGAGTTACTATTACGTTATGCTTATAGTGCCATGCTATGCTCGTAGACGTGGATTGGGTTTTGAGAGTATCCATGACAGATGTGAGATTGTTAATTAATGATTTACTTAAGGTGGCAACTTAAACACACATCTGGGTGGATTAAGGCACCTGGTTATTCTAGGATTGCCTGTCTAGGCACCTGGGTAATCCAGGACTTGCCTGTTTTCTTTTGGACCGCCACCCAGGCTCAAAGGGATCATGAGACTATTCATACTAGAAACTTCCGTGTGCAGCCACAAGCTATTATGGGCTCTAGCATAGTTGACTAAGTCGTGCGAACTCTTACAGTGGTAGACTAGCAGATGTAGGGGATGTAGGTGGTACGGTCTACCCGATCGTAAGGTGCTAGCGCTTCTGAAAGACTATGTCTCGATCATCCGTCTTCTCAAACACCATGTAGTGCGAGAAACCAAACGGAGGCGATCGAGTCTTGTGGGGAAAAGTGCGCAAACCTCTGCAGAGTGTATAAACTAATCATGATTAGCCGTGTCCCCGGTTATGGACATCTTGAGTATCTAGTTCTTGGATTATCCTGTTGATCTCATCACGTTACTTTAAATGAATATTGTTGGGTTTTAATGATGTTACTTAATTGGGATTGAGAATGCTGTCAACCATTCTCAATGTTCAACAACCACCATGATAGTTAAATAAATTTATTCCTTTGCAGTAGGGAAAAATTGGCTTTTCGCAAAAACATTATAACCATAGAGCTTTTCCACCAGCCATATATGCATGTAGTGATAGCCATTGTTCATCATTTTCTCTATGGTGTGAATTTGCCAGTACATTCAATGTACTGACCCGTTTAGGGCTGCAACGTCTCATGTTGCAGGTTTCTTACGACGAGTAAGTGATACGTTAGGGTTACGATTTCTACACTCAACTTTGCCGTTGGTGTTGATGGGAATCCACAACCTTGTTACTTCCGCTATATCGATTGAGGTAATAGTATTTACGTTACTTTATACATGTGATTTACCTCTGTTACAAATCCTTCGAGTACTGTGTGTGTCAGCATACCGATCCAGGGATGACACTTAAGCACAGAGACTTGATCCATTCGGGTCAGGTCGCTACAAAAATTAAGGAAATTCTCAACACTTATGCTACTGTGTTTGAAGCTCCTTATGGCCTTCCACCTAGGAGAAAATATGATCACACTATTCTCCTTATTCCAGGAGCTTCACCTATTTCTATCAGACCATACAGGCTTCCACCTGCCATCAAGGATGAGATGGAGAGGCAAGTTAAAGAGATGTTGGATTCAGGTATCATTAGGCATATCACTAGTGCTTTTTCGTCGCCCATGATTATGGTTCAGAAGAAAGATAAGACTTGGAGGCCAGTCTTTGACTACAGACATTTAAATGCACTAACTGTAAAGAGCAAATACCCTATTCCTATCATTGACGTGCTACTTGATAAATTAGCTGGATCCTGTTGGTTTTCTAAGCTCGATCTCAGATTTGGTTACCACCAAATTCGGTTGGCTCCTGGTGAAGAACATAAAACAACATTTCAAACACACTTTGGGCACTTTGAGTTCCTGGTTGTGTCCTTTGGGCTGACTGGTGGTCCAAATACTTTCCATTTTGCTATGAATGACACTCTGTCCCCTTGCCCCAGAGAATTTGCTATCTCATTCTTTGATGAAAGCTTAATTTTCAGTGCAACTTATGCTCTCCATTTGGAACACTTGGCAAGAGTTCTGCAGTTGTTGCAACAACACTAGTGGAAAGTGAAGTTGTCAAAGTGTGCTTTTTCTCAAACCTAGATTAGTTATTTGGGCCACATCATCAGCAGTCAGGGGGTTGCAACTGATCCTGAAAAGATTACAAGCATTCAGGAGTGGCCTGTACCTGTGTCTGCTAAGGAGGTCAGGGGATTTTTGGGTCTAGCTGGCTATTACAGGAAATTCATAGCCCATTATGGTCTCACTAGCAAACCTCTTACCAATTTACTCAAGAAGGGGGTGCTGTTCCACTCGACAAGCACTGAAAAACAAGCTTTTACAACCCTCAAACAAACACTGATGTCAGCACCTGTTCTGGCTCTCCCAGATTTCTCTAAACAGTTTGTTATTGAAACTGATGCTTGTGACATAGGAGTAGGTGCAGTATTAATGCAGGAAGGGCACCCACTGGCATATGTGAGCAAGGCATTGGGCCCAAGGAATCAAACTCTGTCAGTTTATGAGAAAGAGTATCTGGCGATTTTGTTGGCTGTTGAACACTAGCGTCAGTATCTGCAGCTGTCCGAGTTCATTATCAAAACAGATCAGTGCAGTTTGGCTAGTTTGTCTGAACAACGACTGCATACCAAGTGGAAGAAGAAAGCTCTGACTAAGCTGCTAGGGTTATGATACGTCTCCAACGTATCTATAATTTTTGATTGATGCATGCTATATTATCTACTGTTTTAAACATTATTGGGCTTTATTATCCACTTTTATATTATTTTTGGGACTAACCTATTAACCGGAGGCCCAGCCCAGAATTGCCGTTTTTGCCTGTTTTAGGGTTTCGAAGAAAAGGAATATCAAACGGAATCCAAACGGAATGAAACCTTCGGGAACATGATTTTCTCAATAGATAAGACCCGGGCGACTTGGACCCTAAGCCAAGGCATGTAACAGGAGGCCACGAGGTAGGCGGCGCGCCCTACCCTACCAGGCGCGCCCCCACCCTCGTGGGCCCCCTATTGCTCCACTGACATACTTCTTCCTCCTATATATATCCACGTACCCCCAAACAATCAGAACAGGGGCCAAAACCCTAATTCCACCACCGTAACTTTCTGCATCCACAAGATCCCATCTTGGGGCCTGATCTGGAGCTCCGTCGGAGGGGGCATCGATCACGTAGGGCTTCTACATCAACACCATAGCCCCTCCGATGAAGTGTGAGTAGTTTATCTCAGACCTACGGGTCCATAGTTAGTAGCTAGATGGCTTCTTCTCTCTTTTTGGATCTCAATACAATGTTCTCCCCCTCTCTTGTGGAGAACTATTTGATGTAATCTTCTTTTTGCAGTGTGTTTGTTGAGATCGATGAATTGTGGGTTTATGATCAAGTCTATCTATGAATAATATTTGAATCTTCTCTGGATTCTTTTATGTATGATTGGTTACTTTGCAAGTCTCTTTGAATTATTAGTTTGGTTTGTCCTACTAGATTGATATTTCTTGCAATCGGAGAAGTGCTTAGTTTTGGGTTCAATCTTGCGGTGTCCTTTCCCGGTGACAATAAGGGCAGCAAGGCACGTATTGTATTGTTGCCATTGAGGATAACAAGATGGGGGTTTCTTCATATTGCATGAGTTTATCCCTCTACATCATGTCATCTTGCTTAAGGCGTTACTCTGTTTTTAACTTAATACTCTAGATGCATGCTGGATAGCGGTCGATGAGTGGAGTAATAGTAGTAGATGCAGGCAGGAGTCGGTCTACTTGTCTCGGACGTGATGCCTATATACATGATCATGCCTAGATATTCTCATAATTATGCTCAATTCTGTCAATTGCTCAAACAGTAATTTGTTCACCCACCGTAGAATACTTATGCTCTCGAGAGACACTAGTGAAACCTATGGCCCCCGGGTCTATCTTCATCATATTGTTCTCCTACTACTTTGCTATTTACTTTTCCTATATTTTACTTTGCATCTTTGTCATAAAAATACCAAAAATATTATCTTTATCATATCTATCAGATCTCACTCTCGTAAGTGGCCTCATAGGGATTGACAATCCCTATTTGCATTAGTTGCGAGGATTTATTTGTTTTGTGCAGGTATGAGAGACTTGCGCGTAGCCTCCTACTGGATTGATACCTTGGTTCTCAAAAACTGAGGATACTTACGCTACTTTACTACATCATCCCTTCCTCTTCAGGGAAAACCAACGCAGTGCTCAAGAGGTAGGAAGAAGGATTTCTGGCGCCGTTGCCGGGGAGGTTTGCGCAAGTCAAGATTTCACTCCCGACAACGAGCCATTTCTGGCGCCGTTGCCGGGGAGGTCTTCGCAAAAGTGAACATACCAAGTACCCATCACATACCCTTATCTCCCGCATTACATTATTTTCCATTTGCCTCTCGTTTTGCTCTGCCCCCACTTCACCCTTGCCATTTTATTCACCCTCTCTCTCTCTCTATCCTCCCTCTCTTTCTCTATTTGCCTCTTTTACCCGTTTGCCTCTTTGTTTGCTTGTCACGATGGCTCAAGATAATACTAAATTATGTGACTTCACCAATACCAACAACAATGATTTTATTAGCACTCCGATTGCTCCTCTTACCGATGCTGAATCTTGTGAAATTAATACTGTTTTGCTGAATCTTGTCATGAAAGATCCATTTTCCGGCCTTCCTAGTGAAGATGCCGCTACCCATCTAAATAGCTTCATTGATTTGTGTGATATGCAAAAGAAGAAAGATGTGGATAATGATATTGTTAAATTGAAGCTATTTCCTTTTTCGCTCAGAGATCGTGCTAAAGCTTGGTTTTCGTCTTTGCCTAAAAATAGTATTGATTCATGGAACAAGTGCAAAGATGCTTTTATCTCTAAGTATTTTCCTCCTGCTAAGATAATCTCTCTTAGAAATGATATTATGAATTTTAAGCAACTTGATCATGAACATGTTGCACAATCTTGGGAGAGAATGAAATTAATGATACGTAATTGCCCTACTCATGGTTTAAATTTGTGGATGATTGTTCAAAAAATTTATGCCATATTGAATTTTGCTTCTAGAAATCTTTTAGATTCGGCCGCGGGAGGCACTTTTATAGAAATCACTTTAGGAGAAGCTATTAAACTCCTAGATAATATTATGGTTAATTATTCTCAATGGCACACTGAAAGATCTACTAATAAAAAGGTGCATGCGATAGAAGAAATAAATGTTTTGAGTGGAAAGATGGATGAACTTATGAAATTATTTGCTAATAAGAGTGTTTCTTATGATCCTAATGATATGCCCTTGTCTACTTTGATTGATATTAATAATGAATCTATGGATGTGAATTTTGTTGGTAGGAACAATTTTGGTAATAACGCGTATAGAGGAAATTTCAACCCTAGGCCTTATCCTAGTAATTCCTCTAATAACTATGGTAATTCCTACAACAATTCTTTTGGAAATTATAATAAGGTGCCCTCTGATTTTGAATCTAATATTAAAAAATTTATTACTTTGCAAAAGAATTTTAATGCTATGATTGAAGAAAAATTGCTTAAGATTGATGATTTGGCTAGGAACATTGATAGAATTTCTCTTGATGTTGATTTTTTGAAACTTAGATCTATTCCACCTAAGCATGATATCAATGAGTCTCTCAAAGCCATGAGAATTTCCATTAATGAGTGCAAAGAAAGAACCGCTAGGATGCATGCTAAGAAAGATGCCTTTATAAAAGCGTGTTCTTCTAGTTCCTATGAAAATAATGATGAAGATCTAAAAGTTATTGATGTGTCCCATATTAAATCTTTGTTTTTCAATATGAATCTTGATAATGATGGGACTGAATATGATCCACCATTACCTAGAAGGCATTCTAAGAATTCGGAATTTGTTGATCTTGATGCTAAATTTGATAAAAGTGGGATCAAAGAAATTAAAACCCTAGATGTTGCTAAAACCACTATTATGGATTTCAAGGAATTTAACTATGAAAATTGCTCTTTGATTGATTGTATTTCCTTGTTTCAATCCGTGCTAAATTCTCCTCATGCTTATAGTCAAAATAAATCGTTTACTAAACATATCGTTGATGCCTTGATGCAATCTTATGAAGAAAAACTTGAATTGGAAGTTTCTATCCCTAGAAAACTTTATGATGAGTAGGAACCAACAATTAAAATTAAAATTAAAATTAAATATCATAAATGCTATGCTTTATGTGATTTTGGTGCTAGTGTTTCCACGATTCCAAAGACTTTGTGTGATTTGTTAGGTTTCCGTGATTTTGATGATTGCTCTCTAAACTTCCACCTTGCGGATTCCACTATTATGAAACCTATAGGAAGAATTAATGATGTTCTTATTGTTGCAAATAGGAATTATGTGCCCGTAGATTTTATTGTTCTTGACATAGATTGCAATCCTTCATGTCCTATTATTCTTGGTAGACCTTTCCTTAGAACAATTGGTGCAATTATTGATATGAAGGAAGGAAATATCAGATTCCAATTTCCATTAAGGAAAGGCATGGAACACTTTCCTAGAAAAATATTAAATTACCTTATGAATCTATTATGAGAGCCACTTATGGATTGCCTACCAAAGATGGCAATACCTAGATCTATTCTTGCTTGTTATGCCTAGCTAGGGGCGTTAAACGATAGCGCTTGTTGGGAGGCAACCCAATTTTATTTTTATTCCTTTCTTTTTGCTCATGTTTAGTAATAAATAATTTAGCTAGCCTCTGTTTTGGTTGTGTTTTTTTAATTTAGTGTTTGTGCCAAATAGAACCGTTGGGAAGACTTGGGGAAAGTCTTGTTGAACTTGCTGTAAAAAACAGAAACTTTAGCATTCACGAGAACTGATGTCATTTTTATTTGGAGAGTGATATTTAGTTAATTCCTTTTGAAGATGATTAATAGATAAATTCCTCACGTTCAGCAATTTATTTTAGAATTTTTGGGGTTCCAGATCTTGCGCTAGCTACAGATTACTACAGACTGCTCTGTTTTTGACAGATTCTGTTTTTCGTGTGTTGTTTGCTTATTTTGATGAATCTATGGCTAGTAAAATAGTTTATAAACCATACAGAAGTTGGAATACAGTAGGTATAACACCAATATAAACAAATAATGAGTTCATTACAGTACCTTGAAGTGGTCTTTTGTTTTCTTTCGCTAACGGAGCTCACGAGATTTTCTACTTTAAGTTTTGTGTTGTGAAGTTTTCAAGTTTTGGGTAAAGATTTGATGGATTATGGAACAAGGAGTGGCAAGAGCCTAAGCTTGGAGATGCCCATGGCACCCCCAAGAGAATATAAGGACACCTAAAAGCCAAAGCTTGCGGATGCCCTGGAAGGCATCCCCTCTTTCATCTACTTCTATCGATAACTTTACTTGGAGCTATATTTTTATTGGCCACATGATATGTGTTTTGCTTGGAGCGTCTTGTATTATTTGAGTCTTTTCTTGTTAGTTTAACACAATCATCCTTGCTGTACACACCTTTTTAGAGAGCTATACATAATTTGGAATTTGTTAGAATACTCTATGTGCTCCGCTTATATCTTTTGAGTCATATAATTTTGCTCTAGTGCTTCACTTATATCTTTTAGAGCACGGTGGTGGATTTGTTTTATAGAAACTATTGATCTCTCATGCTTCACTTAGATTATTTTGAGAGTCTTAAATAGCATGGTAATTTGCTTAAAATCCTAATATGCTTGGTATACAAGATTAATAATAAAACTTTCTTATGAGTGTGTTGAATACTATGATAAGTTTGATACTTGATAATTGTTTTGAGATATGAATATGGTGATATTAAAGTTGTGCTAGTTGAGTAGTTGTGAATTTGAGAAATACTTGTGTTGAGGTTTGTGATTCCCGTAGCACGCACGTATGATGAACCGTTATGTGATGAAGTCGGAGCATGATTTATTTTTTGATTGTCTTCCTTATGAGTGGCGGTGGGGGACAAGCGATGGTCTTTTCCTACCAATATATCCCACTAGGAGCATGCACGTAATACTTTGCTTTGATAACTTGTAGATTTTTGCAATAAGTATATGAGTTCTTTATGACTAATGTTGAGTCCTTGGATTATACACACTTCTCTCACCCTTCCACCTTTGCTAGCCTCTCTAATACCGCGCACCTTTCACCGGTATCATACACCCACCATATACCTTCCTCAAAACAGCCACCATACCTACCTATTATGGCATTTCCATAGCCATTCCGAGATATATTGCCATGCAACTTTCCACCGTTCTGTTTATTATGACACACTCCATCATTGTCATATTGCTTAGCACGATCATGTAGTTGACATCATATTTGTGGCAAAGCCACCGTTCATAATTCTTTCATACATGTCACTCATGCATCATTGCATATCCCGGTACACCGCCGGAGGCATTCATATAGAGTCATATTTTGTTCTAAGAATCGGGTTGTAAGAAAAATAAAAGTGTAATGATCATCATTATTAGAGCATTGCCCCAGTGAGGAAAGGATGATGGAGACTATGATCCCCCCCACAAGTCGGGATGAGACTCCGGACGAAAAATAAAAAAATAAAAATAAAATAAAAAAAGAGGCCATAAAAAAAGGAGAAAAGGCCCAAATAAAAAAATGAGAGAAAAAGAGAGAAGGGGCAATGATATATCCTTTTACCACACTTATGCTTCAAAGTAGCACCATGATCTTCATAGTAGAGAGTCTCTCATGTTATCACTTTCATATACTAGTGGGAAATTTTCATTATATAACTTGGCTTGTATATTCCAATGATGGGCTTCCTCAAAATGCCCTAGGTCTTCATGAGCAAGCAAGTTGGATGCACACCCACTTAGTTTCTTTTTGAGCTTTCATATACTTATAGCTCTAGTGCATCCGTTGCATGGCAATCCCTACTCACTCACATTGATATCTATTGATGGGCATCTCCATAGCCCATTGATATGCCTAGTTGATGTGAGACTATCTTCTCCCTTTTTGTCTTCTCCATAACCACCACTCTATTCCACCTATAGTGTTATGTCCATGGCTCACGCTCATGTATTGCGTGAAAATTGAAAAAGTTTTGAGAATGTCAAAAGTATGAAACAATTGCTTGGCTTGTCATCAGGGTTGTGCATGATTTAAATATTTTGTGTGGTGAAGATGGAGCATAGCCAGACTATATGATTTTGTAGGGAAAACTTTCTTTAACCATGTTATTTTGAGAAGACATAATTGCTTAGTTAGTATGCTTGAAGTATTATTATTTTTATGTCAATATGAACTTTTGTCTTGAATCTTTCGGATTTGAATATTCATACCACAATTAAGAATAATTACATTAAAATTATGCCAAGTAGCACTCCGCATCAAAAATTCTGTTTTTATCATTTACCTACTCGAGGACGAGCAGGAATTAAGCTTGGGGATGCTTCATATGTCTCCAACGTATCTATAATTTTTGATTGCTCCATGCTATATTATCTACTGTTTTAAACATTATTGGGCTTTATTATTCACTTTTATATTATTTTTGGGACTAACCTACTAACCGGAGGCCCAGCCCAGAATTGTTGTTTTTTGCCTGTTTTAGGGTTTCGAAGAAAAGGATATCAAACGGAGTCCAAACGGAATGAAACCTTCGGGAACATGATTTTCTCAACAGATAAGACCCGGGAGACTTGGACCCTACGCCAAGGCACGTAACAGGAGGCCACGAGGTAGGGGGCACGCCCTACCCTACCAGACGCGCCCCCACCCTCGTGGGCCCCTGTTGCTCCACCGACGTACTTCTTCCTCCTATATATATCCATGTACCGCCAAACGATTAGAACAGGAGCCAAAACCCTAATTCCATCGCCGTAACTTTCTGTATCCACGAGATCCCATCCTGGGGCCTGTTCTGGAGCTCCGCCGGAGGGGGCATCGATCACGGAGGGCTTCTACATCAACACCATAGCCCCTCCGATGAAGTGTGAGTAGTTTATCTCAGACCTACGGGTCCATAGTTAGTAGCTAGATGATTTCTTCTCTCTTTTTGGATCTCAACACAATGTTCTCCCCCTCTCTTGTGGATAACTATTCGATGTAATCTTCTTTTTGCGGTGTGTTTGTTGAGACCGATGAATTGTGGGTTTATGATCAAGTCTATCTATGAATAATATTTGAATCTTCTCTGAATTCTTTCATGTATGATTGGTTATCTTTGCAAGTCTCTTCGAATTATCAGTTTGGTTTGGCCTACTAGATTGATCTTTCTTGCAATGGGAGAAGTGCTTAGTTTTGGGTTCAATCTTGCGGTATCCTTTCCCGGTGACAGTAAGGGCAGCAAGGCACGTATTGTATTGTTGCCATCGAGGATAACAAGATGGGGTTTTCTTCATATTGCATGAGTTTATCCCTCTACATCATGTCATCTTGCTTAAGGCGTTACTCCGTTTTTAACTTAATACTCTAGATGCATGCTGGATAGCGGTCGATGAGTGGAGTAATAGTAGTAGATGCAGGCAGGAGTCAGTCTACTTGTCTTGAACGTGATGCCTATATACATGATCATGCCTAGATATTCTCATAATTATGCTCAATTTTGTCAATTGCTCAACAGTTATTTGTTCACCCATCGTAGAATACTTATGCTCTCGAGAGAAGCCACTAGTGAAACCTATGGCCCCCGAGTCTATCTTCATCATATTGTTCCCCTACTACTTTGCTATTTATTTTGCCTTTATTTTAATTTGCATCTTTATCATAAAAATACCAAAAACATTATCTTTATCATATCTATCCGATCTCACTCTCGTAAGTGGCCTCATAGGGATTGACAACTCCTATTTGCGTTGGTTGCGAGGATTTATTTGTTTTGTGCAGATACGAGAGACTTGCACGTAGCCTCCTACTGGATTGATACCTTGGTTCTCAAAAACTGAGGGAAATACTTACGCTACTTTACTGCATCATCCCTTCCTCTTCGGGGAAAACCAACGCAGTGCTCAAGAGGTAGCAGGTTACAATACAACATTATCTATAAAAAAAGGAGTGGAAAATCATGCTGCAGATGCCCTGTCCAGAAAGCCACATACATCTGCCGAAACTATGCCTGAACTATTCCCCATATCAACTGTTCAACCAGCCTGGCTCGATGACATTGTACACGGCTACTCTCAGGACAAGTTTTGCACTAATCTACTACAGAAACTTGTTTCTTATGGTGGCCACGATGGAAAATTTTCCTTGAAGTCTGGACTATTAAGAGTTGACAAATGCATTTGGGTAGGTGCAGATCCCAAGTTGCAGCACACAATTGTCAGTGCCTTCCACAACAGTCCAATTGGTGGGCACTTAGGCTTTCCCGTCACTTTCAAGCGTGTCAGGCAGCTGTTCCGTTGGCAAGGTATGCGCAGTTGCATTAAACAATATGTCTCGAACTGCACCATATGTCAGCAAGCAAAACCCGAACGAATTCCATACCCGGGCTTATTGCAACCCCTGCCTGTCCCTGGCTTGACGTGGGAAATGGTAACTATAGATTTTGTCGAAGGACTACCAGTTTCTAGGCAGTATAACTGTTTGATGGTGATCATTGACAAGCTGTCGAAGTATGGACACTTCATTCCATTGCATCATCCATTTATCGCAATTACAGTTGCTGAAGCGTTCCTCAACACAGTTTACCATTTGCATGGGATGCCTCTCTCTATAGTTTCAAATTGTGATCACATATTTACAAGCCAGTTCTGGAAGGAATTTTTTCAGAAAGCTGGTGTTCTATTGTGTATGAGTACAACGCGTCACCCTCAAACTGATGGACAAACGGAGCGGGTAAACCAACAAGTGGAATGTTTTCTGATGTGTTTTGTCAGTGCTCACCCCTCTCGCTGGGCTAAATGGATACCACTGTGTGAATACTGGTATAACACTAATTGTCACTCAGCAACAGGCCAGACTCCTTTTGATATCATCTATGGCCATGAACCACGTCACTTTGGGTTGACCGCGGAGAGTACAATGCAGTCTGCTGATGTGCAACCGTGGCTTGATGATCGCCAAGTGATTCTTCGATCAGTGCACAACAGTGCATGAAGACACAGGCTGATAAGCATCGATCTAAGTGTGTATTCGAGGTTGGGGACTCTGTTTTTCTAAAGCTACATCCATATCTTCAGACATCGGTTGCTCCCAGAGCGAATCACAAGTTGGCATTCAAATTCTATGGCCCCTTTGAAGTTCTGGAGCGCGTTGGCGAGGTGGCTTACCATTTGGCATTGCCGTTCACCAGTCGCGTGCACCTAGTATTTCATGTCTCTCTTCTGTGGAAGGTGCTCGGCCAAGCTCATGAGGTATTGCCCCAACTTCCCTCCCCAGATATGCAGTTTTCAGCTCCCGAGCAGGTGCTGCAACAGTGAGTGGTGCGTCGCGGATCCAATTCCCTGGTGCAAGTGCTGGTGAAGTGGAGCGACACGCCGGTGGAAATGGCAACATGGGAGGACAAGGTGCAGCTCAAGCAAAAATTTCCTCGAGCACCGGCTTGGGGGCAAGCCGTCTCTAACAGGGGAGGGATTGTCAGCAGCAGTGATCAAGACACAGAAGCTATGGAGAACCAAGCACCAGGAGTGGGCCGGCCCAGGAGACAGCCTCGCCTGCCGGCTCGGCTGGCTGGCCCGGAATGGGCCCATGTGGGAAGTGTACTTAAACCTGGCGATAGCGTGTGAGTGGCTGCGAATGGCTGGCAGGCTAGCAAACTTTCCCCTTTCGTGTTGTAACAGAAATCCTTCCTCCTCCTTCGATCCCCTCTCTATGAACTCGTGAATTGTAGCTCGATTCGGCGGTAATGGAGGCTAGTTGAGTGAATTTTTGATTGTGTGCTAACAACATGGGGCAGTAAGGCCGTAACCGCCGAGAACGACGAGGAACAGCTCATGCCAATTGGTATGGTTGTAGGCGGTGAGGTCTAGGGTGATAGGTACATGAACTTTAATGGAAGTGGCGTAGGTGGAGGGACTAGGCGTGCTGGGGTTGGAGGCAACCTTTTGGGAGATATCGGCCTCGCGAGCATCGAGGGCGATGGCACGCTCACAGAGTTCTTTTTCCTTTGCATCAATCTCATTGGGAGTTCATGGTGGGGGTTGAGAACTTGAGATCAAGTGCGGTTGGTGTTTTTAGGGACGTCAGATCAATGATGGGTCCGTCTTGGGATGAGCCAACATCAAGTACGATGTGGTTGCGACGTCTGGACTGATGCGTCATACGGGCCGCCGGAGAATGCAACTCCGCCTCGCCGACATCCATCGCCGCGATGGCTGCCGCCGCCTCCCGTGCCCGGTGCCTGTCACGCCGTGCCATGTTCTCGTTGGATGAAGCTCATGGCGCGTCCCGATGCTCGACGCACTAACGAAGGGGTTGCGTGTCTGCCACCGCTTTTGGACACCAGGCGGACCGCACCGCCTCCGGCGAGGCATCTACGGCTGGCCTAGCGCTGGATCAATGCACCATTTGGAGGTATGGAAGGACTCCGATCGTTGCCATGCACGGGCCTCCTCCGGGGCGTGGTGGAGCGCAAGCCAGACGGCCATCTCCTCCTCGGGGCCGCGTGGGATGAGCTCGGGGTCGACGGATCTGGAGGTAAAGGACTCAGATCCACTGCCCGCCATGCCGGAGATGGCCGGAAGGCGCCGTAGATGAGTTTGGGTGGCGGAGGGGAGTGGGATGAAGTGGCTAGAGTTTGGTCCGGCGAGCGAGGGGGGAGGGGATTTATGTGGGGTTGGATGGGACAACATGGGCTGGGTCCGATGTGGCGGGCGTGCTCGGGCATGCCCGGCGCCCCATATTCGCCTGATATTTGGGTTAGATATGAGAGGTGCCGGTCAGCTCGGGCGTTTGAGGGCAGTTTGAGGCACCCGTCTTGGTTAAAATTTTGTGAGCGGATAGTGACCGGGTGACACACCCAGACGTATGAGACGGGTTTAAGGCATTCGGATGTAGATGCTCTAATAGGTCACAAAATTGTCGCAAACAAAAATTACCTCAACTTCGCATACATCAAAGATAAGAGCAGAGCAAAGCTTAAATCCGAGGCTCATAAATTGTCAATTAATACAATTTCAGCTACGCAACAATCGCAGACAAATTTCAATACCACTTCCATCCCAGAATCATTCAAACCACACTCTCTTCAGTCCACAGTAATTCAAATGAAAAGAGGGTCGCAGTCTCGCACAAGATAAGGATCGGGTGTCAAAAGTCTGTCGCAGCACAGCGCAGCGACTCTGTACTTTATTCAGCCTTTTTGCGGGGTATTCCGTCTTTTTCTTGTGATCTACTAGCCTTGACCGTGGTCCTATTGGTATCCTCTACTAGCCTCATTGCTCCGGCATCCATATGATGCCAGCATATGAGCTGGTTTATTACAACTTCTAGGACAATATGAAACATGAAAATCAATAAATCCTAGCTGAAGCCTGTACCTTGCAACTGTCGCCGGAAGAGAGACGGGGCGGGCCAGCAACTGTCGCAGCATGCACCACAGTGTACGAACCAGCAACTGCTCTGATCTATTCTGCTCCTGTCGGACACCAGGCTTTTCCTAGGCTGCATGCAAGAGATACCCAGTCGAATACAACTTTGCAGCGTGAAATACGGCTTATCTTGGAGCACTCTACAATAGATGACGACGCCTGGCCTATGCGAGCGAGGGGCCCCAGAACCCCAGCCGGATCAGGACCAGGACCATCACCATGTTGATCAAATCAAACACGTTAGAAAAAGAGCACCATTTTGAGCATCTACAACCATTGTTGCCTAATCTAGGGCCCTACCGTAGTGACCGGGCAGTCGTTATTTTCTCATGTTCATAACCACAGTACCCATATGTCCGCACTGAAATCCATATAAAAGCATGTAAATGCAGATCGAACAAGAAATATATATAGCAGTTTCAGACCCAAAAGAAATTGTTCACGTCGGCATAGTTTATGGGACACAGAGTTCTGCACCGGATACATTTCTAGATACACACTATATTAGCTAGAGGAGCCGTGGACGCAGAGATCACCATTTCTTGGCGGGGCCCTTGCCCTTGGGGTCACTGGAGCGCCGGCACATCTCATCCGTGTAGGCGTCCGCCGTGGAAGAATCATTGTCATCGTTGCCCGTCCTGGTGTTGCCGCTATCCGGCGCCGACGAAGTGTAGTTGGAGAGGTGGTGGAAGGCGCAGGCCACACATGACCGCACAACGGCGATGGAGCGGGCGCGTGGGCGGGAAGGACATACCTTAGCCTCCCTCTGTGTGGCACGCTGCCGTTCCCGGCGGGCGACTTTCACCGTTGGGTGGGCGCGGGCACACGAACCCAACACTGCTCTGGAGGAGTAGGCATCGGAGGAGAAGGGCACTAGCAGAAAACAGGGCTTTGGCCACGGAGCAATATTCACATTAGTCTCGGTTCAGTCACAAACCGGGACTAATGTGAGCATTGGTCCCGGTTCGTGCGGCTAAGGCATTAGTTCCGGTTCACGTGAGCCCTTTAGTCCCGGTTTGAGACACGAAGACTAAAGGGTGGATGCCCTTTAGTCCCGGTTTGTGTCTCAAATCGGGACTAAAGATTAGACCTTTAGTTTCGGTTTGAGACACGAACCGGGACTAAAGGGTGCGATGCCCTTTAGTCCCGGTTTGTGTCTCAAACTGGGACTAAAGGTCCCATTTTCAAACTCTACCCCCTCCCCTCCCCCGGATCGCCTTTTATGTTTTGAAAAAATCAAAAGAAAATGATAAAAACTTCAAAAAATAAAATCCTTCGAGAGGTCGTTATATTACTACATCTACTAGTTAGGAAAATTTAAAAACTTAAATTTGGACATGTTTTGCAAAAAGTGTAGGGAAAATGTAAAACGGATATAACTTTTGCATACGATGTCAGAAAAAAATGTATAATATATCAAAAAATTCAGCACGAAAATCCGCATCCAATGGAGACCGCCTACGGCCTGTTTGCAATTTTTTAGAATCCTCAGATTCTAAAAGGGAAAAAAATTATGCTCAAATTTCAGTTTTTTTTGAATTTTTGTTAAATCTGGTCAAACTATGGTCAAACTACTTATTCAAGAAGTATTAGTGTTACTAAATAATTATTCAAAATATTAGTGTTACTAAATAATTATTTCAGTTTTTTTGAATTTTGGTCAACTATGGTCAAACTGTGGTCAAACAATGGTCAAACTACTTAATCAAGAAATATTAGTGTTACTAAATAATTATTTCAGTTTTTTGAATTTTGGTCAAATCTGGTCAAACTATGGTCAAACTAGGGTCACACTGTGGTCAAACTACTTATTCAAGAAATATTTGTGTTACTAAATAATTATTGATTTTTAGAACAATAGTTTCAAACTCAAACAGTGAAATGTGTGACTTCATTCTCAAGCTAAATTCCTGAGGGTTAATAGGATTGACATCTTACTATTGTCAGGAAAACAGCAAGTGCAGACATGGAAACGAGGGAGAATAGAACCCGGAAGTTAAGCGTGCTCAGGCTGGAGTAGTGAGAGGATGGGTGACTGTTCGGGAAGTTAGATGATTTGGAATGATGAGGGGTGATTAGAGATTAAAGGTTAAATTGAGCAGTGATGAGGGGTGATTAGAGATTAGAGGTTAAAATAATTCAGAAATTTGAAATTCAAAAAAAAAATCATAAAATTTCCTTTAGTACCGGTTGGTGTTACCAACTGGGACTAAAGGTGGACCTCCAGGCAGCGGCCACGTGGAGGGCCTTTAGTCCCGGTTCCAGAAAGAACCGGGACTAAAGGGGGAGGCTTTAGTACCGACCCTTTAGTCCGGGTCCAGAACCGGGACTAAAGGCCCTTATGAACCGGGACTAAAGGCCCTTTTTCTACTAGTGGGGGGAGAGCCATCCTACGCCGGATCTGGAGTGGTGCAGAGCGGGATAGGCGACTCCACTGAGACGCATTACCACAATAGCTCGAGAGGAGCTGGCGGCGGACACCGTGGAGCTCAAGCTCCCACCAGTGTCCAGCCGCGACTGCTCGATGGCGATGCGTAGCGCAAGCTCCTCGTTGTCTGGCGTGTCACTATCAGAGTACTCCTTGTTTAGGCGGTCGTCTTAGTCCATGGGATCAGACTCGCTCGGACCTGGCCGTGCCGGAGGGTGAGGGGACATAAAGGGCGGGAGGGGGATGGGAAAGGAGTGGACTGAGTGAAAAAGGAGTGGATTAAGAGCTAGGGTTTTGTCCAGTAGGCGAGGTATTTGTGGGGTCATGGTGGGCGCGTACAAGCGTGTCTGGGCATCCCCATACCCGACCACATATTTGTTAGGTAAGGGGATTGCCGGACAACCCGAACATTTGGCCTAGATTTGACTGGTCTGATTGGGTGTCAAAATCGTGACCGGGCAATCCGCCCGGGTGTTTACCACTCGTATGGGGGGCTACGGTCGTAGATGCTCTCACTGAACAAACATAACACAAGAAAATGGGTTTGAAAATTACTGCACTGAAACTGAGCAGGAAAAATTGGTAAATTTTTTATCGAGTAGAAATTTATGATCTATTCATCAATCATTGCACAAAACACAAGTAATAAAAATTTATAACCATGTTCTTGGACCACCAACGACAATTACAAGCACTAGAGCGAGCCAAAGGCGCATCACCGTCACCGCCCCTCCCTTACTGAAGGTAGGCAAACCTTATTATAGTAGACAGTCAGGCAGTCGTATTGCTAAGGCCCGAAGGACCAGCGCATCAGAGCAGCAACGATCACCGAGAGAGTTATAGATCGAAAAGATCAAACTTGTAATCACATGAACAAAGACGAACAAAAATTAGATCCAAATAAACCCATCGAAGACCAGCATGGATTGAATCCCTTGAGGTCCGATGGAGACACAACTCTACACGTCTGACGACGCTGTTCACACTATCGAGATGAGGATCGAACATGGGAGACATATGAGGTCCTCCGCACCTCGATGGCCCAAAGACCATCTGAGTTGGGGTGGATCAGCGGTGATGCCAGCGGGAGGAAGAAGAAAACTTTTCTTGGGAAGGAGGAAAGACAAGAGGGGTGCTAGTCAAGTCAAGTACTAATAGTTTACAAAACTATCGCAAACAAAAGTTACGTACCTGACCAGCTTCACATACATCAAAGATAAGACCAGAGCAAAGGTTAATCCAAGACTCGTAAATCGTCACTTAGAGCAACTCCAATGGGGCGACCCATTTCATCCGCCCGCGTCCGTTTCGGTCGACGCGGGCAAAAGTTGGCCCAATGCGCCGACCCAAACCCAAATCATGTCCGCTTCGCGTCCGCGTCGACGCATTTGCGGCCCAAATTTGCTTCCCAAATGCGTCGGCACAGACGCCGAACGGACGCCACACGCGCCTTCTCGCTGTCTGCCGCATCCCCACCTGTCGGTCGTCCAACTACCCGATGCCCACACGGTCAGTTTAATTTATGACCACGGGCCCACGCGTCAGTGATGGCGGTCGCCCTTTTTTAAGCCGACCGTGCGGCGGGGCCGTCCTCATCCAAACTCGCCGTCCACATCTAGGCAAGCTCGCTCCCCCATCGCCGGCAAACCCCTCGCCAACCCTAGCCCACCCTAGCCAAATGGGGCTCTTCTCCGGCGCCGGCAGCAGCAGCAAGGCCAAGGGCAAGGCCTCCGCCGTCCCTTTCCCTTCGGAGTTCGTACCACCTCCGCCGGCGTCGGCTCGCCGGCAGAGGGTGCGCGTGAACGTGCCAGTGCACCAGGCGGAGTGGCACTGGCAGCACCGCGTGCCTCTGCCGTACCCCAATGTTACGCTGTCGCATGACTGGCATCTGGATCTAGAGAGGATCCCAGTGTCGGTGGCGCCGTGATCAGCTAGGGTGCACGCGGAGGAGGTGCAGCGCCGGCGGGCAATGATGATTTTGGAGCAGTGCCGCGACGCCACGTACACCACCTACTCACCGAACTGGAAGAGGTGGTTCGCCTTCGAGCACGAGGAGGCGAGGCGCCGCGGCGTGCGGGAGGTCGACCGCAGCGTGCCGCCGCCCCCGCTCGTCGTCCGCGAGGAAGACCAGGCGGCCCTTGCGGCGGTCTACCGCGAGAGCGAGGAGGACGAGCGGCACAGGGTGGAGGCGGTGGATGAAGAGGAGGCTCGCTACAAGGCGGCCATGGCGCAGGCTCTTGCCCTCTCCGTGGTCGGCGATTGCGTGGTTCCGCCGGTGGCCCCGCCATCCCCTCCCCCACGCCGTGTCAAGGACGACCCGGAGCCGCAGCCGCAGCCCGAGCCAGAGCTGAAATCCATCGAGCACTACTCCTGGACGGGAGTGGTGTGCGAGTGGGTGTCCGCTGATAACCCACAAGTATAGGGGATTGCAACAGTTTTCGATAAGTAAGAGTGTCGAATCCAACGAGGAGCTAAAGGTAGAACAAATATTCCCTCAAGTTCTATCAACCACCGATACAACTCTACGCATGCTTAACGTTCGCTTTACCTAGAACAAGTATGAAACTAGAAGTACTTTGTAGGTGTTGTTGGATAGGTTTGCAAGATAATAAAGAGCGCGTAAATAAAAAGTAGGGGCTTTTTAGATAAAGAAATAACTAAGTTAGTTTTAGTAGCGAGCTTGTTGTCATGAGAAAGTTATTTGTCCCTAGGCAATCGATAACTAGACCGGTAATCATTATCGCCATTTTATTTGAGGGAGAGGCATAAGCTAACATACTTTCTCTACTTGGATCATATGCACTTATGATTGGAACTCTAGCAAGCATCCGCAACTACTAAAGATCATTAAGGTAAAACCCAACCATAGCATTAAAATATCAAGTCCTCTTTATCCCATACGCAAACAACCTACTTACTCGGGTCTGTGCTTCTGTCACTCACGCCACCCACCATAAGCAAATCATGAACATATTGCAAACCCTACAGCGGGGACCCCTCATGCTTGCGCGACACGGAGAGCACCATAGGACAGCACCAATAATAGAACATGCAACTCAAACCAATCACGATCATCAAATAACCCATAGGACAAAACGAATCAACTCAAACATCATAGCATAGCCATACATAATTGGGAAATAATATATAGCGTTGAGCACCATGTTTAAGTAGAGATTACAGTGGGTAAGAGAGAGGTTACTCTGCTGCATAGAGGGGGAAAGAGTTGGTGATGATGGTGGTGAAGTTGTTGGTGAAGATTGCGGTGATGATGATGGCCACGGCAGCGTTCTGGCGCCACCGAAAGAGAAGGGGAGAGGGGGCCCCTTAGTCTTCTTCTTCCTTGACCTCCTCCCTAGATGGGAGAAGGGTTTCCCCTCTGGTCCTTGGCCTCCATGGCGCGGGAGGGGCGAGAGCCCCTCCGAGATTGGATCTGTTTCTCTATCTCTTTCTGTTTCTGCGTTCTCAAATTCTGCCCTTTCACCGTTTCTTATATTCCCGAAGATCCGTAACTCCGATTGGGCTGAAATTTTAACAAGATCTCTATCCGGATATTAGCTTTCTTGCGGCGAAAGAAGGGCATCAACCGCCTTACGGGGTGGCCACGACGGTCAGGGGCGCTGTAACGCCCGAGACCGATGTGCCAGTTGTCCTCCAGTTATTCGCCGTTGTTGCCATGTCATTTGCTTGCGTGTTGCATCTTATCATGTCATCATGTGCATTGCATCATCATGCTTTCAAAACTTGCATCCGTCCCGGCCTCCCTGTTCTCTCTGTTGTCCGTTCTGAGCCCAAACACACTTGCACGCGCCCGCGGCATGTCCGAAATAGTATTTTATAAGTGGCCGGAAAATGTTCTCGGAATGGGACGAGAGTTGACGTGCGGTCTTATTATAGTGTAGATAGACCGCCTGTCAAGTTTCATCGCATTCGGAGTTCGTTTGATAGCCCAACCATTAAACTATACCGGCATAGTAGTCGGTCTATCGTCAGACGTTTTCGGTCTCCAGAAACAGTCGCTGGGCCTCCCTCTCTTCTCTTCTCTCAGCTCGAGACCGTCTACACAACCCACTACCTACCGCCAGGTCCAACCTAACCTCTCTCGTCAGCACACGGCCCTCCTCGCGCGCGCGTCCGAAAATTGTCCCGGACCCGACCCGAGCAGTCGTCACCGTTGTGTTCGGATCATCCCCAAACATCTACAAAACGTTACTGTTTTCTTATTTGGACTCCCTACCTATATTTTTCTCGACCGCCTGATCGCTATCGGAGGATCCAAATCATCCCCCTTTTGTGTGTGTGTGTGTGTGTCTATATATATATATATATATATATATATATATATATATATATATATATAAACTCTAGTCCAACCCTAAAAACTAGGGATCTTGTCCCATCCTCCGCCGCCGCCAGCCCACTGTCTCCTCCTCCTTGGGATCCCCTCCCGATCCAAAAAACCACCATCGCCACTGCTCCTCCTCAGATTTCCACGCCCAACCAATCGCCGCTACCCTCTCCTTTGTTTTTCCTCACCAGCAACAGCATGAGGCAGCGCTTCCCCTCATCTCTCTCCACGCCCGTGGCCGAGCAGGAGCGCTCGGCCTCATCTCGTCGCCCCGGGCCAGTGCTCCAAGGCCGGCTTTGTGCAGCTCCTCATCGCCGTCTTAACCAGCACTGCCGCTAGCGACCTCAACCACCACCACCGAAGCCGCCACGACCGGCCTCGTCCCTCTCCCTCCCTTCGTTCTCCTCCTCCCGTCGTCTCCCTCTCTCTCTCTCTCTCTAAGTGCTCTCTCTCTTAGGTGCCCGCTGTCACCACCCAGGGAGTTCGCCATTGACCCCGCCTTCGCCAGATCCGGCCGGGATCCACCGGATCCAGGGCCCTGCGAACCGTTCCCCGCCTCACCAGCGTCACCGGACCCCGTCGTCGCCGGAGCTTCGTCTCACCACTGCCTGCCCTGCGTCCAATCGAGGACGAACACACGCCCCTCCCGTTGACCGCGACGCACAGGCCCAGCGCTCCCCTGCTTCTGTTGGACAGGCCCATGGCCACCTCTTCCTCCAGCCCACAGAGCAGGCCCAGCTTGCTTCCCCTCTAGATCCGACCTGGGCTTGGCCCAAAGTGAGCAACCCTCACCCAGCCAGTTTGGGCCCATGTTGTATTTTTTTCCCTGAACAATTTGTCCATTTACCTAGCGAATTACTGTTTTACAGAAAAGTCCCTGCTGTTCATGCATATAATAACTTAATAACCGTGCGTCATATTAAAATGATTTATATATGAAACTTGCTCAGAATTTTGTGTAGGTTAATAATATGCCATTTTCATCTATGTTTGAAATGTTTAAAATGTTGTTTGTTTAAATTTGCTTAATAACTTGCTAAAATGATTTATTTCATAACTAAATAACCGTAACTTGGAATTTAATAAATTTTATATGTAAATGGGGTAGAATTTTGTCAATTTAACTTGGTGGCATCGCTTTGCATGTTTAAAAACTATAAAATTTGGTTTAGGGCAGAACAGTACCAAACCTAATATATGCATATGAGGAGTTTCCGGACTTGTTGTTTTGTTGTTCCGGCCTCATTTAAACTTGCCTAGATTAGATAGTTTCATCATGTTTCACCTCTTGCCATGCTAACAACATTTAATCTTGTTGGGTACATAAACGAGAGAGAACTAAATAATTGATGTGGTGTTCCGTCAATATGCCACCGGTTGCATATTGAGCTCCACTTAACTTGTAGTGTTGTTTGTGCACTTTGCCATGCCATGCATATTTAAACCGGACAAGCATCATACTTGGTTGTGCATCATGCCATGTTGATGTGTTGGTTGTTTACTATGTTGTTTGCTTCTTTCCGGTGTTGCTTCTTCGGGTCGGTTCCGATAATGTCGTGTTTGTGAGGACCCGTTCGACTACGTCCATTTTTCTTCTTCATGGACTCGTTCTTCTTCCTTGCGGGATTTCAGGCAAGATGGTCATACCCTTGAAATTGTTGGGTTTCGTAGTAATTTCAAAAAAATTCCTACGCACACGCAAGATCATGGTGATGCACAGCAACGAGAGGGGAGAGTGTTCTCTACATACCCACGCAGACCGACTGCGGAAGCGTTGACACAACGTAGAGGAAGTAGTCATACGTCTTCCCGATCCGACCGATCCAAGCACCATTACTCCGGCACCTCCGAGTTCTTAGCACATGTACAGCTCGATGACGCTCCCCGGGCTCCGATCCAGCAAAGCTTCGGAGATGAGTTCCGTCGGCACGACGGCGTGGTGACGATGATGATGTTCCACCGACGCAGGGCTTCGCCTAAGCACTACAATGGTATGACCGAGGTGGAATATGGTGGCAGGGGGCAGCGCACACGGCTAAGGGACGATCATGTGGATCAACTTGTGTGTCTATGGGGTGCCCCTGCCCCTGTATATAAAGGAGTGGAGGAGGGGAGGGCCGGCTCTCTCTATGGCGCGCCCTAGGGGAGTCCTACTCCCACCGGGAGTAGGATTCCCCCTTTCCTAGTCCAACTAGGAGTCCTTCCATGTACTGGAATAGGAGTCAAGGCAAGGGAAAAAAGGAGAGAAGGAAGGAGGGGGCGCAGCCCTTCTCCCTAGTCCAATTCGGACTAGGCCTTGGGGGGGCGCCCAACCTCTCCTATCTCTTTCCCCTAAAGCCCAATAAGGCCCATATACTGCCCGGCGAATTCCCGTAACTCTCCGGTACTCCGAAAAATACTCGGATCACTCGGAACCTTTCCGATGTCCGAATATAGTCGTCCAATATATCGATTTTTACGTCTCGACCATTTCGAGACTCCTCGTCATGTCCCCGATCTCATCTGGGACTCCGAACTCCTTCGGTACATCAAAACTCATAAACTCATAATATAACTGTCATCGAAACCTTAAGCGTGCGGACCCTACGGTTTGAGAACAATGTAGACATGACCGAGACACGTCTCTGGCCAATAAGCAATAGCGGGACCTGGATGCCCATATTGGCTCCTACATATTCTACGAAGATCTTTATCGGTCAGACCGCATAACAACATACGTTGTTCCCTTTGTCATCGGTATGTTACTTGCCCGAGATTCGATCGTCGGTATCCAATACCTAGTTCAATCTCATTACCGGCAAGTCTCTTTACTCGTTCTGTAATACATCATCTCGCAACTAACTCATTAGTTGTAATGCTTGCAAGGCTTATGTGATGTGCATTACCGAGAGGGCCCAGAGATACCTCTCCGACAATCGGAGTGACAAATCCTAATCTCGAAATACGCCAACCCAACATATACCTTTGGAGACACCTGTAGAGCACCTTTATAATCACCCATTTACGTTGTGACGTTTGGTAGCACACAAAGTGTTCCTCTAGCAAACGGGAGTTGCATAATCTCATAGTCATAGGAACATGTGTAAGTCATGAAGAAAGCAATAGCAACATACTAAACGATCGGGTGCTAAGCTAATGGAATGGGTCATGTCAATTAGATCATTCATCTAATGATGTGATCCCGTTAATCAAATAACAACTCTTTGTCCATGGTTAGGAAACATAACCATCTTTGATTAACGAGCTAGTCAAGTAGAGGCATACTAGTGACACTCTGTTTGTCTATGTATTCACACATGTATCATGTTTCCGGTTAATACAATTCTAGCATGAATAATAAACATTTATCATGAAATAAGGAAATAAATAATAACTTTATTATTGCCTCTAGGGCATATTTCCTTCAGAAATCACTTCTATCTTTGCTTGCTACTTGCTCTCTCTTTTGCTATGCCTATGCTGCGATACCTACCACTTGCTTATCATGCCTCCCATATTGTTGAACCAAGCCTCTAACCACCTTGTCCTAGCAAACCGTTGTTTGGCTATGTTACCGCTTTGCTCAGCCCCTCTTATAGCATTGTTAGTTGCAGGTGAAGATTGAAGTTTGTTCCTTGTTGGAACATGGAGATGTTGTTCCTTGTTGGAACATGTTTACTTGTTGGGATATCACAATATATCTTATTTAATTAATGCATCTATATACTTGGTAAAGGTTGGAAGGCTCGGCCTTATGCCTGGTGTTTTGTTCCACTCTTGCCGCCCTAGTTTCCGTCATATCGGTGTTATGTTCCCGGATTTTGCGTTCCTTACGCGGTTGGGCTATAATGGGAACCCCTTGACAGTTCGCCTTGAATAAAACTCCTCCAGCAATGCCCAACCTTGGTTTTACCATTTGCACTAACAACCTACCACCTTCCCTTGGGTTCTGCAGACTCAAGGGTCATCTTTATTCTAACCCCCCGGGCCAGTGCTCCTCTGAGTGTTGGTCCGAAACGGGCAGCCTGCGGGGCCACCTCGGGGAAACTCAAGGGCTGGTTTTACTCGTAGCTTGACCTATCTGAGTGTGCCCTGAGAACGAGATATGTGCAGCTCCTATCGGGATTTGTCGGCACATTAGGGAGGTGTTACTGGATCAGTTTTAACTTGTCGAAGTTTCCTATAGAACCGGGATACCGAGTCTGATCGGAATGTCTCGGGAGAAGGTATATCCTTCGTTGACCGTGAGAGCTTGTGATGGGCTAAGTTGGGACACCCCTGCAGGGTTTGAACTTTCGAAAGCCGTGCCCGCGGTTATGGGCAGATGGGAATTTGTTAACGTCCGGTTGTAGAAAACCTAAAGTTGACCTTAATTAAAATACATCAACCGCGTGTGTAACCATGATGTTCTCTTTCCGGCGGAGTCCGGGAAGTGAACACGGTGTTGGAGTTATGCTTGACGTAGGTTGTTCTAGGATCACTTCTTGATCATACTTTTATCGACCGTGCTTTGCCTTCTCTTCTCGCTCTCATTTGCGTATGTTAGCCGCCATATATGCTAGTCGCTTGCTGCAGCTCCACCTCATACCTTTACCTTACCCATAAGCTTAAATAGTCTTGATAGCGAGGGTGCGAGATTGTTGAGTCCCCGTGACTCACAGATACGTCCAAAACCAGCTTGCAGGTGTCGATGAGACCGTACAGATGACGCAACCGAGCTCAGGAGGAGCTCGATGAAGATCTTGTCCTTTGTGTTGTTACATTCTAGTTGATCAGTAGTGGAGCCCAGTTGGGTCGATCGGGGGACCTTGTCGCATTTGGGGTTCTTCTTTTATTTTGGTTCCGTAGTCAGACCTTGATTGTATCTGGATGATGTAATGCTTTATTCTTGTATTTGTGTGAAGTGGCGATTTTAAGCCAACTATGTATCTCTTTCCCTTATGTATTACATGGGTTGTGTGAAGATTACCTCACTTGCGACATTGCTTTCAATGCGGTCATGCCTCTAAGTCGTGCTTCGACACGTGGGAGATATAGCCGCATCGAGGGCGTTACAAGTTGGTTTCAGAGCCATCCCCGACCTTAGGAGCCCCCACTGCTTGATCGTTTTTAGCAGCCGTTGTCGAGTCTAGAATTTTTTTTGAGTCATTTAGGAATTATATATCGGAGAGTTTAGGAATTCTTTTTACTCCCCAGTCCCTTCATCGCTCTGGTAAGGCATCCTGACGTAGAGTTTTGACTCTTCTCTTCTCAAATTTTCATAAAAAAAATTTAGGATCACGCGGGTATCTTGGAATCGTTCCAATGGTTTTGTGACGAGAACATTGTTCTTGGTGCCTCCTAACATTTAGGGGTTGTGGCAGTGTCCCGGGGAGTTGAGCTTCGAGGTGTTGTCGTCACAATTTTATCGTTGCAGTTCTGGAATACCTAAGTTTAGTTTCGCCGACATAAAAAATCTCTTTTATGCAGTTGTTGGTGAGATAACCTCGAGGCCACCCAGTACTGGGGTGGGAGTTCGGGAGTATTGCCATAACTCGTATAACGGATGCTTTTCGAAGGTTGAGGTAGACGATTTTTGAAGGTTTCTTGGTTATGTGTTGAAGGATGGATACAGCTGGATGTAGGATTTGTTAGTTTTGGGTGAGATATTATGCTTCCCCTGTATCCCCAACACCTGATTGCATAACCGGAAATTTTCGGGAGTTTATAAGTGGGAATTCAAGTAGCTCTTAGGATATCTTTCCAACGGATATATGATATGAAATTGGGGTTCGACGTCTAGTGGTCCGCCTATTCACGGTTGGTTTTACAGTGGTCTCGTTGTGTCTTAAAGAGTCCTTGGCTATGCCGACTCGGGGACGCTTCGTATGTCATGTGCACTGCCTTGTACATGATGGTGTTGTACGATCGAGCCCGTGTAGGCCCCACCACAAAAACTTCGGACGAAATCTCTACCATATGTTTGTTCCGGCTTATTCTACAAGCCAATCCTTGTTTTGTTTTGAGTTGTGGTATTCGAGTTGCTTCAATGTCAAGTGTTGATTCCATGCCTTTTCCTAAGTGGTGTTCTCATACTCCTATGTGAATACCAATCCTTCTTGATCATCGAGTTTGTCATGTCAATCCTTTTCAACTGGCGTGTTTTCTCTTCAAGTGGATCCGTCCATTTTCAACATCCGCAAGATCTAGTATCAGTTCTTCTCAACGGTGTTTGTTTCATCCGTCCCCAAGTTGCCTTTGTTTTCCCGTCCTCCCACCCTTATTTCTTCAAGGATTCAGATTTATTATTCAAGTATCATTTTATTCTTGTGAAGTCTCTTCATTCTTTTCTTTGAATGTTCTACCCGGTGGTTCTCATGAAGATGCTCTTCAAGTTCGTCATTCTTCATTCTTTTCTTCTCCGGTGGACTCAATTCAAGATTTTGGTGTTGATCATATCGTTTCCTTGTTTCAGAAGTTTTATCATACCGGTGCACCTCATAATCATCCACTCTTCGCTATTCATCTGTTCCGGAGTGCTCAAGATATCTCGAAGATTCTTGTTTCCACTCTGCATTCGTTCAAGCTCTTTCGAGATTGTTATCTCCTTCAAGACATTTAATTCAACCGGTGCAACCTCTCTTCTAAATCATTTCAACAGTGTTTCTCTTGAGTGGGCCCTAACCCACAGGTCTTTTCCCAGGATCTTACCTGACTCCTCTAATCTTCCCGGAGTTACTCTCAAATTCTTGTCCAAGTTTGACGTAAGAATGAGTTATCATCAGTTAAATGCATTTCTCCTTGATCTTTCAAATTCTTTAATCGTTGATTCAACATTTCCATTTTTCATCCTGGAGTACCTCAACAATTTGGTGGTGTTTCTCATCGTCATTCTCAGATATTGAAGACCGAAGAAGAGTTTCTCTTTAATCTTGCTCCATTATCTTCAAGATTCATGGTGCTAGCTTCTTGCCATCCTCTCCTAATTATTTTCGATTGTGAGAATCCTTTTCACCCATCAGGAGATATTCAAGGGTATTTTCAGTTCGATTATCTGAAGCCCATCATTTCAGAAGACTTGTTCATTCTCAGTTTTCAGCTCTCGTTCCCCCAATCTCACCGGTGCATCATTCAATATTTTTTAATCAGCGCGTGATCTCTTCGTTCTCATGTATCTAAATCCTCTCAAGCATCTTCGTTCATTTTATAATTCTTCCCAGTGTTTCTTTATCTTCTCTTCATTCATTTTCAATTCTTACTGATGGTTCATTCAAAAATTTCTTTTCCTTCGTTATCATATCAATTTATTCGTTGTTCCAATCCTACCGATGGTTCATTGAAGACCTTATCAAGTTATCGACATCTCTCTTAATCCTTTCCACGAGAATAAGTAGTGTGTCAAATCCATTGTTTGTCATCAATTAAATTGGTGAAGGATACGCATAATGTAATTCTTATTCTTGTTTCATCGAGTAAATTTAATTCTTTATTCTGGAGGCTCATCAAATTCTCGGTTCGAGATGCTTTATCTATTCTTTTCCCGGATTTCCAAGTTTTCTCAATTATTGCATTGCGAAGATCCATCTAAGCATTGCAAGGCTTCACCTTGTGTTCTCTACTTATCTTTCCTTTCGTTTGATCATTCTTTTGTTACCGGAATTCTTCATGGAGGCTCTACATGATGGTTCACCAAGGATTTAATTCCTTCTCGAAGTGTTCATCGAGATTCTTTTCAGGGGAGCTCAAGTATTCTTTATCTTGCATTTTAAAGTGCAATTCTTTCTACCGTATCATTTGAGGTGGTGTTATGTCATTCTTGTTGATTTCCCTATGTGGTTCATGATTCACATGTTGTCAAGATTGTGATATGTTAAATCCATCAATCTCGTCATTGGAGTTATCTTGGGTTATATTTCACCTAAAGCCTTCCCTAAGGATTGTTGCTAATTATGGTGCTTATAAATGATCCAAGTTCTTCATTTATCCTCCCGGTGAAATAGCTTTCTCGTCTCCTTGTTCATATCAATCCAATTCTTTTCCCGTGAGTGGCAGGTTGTCACCTCATAATTTGAGATGTATTCCATAAGACCATATCAAGATTATTCTTTTCATTGTTGGTTTTCCCACAACTCCATTCTAGCTTTTGTTGTAAGCGTGCACCCTCAAGATCTTGTTTCTCGTCGTTCATTCCTTTCCATTCTTACTTCTGTTCCGGAGGCTTTGTGATGTTGCTCTCTTCAACCCATCTTTTCGTTTTGTCGGGATCAAGTTCTTTTCTTGGTTTATCCTTTTAACCGGAGTGTTGTGACCTTTTTTGCTCAAGTTCTTTTCGCCCTATCAAGCCTTGCACCTCTTTTCAACCGGAGTGCTGTCTGAGATCTTTCTTACCCCTTGTTCCATTCATTCAATAGTTCCAGAGGTAGTGTGTCGTGCTTTGATTCAAGTATCTTCTCATCTTATCAAGTTCTTATTCAATTCTTTTTTCTTCTCAATCGGAGTGCTGCCCGAAGTTGTTCTCCCTTGTTCCTCTTTTAAAACGGAGTGTTTTCAACTTCGTCATCTCCGTTGTATTCTTTTCTCGAAATGGCTTAACATTTTCAAGGTTCTTTGGTTTCACTCATTGGTCAAAGAAGCAACTTAGTTTTACCTCTTCTCCTTCTCTTCCGTTGTCCTCCCAGTGCCATTCTAGATCTCGGGACGAGATCCTCTCGTAGTGGTGGAGTGTTGTAACGCCCGAGACCAATGTGCCACTTGTCCTCCAGTTATTCGTCGTCGTTGCCATGTCATTTGCTTTCGTGTTGCATCTTATCATGTCATCATGTGCATTGCATCATCATGTTTTCAAAACTTGCATCCGTCCCGGCCTCCCCGTTCTCTCCGTTGTCCGTTCTGAGCCCAGACACACTTGCACGCGCCCGCGGCATGTCCGAAATAGTATTTTATAAGTGGCCGGAAAATGTTCTCGGAATGGGACGAGAGTTGACGTGCGGTCTTATTATAGTGTAGATAGACCGCCTGTCAAGTTTCATCGCATTCGGAGTTCGTTTGATAGCCCAACCGTTAAACTATAGCGGCATAGTAGTCGGTCTATCGTCAGACGTTTTCGGTCTCCGGAAACAGTCGCTGGGCCTCCCTCTCTTCTCTTCTCTCAGCTCGAGACCGTCTACAGAGCCCACTACCTACCGCCAGGTCCAACCTAACCTCTCCCGTCAGCCCGCGGCCCTCCTCGCGCGCGCGTCCAAAAATTGTCCCGGACCCGACCCGAGCAGTCGTCACCGTCGTGTCCGGATCATCCCCAAACATCTACAAAACGTTACTGTTTTCTTATTTGGACTCCCTACCTAATCATCCCCCTTTTGTGTGTGTATATATATATATATATATATATATATATATATATATATATAAACTCTAGTCCAACCCTAAAAACTAGGGATCTTGTCCCATCCTCCGCCGCCGCCAACCCACTGTCTCCTCCTCCTTGGGATCCCCTCCCGGTCCAAAAAACCACCATCGCCACTGCTCCTCCTCAGATTTCCACGCCCAACCAATCGCCGCTACCCTCTCCCTTGTTTTTCCTCACCAGCAACAGCATGAGGCAACGCTTCCCCTCGTCTCTCTCCACGCCGTGACCGAGCAGGAGCGCTCGGCCTCATCTCGTCGCCCCGGGCCAGTGCTCCAAGGCCGGCTTTGTGCAGCTCCTCGTCGCCGTCTTAACCAGCGCCGCTGCTAGCGACCTCAACCACCACCACCGAAGCCGCCAGGACCGGCCTCGTCCATCTCCCTCCCTCCGTTCTCCTCCTCCCGTCGTCTCTCTCTCTCTAAGTGCTCTCTCTCTCTCAGGTGCCCGCTGTCGCCGCCCAGGGAGTTCGCCATTGACCCCGCCTTCGCCAGATCCGGCCGGGATCCACCGGATCCAGGGCCTTGCGAATCGTTCCTGGCCTCACCAGCGTCACCGGACCCCGTCGTCGCCGGAGCTTCGTCGCGCCACTGCCTCCCCTGCGTCTAGTCAAGGACGAACACACGCCCCTCCCATTGACCGCGACGCACAGGCCCAGCGCTCCCCTGCTTCCATTGGACAGGCCCATGGCCACCTCTTCCTGCAGCCCACAGAGCAGGCCCAGCTTGCTTCCCCTCCAGATCCGACCTGGGCTTGGCCCAAAGTGAGCAACCCTCACCCAACCAGTTTGGGCCCATGTTGTATTTTTTTCCCCTGAACGATTTGTCCATTTACCTAGTGAATTACTATTTTACAGAAAAGTCCCTGCTGTTCATGCATATAATAACTTAATAACCGTGCGTCATATTAAAATGATTTATATATGAAACTTGCTCAGAATTTTGTGTAGGTTAATAATATGCCATTTTCATCTATGTTTGAAATGTTTAAAATGTTGTTTGTTTAAATTTTCTTAATAACTTGCTAAAATGATTTATTCCATAACTAAATAACCGTAACTCGGAATTTAATAAACTTTATATGTAAATGGGGTAGAATTTTGTCTAGTTTAACTTGGTGGCATCGCTTTGCATGTTTAACAACTATAAAATTTGGTTTAGGACAGAACAGTACCAAACCTAATATATGCATATGAGGAGTTTCCAGACTTGTTGTTTTGTTGTTCCGGCCTCATTTAAACTTGCCTAGATTAGATAGTTTCATCATGCTTCACCTCTTGCCATGCTAACAACATTTAATCTTGTTGGGTACGTAAATGGGAGAGAACTAAATAATTGATGTTGGGTTCCGTCAATATGCAACCCGTTGCATATTGAGCTCCACTTAACTTGTAGTGTTGTTTGTGCACTTTGCCATGCCATGCATATTTAAATCGGACATGCATCATACTTGGTTGTGCATCATGCCATGTTGATGTGTTGGTTGTTTACTATGTTGTTTGCTTCTTTCAGGTGTTGCTTCTTCGGGTCGGTTCCGATAATGTCGTGTTTGTGAGGACCCGTTCGACTACGTCTGTTTGTCTTCTTCATGGACTCGTTCTTCTTCCTTGCGGTATTTCAGGCAAGATGATCATACCCTCGAAATCACTTCTATCTTTGCTTACTTGCTCGCTCTTTTGCTATGCCTATGCTGTGATACCTACCACTTGGTTATCATGCCTCCCATATTGTTGAACCAAGCCTCTAACCCATCTTGTCCTAGCAAACCGTTGTTTGGCTATGTTACCGCTTTGCTCAGCCCCTCTTATAGCGTTGTTAGTTGCAGGTGAAGATTGAAGTTTGTTCCTTGTTGGAACATGGAGATGTTGTTCCTTGTTGGAACATGTTTACTTGTTGGGATATCACAATATATCTTATTTAATTAATGCATCTATATACTTGGTAAAGGGTGGAAGGCTCGGCGTTATGCCTGGTGTTTTGTTCCACTCTTGCCGCCCTAGTTTCCGTCATATCGGTGTTATGTTCCCGGATTTTGCGTTCCTTACGCGGTTGGGAATTTGTTAACGTCCGGTTGTAGAAAACCTGAAGTTGACCTTAATTAAAATACATCAACCGCGTGTGTAACCATGATGGTCTCTTTCCGGCGGAGTCCGGGAAGTGAACACGGTGTTGGAGTTATGCTTGACGTAGGTTGTTCTAGGATCACTTCTTGATCATACTTTTATCGACCATGCTTTGCCTTCTCTTCTCGCTCTCATTTGCGTATGTTAGCCGCCATATATGCTAGTCGCTTGCTGCAGCTCCACCTCATACCTTTACCTTACCCATAAGCTTAAATAGTCTTGATCGCGAGGGTGCGAGATTGCTGAGTCCCCGTGACTCACAGATACTTCCAAAACCAGCTTGCAGGTGTCGATGAGACCGTGCAGATGACGCAACCAAGCTCAGGAGGAGCTCGATGAAGATCTTGTCCTTTGTGTTGTTACGTTCTAGTTGATCAGTAGTGGAGCCCAGCTGGGTCGATCGGGGGACCTTGTCGCATTTGGGGTTCTTCTTTTATTTTGGTTCCGTAGTCGGACCTTGATTGTATCTGGATGATGTAATGCTTTATTCTTGTATTTGTGTGAAGTGGCGATTGTAAGCCAACTATGTATCTCTTTCCCTTATGTATTACATGGGTGGTGTGAAGATTACCTCACTTGCGACATTGCTTTCAATGCGGTCATGCCTCTAAGTCGTGCTTCAACACGTGGGAGATATAGCCGCATCGAGGGCGTTACAGGCGCGCCCAGGGGGTGGGGCACGCCCCCCTACCTCGTGCCTCCCTCGGGCACCGTCTCGCATGGATTTTTCTTCACAAAAATCATATATATTCCAAAAAAAATCTCCGTCAGTTTTTATCCCGTTTGGACTCCGTTTGATATGGATATTCTGCGAAACAAAAATATGCAATAAACAGGAACTGGCACTGGGCACTGGATCAATATGTTAGTCCCAAAAATAGTATAAAAAGTTGCCAAAAGTATATGAAAGTTGTAGAATATTGGCATGGAACAATCAAAAAATATAGATACGACGGAGACATATCAGCATCCCCAAGCTTAATTCCTGCTCGTCCTCGAGTAGGTAAATGATAAAAAAGATAATTTTTGATGTGGAATGCTACCTAGCATAATCTTGATCACATAATCTAATCATGGCATGAATATTAAGACAGGAGTGATTCAAAGCAATAGTCTATCATTTTACATAAAAACAATAATACTTCAAGCCTAATAATAAAGCAATCATGTCTTTTCAAAATAACATGGCCAAAGAAAGTTATCCCTACAAAATCATATAGTCTGGCTATGCTCCATCTTCACCACACAAAATATTCAAATCATGCACAACCCCGATGACAAGCCAAGCAATTGTTTCATACTTTTGACGTTCTCAAACCTTTTCAACTTTCATGCAATACACGAGCGCGAGCCATGGACATAGCACTCTAGGTGGAATAGAATGGTGGTTGTGGAGAAGACAAAAAGGAGAAGATAGTCTCACATCAACTAGGCGTATCAACGGGCTATGGAGATGCCCATCAATAGATATCAATGTGAGTGAGTAGGGATTGCCATGAAACAGATGCACTAGAGCTATAAGTGTATGAAAGCTCAAACTGAAACTAAGTGGGTGTGCATCCAACTTGCTTGCTCATGAAGACCTCGGGCGTTTGAGGAAGCCCATCATTGGAATGTACAAGCCAAGTTCTATAATGAAAATTCCCACTAGTATATGAAAGTGATAACTCAATATACTCTCTATATGAAGAACATGGTGCTACTCTGAAGCACAAGTGTGGTAAAAGGATAGTAACATTGCCCCTTCTCTCTTTTTCTCTCATTTTTTGTTTTTTGTTTTTTTGGGTCTTTCTCTTTTCTCTCTTTTTTCGTCCGGAGTCTCATCTCGACTTGTGGGGGAATCATAGTCTCCACCATCCTTTCCTCACTAGGGCAATGCTCTAATAATGATGATCATCACACTTTTATTTACTTACAACTCAATATTACAACTCGATGTCTAGAACAAAGATATGACTATATGAATGCCTCATGTGGTGTACCGGGATGTGCAATGATCTAGCATAGCAATGACATCAAAAAATGGACAAGCCATGAAAACATCATGCTAGCTATATTCTTACGATCATGCAAAGCAATATGACAATGAATGCTCAAGTCATGTATATGATGATGATGGAAGTTGCATGGCAATATATCTCAGAATGGCTATGGAAATGCCATGATAGGTAGGTAAGGTGGCTGTTTTGAGGAAGGTATATGGTGGGTTTATGGTACCGGCGAAAGTTGCGAGATACTAGAGAGGCTAGCAATGATGGAAGGGTGAGAGTGCGTATAATCCATGGACTCAACATTAGTCATAAAGAACTCACATACTTATTGCAAAAGTCTATTAGCTATCGAAACAAAGTACTACACGCATGCTCCTAGGGGGATAGATTGGTAGGAAAAGACCAACACTCGTCCCCGACCGCCACTCATAAGGAAGACAATCAATAAATACCTCATGCTCCGACTTCGTTACATAACGGTTCACCATACGTGCATGCTACGGGAATCACAAACCTCAACACAAGTATTTCTACTAATACAAAAGTACCCACTAGCATGACTCTAATATCACCATCTTTATATCGCAAAACTATTTCAAGGAATCAAACATATCATATTCAGTGATCTACAAGTTTATGTAGGATTTTATGACTAACCATGTGAATGACCAGTTCCTGTCATCTCTCTAAATAGATATAAGTGAAGCAAGAGCGTTTAATTATTTCTACAAAATATATGCCCACGCTCTAACAAATATAAGTGAAGCAAAAGAGCATTCTACAAATGGTGGTTTTATATGTAAAGAGAAACAGGCAATCCAAACTTGAAATGATATAAGCGAAGCACATGAAGCATTCTATAAAGCCATACTCAAAAGATATAAGTGAAGTGCATAGAGCATTCTATAAATCAACCAAGGACTATCTCATACTAGCATGGTGCATAAAATAAAAATGAAAACTAAATGCAAAAGACGCTCCAAGATTTACACATATCACATGAATGAAACGAATCCGAAAACATACCGATATTTGTTGAAGAAAGAGGGGATGCCTTCCGGGGCATCCCCAAGCTTAGACGCTTGAGCCTCCTTGAATATTTACTTGGGGTTCCTTGGGAATCCCCAAGCTTGAGCTCTTGCCTCTCTTCCTTCTTCTCACATCGAGACCTTCTCGATCATCGAACACTTCATCCACACAAAACTTCAACAGAAAACTCGGTAAGATCCGTTAGCATAATAAAGCAAATCACTACTCTAAGTACTGTTGCAAACCAATTCATATTTTGTTTTTGCATTGTGTCTACTGTAGTATAACTTTTTCATGGCTTAATCCACTGATATGAATCGATAGTTTCATCAAAACAAGCATACTATGCATCAAAAACAGAATCTGTCTAAAACAGAACAGTCTGTAATAATCTGAACATTCACCATAATTCTGATAATTGAAAACTTCTGCCAAAATTAGGAAAAATAAAAAATTTGTATAGAAATACAGTGCAAAAAGAATCAGAACCATTTGACGTCCAGCAAAAAATGTAAAATCGCGCACTACAGACAAAGTTTCTGTCTTGTACCGTACAAACCAACAAGCATTGTAAACATCCTAAAGACAAACCTTGGCACATTATTTTTATAATACAATGAAATTGTACAAGGGGATAATTTTTTTTTTGAAAAGTTTATGTAATCAAGATTCACAGAAGTTTCTGTGAGCATGAACAAAGTTCAAGGCTAGCTCCCACTTCAACAATGCTTGTCTTTCTCACTTTCGCTTTTATTTTTGAAAAGTTTTGGGTTCCCCTCTTTATTTTTGTTGTTTTTAAACTATATGAAAGCAATCAATAGAAATAAATGACTCTCTAAAACTTCCGGGTTGTCTCCCTGGCAGCGCCTTCTTTAAAGCCATTAAGCTAGGCATATAATGCTCAAGTAGTGAATCCACCCGGATCCCAAGGTATATCAAAGCCAATTTTAATTAACAATGATTTGTGATTTAGTAGTGAGCACAAAGCAACATATATCATGTAATGACGAAGTCTAACTCTCTTCCTATGCATCGGCATGTCATAAAAGAACAACTCATGCACACATAGTAAAGGCCAATGCATAGTATAAACAGTTTCTTGCAATTTTATCGTGTGGGAAACATAGAGAGGTGGAGATATAGTTCCTCTCTCATAATAATTGCTAGTAGGAGCAGCAAGCACATGCATATTATACTCATCAAAATCATCATGTGTAGTAGTAAAAGGCAACCCATCAATATAATCCTTAATAAGCACAAACTTCTCTGATATAGTGTAGTTTGGAGAATTCAAAAAGATAATAGGACTATCATGTGTGGGTGCAATAGCAACAATTTCATGTTTAACATAAGGAACTATAGCAAGTTCATCTCCATAAGCATAATTCATATTGGCATCTCGGCCACAAGCATAGCCAGCATCATCAAAAAGGGATATTTCAAAAGAATCAATAGGATCATAGCAATTATCATAGCATTCATCCTTCGGTAAGCACGAAGGGAAATTAAACAATGTATGAGTTGAAGAGTTACTCTCATTAGAAGGTGGGCATGGGTGATCAATCCGCTCTTCCTCCTTTTGTTCTTCGCTCTCCTCCTCATCTTTTTCATCCAATGAGCTCACAGTTTCGTCAATTTCTTCTTCCATAGATTCCTGCAAAATATTAGTCTCTTCTTGGACAGCGGAGACTTTCTCAATAAACGCATCAATGTCGGAATTGTATTCATAATTCTCATAACAATATTTAAGGATAGCGAAATTTTCAGGTCTATAAACAGCATCATAAAGATTTTCATATTCTTTGAACATAGATTCAATTTCATAAGCACCCATAAAAGCAACAAATTCTTCTATTCGTTCCACATCATAGTAGTCATATATACCTCTAGCATAAGAAGCCAAGGTTTCATTATCATTAAATTCGCATGAAAAGGGAAGGTGTGGAGACTTCATCCTAGAGCAACAAGTATAATCATATCTCAAGCATAGTTGCCTAGCATACCAATACAACATATAAATTTGATCCCATAATAGTTTACCTTTTTTAGTCAAGCGATAATCCCTAAAGTATTCAGGTTGATCCAACGTGTCTCCCATTACCAAATTTAATGGGGTTTTCTCTGGATTATCAAAATAGTACATAATATTTGTCACATAACGAGCATCGAGGGTTTTAGGAGGTTCCTCATCTCCATGAGCAGCAAGTACACCTAATTTTTTTGATATTTCGTGTTCCATATCCATAACTAAAGATAAAGAACAACTAAGAACAGCAAATAAAAATTACTTACTGATAAAGAAAACAAGCACACACGAGAATATTCACCCCACACTATTGCTCCCCGGCAACGGTGCCAGAAAAAAGTCTTGATAATCCACAAGTATAGGGGATCACAACAATTTTCGATAAGTAAGAGTGTCGAACCCAACGAGGAGCTAAAGGTAGAACAAATATTCCCTCAAGTTCTATCAACCACCGATACAACTCTACACATGCTTAACATTCACTTTACCTAGAACAAGTATGAAACTAGAAGTACTTTGTAGGTGTTGTTGAATAGGTTTGCAAGATAATAAAGAGCGTGTAAATAAAAAGTAGGGGATGTTTAGATAAAGAAATAACTAAGTTAGTTTTAGTAGAGAGCTTGTTATCACGAGAAAGTTATTTGTCCCTAGGCAATCGATAACTAGACCGGTAATCATTATTGCAATTTTATTTGAGGGAGATGCATAAGCTAACATACTTTCTCTACTTGGATCATATACACTTATGATTGGAACTCCAGCAAGCATCCGCAACTACTAAAGATCATTAAGGTAAAACCCAACCATAGCATTAAAGTATCAAGTCCTCTTTATCCCATACGCAAACAACCTACTAACTCGGGTTTGTGCTTCTGTCACTCACGCCACCCACCATAAGAAAATCATGAACATATTGCAAACCCTACAGCGGGGATCCCTCATGCTTGTGCGACACGGAGAGCACCATAGGACAGCACCAATAATAAAACATGCAACTCAAACCAATCACGATCATCAAATAACCCATAGGACAAAATGGATCTACTCAAACATCATAGGATAGCCATACATCATTGGGAAATAATATATAGCGTTGAGCATCATGTTTAAGTAGAGATTGCAGCGGGTAAGAGAGAGGTTACTCTGCTGCATAGAGGGGGGAAGAGTTGGTGATGATGGCGGTGAAGTTGTTGGTGAAGATTACGGTGATGATGATGGCCACGGCAGCGTTCTGGCGCCACTGGAGGAGAAGGGGAGAGGGGGCCCCTTAGTCTTCTTCTTCCTTGAACTCCTCCCTAGATGCAAGAAGGTTTCCCCTCTGGTCCTTAGCCTCCATGGCGTGGGAGGGGCGAGAGCCCCTCCGAGATTGGATCTGTCTCTCTGTGTCTCTCTGTTTCTGTGTTCTCAGATTCTGCCCTTTCACCGTTTCTTATATTCCCGGAGATCCGTAACTCCGATTGGGCTGAACTTTTACAAGATCTCTATCTGGATATTAGCTTTCTTGCGGCGAAAGTAGGGCATCAACCACCTTACGGGGTGGCCACGAGGGTCAGGGGCGCGCCCCCTGCCTCATGCCTCCCTCGGGCACCGTCTCGCGTGGATTTTTCTTCCAAAAATCATATATATTCCAAAAAAATCTCTGTCAGCTTTTATCCCGTTTGGACTCCGTTTTATATGGATATTCCGCGAAACAAAAAAATATGCAACAAACAGGAACTGGCACTGGGCACTAAATCAATATGTTAGTCCCAAAATTGTATAAAAAGTTGCCAAAAGTATATGAAAGTTGTAGAATATTGGCATGGAACAATCAAAAAATATAGATACGAGGGACACGTATCATCCGCGCCACCGGTTTGGATGGGGGCGTCCCAGGCAGAGGAGGCGGCGTACCTCGAGATGTGGCGCCAGCGACGGCTGGCCGAGGAGCGCCGTCGCGGCGAGTACGAGGAGATGCTCGAGCGCAACCTCGAGGAGGAGGCTCGCGAGGCTGAGGAGGAGGCGTGCCAGGCCGTGGCTCCACAGGCGGCCGCAAAGCCCCCCGCGCGGGCACTGCCCTCGCCAGAACAGCCCCCCCCCCCCCCCCCGCGCCGGCACCGCCCCTGCCGAAACAGCTGCCCATGGCCTACATCGCCGCCGCCTGGAACATAGTGTTCCCCTGGGACGGCCCTGCGCTGACGCTCATCGACCTTACCGACCCCGAGGACGACGACGATGATGCGTAGGGCGCGCTGGGCAGCACAACGCCTCGTAGTTAGAGCAACTCCAACATGCCGACCCAAACAGGCGATGATTTCATCCGCTTTTTGTCCGTTTGGGTCGGCCGCCCGCCATGTGTCCGTCCTCTTTTATATTTGGGTCGGCAACACGCCGACCCATATGTGCCGGCGTGGCCGGCTGGCCACCCAATATTTACATTGATTTGCATTCAAACATATTGTCAAATAACATAGTTTTATCGAATAAAATATTATAGTTTTACAAGCCGAATACAAAAAAATGTTCACATAGTTTTGCAAACGAATAAAAGAAGATACATCTATTGGTTGCCAACATGAGCCCACATATGCTCAACCAAATCATTTTGCAGCTGCACGTGAGTTTCCCAATCACACATGTCTTCATGAAATTGGGTGAAATGTTCAAATGTTGCCACTACTCCATGCTCAGGCACAACATTCTCACCCTGAAACTGAAACCATTGATCGCACAGATGTTCCGGGTGCTCGTCTTCTACGATCATATTGCGCATGATCACACAAGCAGTCATCACCTCCCATAGTTTCTGCGTGCTCCAGGTACAGAATGATGCCCCATCGAGATTGCAAAACACCAAAGGCATGCTCGACATCCTTCCTGGCACTCTCTTGCTCCTGGGCAAATTTTTTTCTCTTCTCTCCGACAGGGTTGGGTATTGTCTTGACAATAGTGGTCCACTAAGGATAGATACCGTCACCTAGGTAGTATCCTTTGTCGTAGTTGTGTCCGTTGACAGTAAAGTTCATTGGGGGGTTGTTGCCTTCTGCAAGCCTAGCAAACACCGGCGAGTGCTGAAGCACGTTGATATCATTGTGTGATCTAGCCATGCCAAAGAAAGAGTGCCAGATCCAGAGTTCTTGAGACGCCACGGCCTCTAATATGACAGTGCAAGCTGATAACCCACAAGTATAGGGGATCGCAATAGTTTTCGAGGGTAAAGTAATCAACCCAAATTTATTGATTCGACACAAGGGGAGCCAAAGAATATTCTCAAGTATTAGCAGCTGAGTTGTCAATTCAACCACACCTGGATAACTTAATATCCGCAACAAAGTATTTAGTAGCAAAGTAGTATGGAAGTAACGGTAACGGTGGCAAAGGTAACAGTAGCAGTTTTGTAGTAATTGTAACAGTGGCAACGGTAAAGTAACTAAGCAAAGAGCAATATGTGAAAAGCTCGTAGGCATTGGATCAGTGATGGATAATTATGTCGGATGCGATTACTCATGCAACAGTTATAACATAGGGTGACACAGAAATAACTCCAGTTCATCAATGTAATGTAGGCATGTATTCCGAATATAGTCAGACGTGTTTATGGAAAAGAACTTGCATGACATCTTTTGTCCTACCCGCCCGTGGCAGCGGGGTCCTATTGGAAACTAAGGGATATTAAGGCCTCCTTTTAATATAGTACCAGACCAAAGCATTAACAAATAGTGAATACATGAATTCCTCAAACTACGGTCATCACCGGGAGTGGTCCCAATTATTGTCACTTCGGGGTTGCCGGATCATAACACATAGTAGGTGACTAATGACTTGCAAGATAGGATCAAGAACTCACATATATTCATGAAAACATAATAGGTTCAGATCTATATTCATGGCACTCGGGCCCTAGTGACAAGCATTAAGCATAGCAAAGTCATAGCAACATCAATCTCAGAACATAGTGGATACCAGGGATCAAACCCTAACAAAACTAACTCGATTACATGATAAATCTCATCCAACCCATCATCGTCCAGCAAGCCAACGATGGAATTACTCACGCACGGCGGTGAGCATCATGAAATTGGTGATGGAGGAAGGTTGATGATGACGACGGCGACAGATTCCCCTCTCCGGAGCCCCGAACGGACTCTAGATCAGCCCTCACGAGAGAGTTTAGGGCTTGGCGGCGGCTCTGTATCGTAAAACGCGATGAATCCTTCTCTCTGATTTTTTTTCTCGCCGAATGTGAATATATGGAGTTGGAGTTGAGGTCGGTGGAGCACCAGGGGGCCCACGAGGCAGGGAGGCGCGCCCAGGGGGTGGGCGCCCCCACCCTCGTGGACAGGGTGTGGGCCCCCTGGCCTTGATTCTTTCGCCATTATTTTTTATATATTCCAAAAATATTCTCCGTGAAGTTTCAAGTCATTTCGAGAACTTTTATTTTTGCACAAAAATAACACCATGGCAATTCTGCTGAAAACAACGTCAGTCTAGGTTAGTTCCATTCAAATCATGCAAGTTAGAGTCCAAAACAAGGGCAAAAGTGTTTGGAAAAGTAGATACGATGGAGACGTATCAACTCCCCGAAGCTTAAACCTTTGCTTGTCCTCAAGCAATTCAGTTGACAAATTGAAAGTGATAAAGAAAAACTTTTACAAACTCTGTTTGCTCTTGCTGTGGCAAATATGTAAAGCCAGCTTTCAAGTTTTCAGCAAAGATTATGAACTAACCATATTCACAATAACGCTTAGGTCTCATGTTTACTCATATCAATGGCATAATCAACTAGCAAGCAATAATAATAAATCTCAGATGACAACACTTTCTCAAAACAATCATAATATGATATAACAAGATGGTATCTCGCTAGCCCTTTCCGAGACTGCAAAACATAAATGTAGAGCACCTCTGAAGATCAAGGACTAACTAGACATTGTAATTCATGGTAAAAGAGATCCATTCATAGTCATACTCGATATAAATTAATAGTAATGGATGCAAATGACAGCGGTGCTCTCTAACTGGTGCTTTTTAATAAGAGGATGATGACTCAACATAAAAGTAAATAGATAGGCCCTTCACAGAGGGAAGCAAGGATTTGTAGAGGTGCCAGAGCTCGATTTTTAAATAGAGATAAATAATATTTTGAGTGGTATACTTTCATTGTCAACATAACAACCGAGAGATCTCGATATCTTCCATGCTACACACATTATAGGAGGTTCCCAAGCAGAATGGTAAAGTTTATACTCCCCCACCACCAACAAGCATCAATCCATGGCTTGCTCGAAACAATGAGTGCCTCCAAATAACAAAAATCCTGGGGGAGTTTTGTTTGCAATTATTTTGATTTGGTTTGAGCATGGGACTGGGCATATCGGTGACCAACCATTTTCTCATGAGTGAGGAGCGGAGTCCACTCCACTTGAGAATAACCCGCCTAGCATGGAAGATACAGACAACCCTAGTTGACACATGAGCTATTCGAGCATGCAAAACAGAATTTCATTTGAGGGTTTAGAGTTTGGCACATACAAATTTACTTGGAACGGCAGGTAGATACCACACATAGGAAGGTATGGTGAACTCATATGGAATAACTTTGGGGTTTATGGAAGTGGATGCACAAGCAGTATTCCCACTTAGCACAAGTGGAGGCTAGAAAAAGACTGGGAAGCGACCAACTAGAGAGCGATAACAGTCATGAACATGCATTAAAATTAATCAATACTGAGTGCAAGCATGAGTAGGATATAATTCACCATGAACATAAATATCATGGAGGCTATGTTGATTTTGTTTCAACTACATGCGTGAACATGTGCCAAGTCAAGCCACTCGAATCGTTCAAAGGAGGATACCACCCTATCATACCACATCACAACCATTTTAATAGCATGTTGGCACGCAAGGTAAACCATTATAAACTCCTAGCTAATTAAGCATGGCATAAGCAACTATAATCTCTAATTGTTATTGCAAACATGTTTATTCATAATAGGCTGAATCAGGAACGATGAACTAATCATATTTACAAAAACAAGAGAGGTCATATCAATAAACTTTCCTCTACAGCAATCATATCAATAAACTTTCCTCTACAACCGGAAAGTGTATGCTAGTGATCCTTGCATCGGAAACTGTCCTCGTTTCCCCTACAACAATCATATCAATAAACCCTTCCACATCATTACAATGTGCTTCCTCTATGCTGCCCGCAAAGGGTAACTTGCAAACCTCTCAAAAATCATAAAGGGACATATCCTTATACTCATCATATAAATAAAAATCCACCAAAGGTGGTGACCTCCTAGCATGGAAATGAAAATTTTGCACAAAAATATTAGTGAGTAGGATATACTGTTCGCGCTGGTCGCGGAAGAAGTCGGTGAGGCCCGCATTCTCAGCCAAATAATAAAAATCATCATGAATCCCGGCTGCCCTCAAGAAATCATCACAAGGCCATTCACACGGCCGAACCTCCGCGGTGCGAGGGAGATTATATTTGGGCTTCTTATCCTCTTCACTTTGCTTGTCCTTCAAGCTTCGGCTCGAAGAGCCCCTCAATAATCTCTTCATCATTTTCTGAAAATTTCTGAAATTTTTAGTAACTTAAAATAAAAGTGAACCAGACTCAACAAAATTGATAGCAACTACTCCCACAAGTTCCTAGAGACTATATCATGCATTAGAACTACTTTGGACCATATAAATTTAACATGCAAGCTCAAGAACAGGGTCACCTAAGCAGCAAAAATTTTCAATGAATAAAGCACTAGAACAAAAACTAATTGGACCATTGGTGGAGTCACATACCGAAGAACAATCCCGCAAAGCAGTTTTGTGAGTGGAGCTTTGAGCAAGGAGATTGAAAATGGCAGCAAGATGAGCTAGAACTCGTGCTTGAGCTGGTTGGCGATTTTTTTGGGAGGAAGAAGGAGTGTGTGAGTGCAGGAATAAGTGGAGGGGCCACCAGGGGCCCACGAGGCAGGGGGCGCGCCCAGGGGGTTGGGCGCGCCCTGGACCCTCGTGGCCAGGTGCTAGCTCCCCCTGGTGTGTTCTAGTGCCAAATATTCTTAAATATTCTAGAAAAAAATCATATTTCAATTTCAGGGCATTTGGAGAACTTTTATTTTCTGGGTATTTTTTTATTGCAAGGATAACTCAGAAAACAGACAAAAAAATACTATTTTTACTTTATTTAATCTAAATAACAGAAAGTAAAAGGAGGATATAGAGAGTTGTGCTTTCTAACTTCATCCATCTCATGCTCATCAAAAGGAATCCACTAACAAGATTGATCAAGTCTTGTTAACAAACTCTTTTCGAATAACATGGGACCAGAGAAATTTCGAATAGCACTAGGTTACCTCAACGGGGATATGCACGTTCCCAATAATAAGAATATCATATTTCTTCTTCACAGTATGAAGAGGAAATTCAAAACCTCCAATAATAATCAATGGAATTTTTCCAATAGAATTGATACTGTGGACTTGAGGTTGTTTCCTCGGAAAGTGTATCGTATGCTCATTACCATTAACATGAAAAGTGACATTGCCTTTGTTGCAATCAATAACAACCCCTGCAGTATTCAAAAAGGGTCTACCAAGGATAATCGACATACTATCGTCCTCGGGAATATCAAGAATAACAAAGTCCGTTAAAATAGTAACGTTTGCAACCACAACAGGAACATCCTCACAAATACCGACAGGTATAGCAGTTGATTTATCGGCCATTTGCAAAGATATTTCAATAGGTGTCAACTTATTCAAATCAAGTCTACGATATAAAGAGAGAGGCATAACACTAACACCGGCTCCAAGATCACATAAAGCAGTTTTAACATAGTTTCTTTTAATGGAGCATGGTATAGTTGGTACTCTTGGATCTCCAAGTTTCTTAGGTATTCCATCTTTAAAAGTATAATAAACAAGCATGGTGGGAATTTCAGCTTCTGGTATATTTCTTTTATTTGTAACAATATCTTTCATGTACTTAGCATAATGATTCATTTTAAGCATATCAGTCAAACGCATACGCAAAAAGATAGGTCTAATCATTTCAGAAAAGCGCTCAAAATCCTCATCATCCTTTTTCTTGGATGGTTTAGGAGGAAACAACATGGGTTTCTGAAGCCATGGTTCTCTTTCTTTACCGTGCTTCCTAGCAACAAAGTCTCTCTTATCATAACGTTGATTCTTTGATTGTGGGTTATCAAGATCAATAGCAGGTTCAGTTCCTACATCATTTTCATTGCTAGGTTGAGCATCAACATGAACATCATCATTAACATTATCACTAGGTTCATGTTCATCAACAGATTGTGTTTCAGCATCAGAAATAGAAATATCATTGGGATTCTCAGGTGTGTCAATAACAGGTTCACTAGAAGCATGCAAAGTCCTATTATTTTTCTTTTTCTTCCTCTTAGAAGGACTAGGTGCATCAACATTAGTTTTCTGAGAATCTTGCTCAATTCTCTTAGGGTGGCCCTCAGGATAAAAAGGTTTCTGAGTCATTTTACCCCCTCTAGTCATAACTCTAACAACATTATCATTATTATTATTATTATTTAATTCATTGAGCAAATCATTTTGAGCTTTAAGCACTTGTTCTACTTGAGTGGTAACCATAGAAGCATGTTTACTAATGAGTTTAAGTTCACCTTTAACTCTAGACATATAATCACTCAAGTGTTCAATCATATAAGCATTGCGTTTTAATTGTCTACCAACATAAGCATTGAAGTTTTCTTGAAACTCATCTAAGCATTGGCTAGCAGACTTATAACGAGGAATATCACCTTCATCAAATCTATAGAGAGAATTTACATTTACTACCTGTGTCGGGTTATCAAGACCATGTATTTCTTCAATAGGTGGTAAATTAAGACCATGTATTTCTTCAACAGGTGGCAAATTAAGACCATGTATTTTTTCAATAGGAGGTAAATTCTTGACATCATTAGCTTTAATACCCTTTTCTTTCATAGATTTCTTTGCCTCTTGCATATCTTCAGGACTGAGAAATAGAATACCCCTTTTCTTTAGAGTTGGCTTATGAGTGGGTTCAGCAAGTGTCCAATTATTTTCATTAGTCAACATATTATTCAATAGAAATTCAGCTTGATCAATTGTTCTTTCCCTGAAAACACAACCAGCACAACTATCCAGGTGGTCTCTAGAAGCATCGGTTAGGCCATTATAAAAGATATCAAGTATTTCATTTTTTTGAGAGGATGATCAGGCGAAGATTTAAGTAATTGGAGAAGCCTCCCCCAAGCTTGTGGGAGACTCTCTTCTTCAATTTGCACAAAAATATATATTTCCCTTAAAGCAGCTTGTTTCTTATGAGCGGGGAAATATTTAGCAGAGAAGTAATCAATCATATCCTGGGGACTACGCACACAACCATGATCAAGAGAATTAAACCATGTCTTAGCATCACCCTTTAATGAGAACGGAAATAATTTAAGGATATAGTAGTAGCGAGTTTTCTCATCATTAGTGAATAGGGTGGCTATATCATTTAATTTAATAAGATGTGTCACAACAGTTTCAGATTCATAGCCATAAAAAGGATCAGATTCAACCAAAGTAATTATCTCAGGATTGACAGAGAAATCATAATCCTTATCAGTAATACAGATAGGTGAAGTAGCAAAAGCAGGGTCATATTTCATTCTAGCATTCAAAGACTTTTCTTTCAACTTAGCTAATAATTTCTTAAGATCATTCCTATCATTGCAAGCAAGAAAGTCTCTAGCAGTTTCTTCATCCATAACATAGCCCTCAGGCACAACAGGCAATTCATATCTAGGAGGAGAATCTTCATCATCACCTTCATCAATATTATCAGTTTCAATAATTTCATTCTCTCTAGCCCTAGCAAGTTGTTCATCAAGAAATTCACCTAGTGGCACAGTAGCATCAAGCATAGAAGTAGTTTCATCATAAGTATCATGCAAAGCAGAAGTGGCATCATCAATAACATGCGACATATCATAATTAATAGCAGGAGTAGGTTTAGGTGTCGCAAGTTTACTCAAAACAGAAGGTGAATCAAGTGCAGAGCTAGATGGCAGTTCCTTACCTCCCCTCATAGTTGAGGGATAAATTTTGGTTTTCTCGTCTTTCAAGTTCCTCATAGTGACCAGCAGATATAAATCCAAAGTGACTCAAAGAATAGAGCAATGCTCCCCGGCAATGGCGCCAGAAAATAGTCTTGATAACCCATAAGTATAGGGGATCACAACAGTTTTCGAGGGTAAAGTATTCAACCCAAATTTATTGATTTGACACAAGGGGAGCCAAAGAATATTCTCAAGTATTAGCAGCTGAGTTGTCAATTCAACCAAACCTGGATAACTTAATATATGTAGCAAAGTATTTAGTAGCAAAGTAGTATGGAAGTAACGGTAACGGTGGCAAAGGTAATAGTAGCAGTTTTGTAGTAATTGTAACAGTGGCAACGGAAAAGTAACTAAGCAAAGAGCAATATGTGAAAAGCTTGTAGTCATTGGATCAGTGATGGATAATTATGTCGGATGCGATTACTCATGCAACAGTTATAACATAGGGTGACACAGAACTAGCTCCAGTTCATCAATGTAATGTAGGCATGTATTCCGAATATAGTCATACATGCTTATGGAAAAGAACTTGCATGACATCTTTTGTCCTACCCTCTCATGGCAGCAGGGTTCTATTGGAAACTAAGGGATATTAAGGCCTCCTTTTAATAGAGTACCGGACCAAAGCATTAACACATAGTGAATACATGAACTCCTCAAACTACGGTCATCACTGGGAGTGGTCCCGATTATTGTTACTTCGGGGTTGCCGGATCATAACACATAGTAGGTGACTACTGACTTGCAAGATAGGATCAAGAACTCACATATATTCATGAAAACATAATAGGTTAAGATCTGAATTCATGGCACTCAGGCCCTAGTGACAAGCATTAAGCATAGCAAAGTCATAGCAACATCAATCTCAGAACATAGTGGATACTAGGGATCAAACCCTAACAAAACTAACTCGATTACATGATAATACTCATCCAACCCATCACCGTCCAGCAAGCCTACGATGGAATTACTGACACACGGCGGTGAGCATCATGAAATTGGTGATGGAGGAAGGTTGATGATGACGACGGCGACGGATTCCCCTCTCCGGAGCCCCGAACGGACTCCAAATCAGCCCTCCCGAGAGAGTTTAGGGCTTGGCGGCGGCTCCGTATCGTAAAACGCGATGCATCCTTCTCTCTAATTTTTTCTCCTCGAACGTGAATATATGGAGTTGGAGTTGAGGTCGGTGGAGCACCAGGGGGCCCATGAGGCAGGGAGGCGCGCCCCCACCCTCGTGGACAGGGTGTGGGCCCCCTGGCCTTGATTCTTTCGTCAGTATTTTTTATATATTTCAAAAATATTCTCCATGAAGTTTCAGGTCATTCCGAGAACTTTTATTTCTACACAAAAATAACACCATGGCAATTCTGCTGAAAACAACGTCAGTCCGGGTTAGTTCCATTCAAATCATGCAAGTTAGAGTCCAAAACAAGGGCAAAAGTGTTTGGAAAAGTAGATACGATGGAGACGTATCACAAGCCCTGACATGTCCCTTATACTGCCATTGCCAAGCTGAAGCACAATTCTTCCACTCCCAGTGCATGCAATCTATACTGCCAAGCATCCCTGGGAAGCCCCTTCCGGCATTCATCGCCAACAAACGGGTTGTATCTTCAGCTGTCGGCTCTCTCAAGTACTCAGGGCCAAACACAACAATAACAGCCTTGTAGAACTTATACAGGGACTCTAGGCATGTAGACTCACTCATACGGATGTAGTCGTCAATGAGATCACCAGGCACTCCGTATGCAAGCATCCGGATGGTGACAGTGCATTTCTGATAAGAGGACCACCATAGTCATCATACGGCATCCTCTTTGCACTCGAAATAGTCATCATAGCCGACCACCTCCTCTCTAATACAGTTGAAAAGATGCCTACTCATACGGAAACGGCGGTGGAATTTTTGACGTTTGAACAACGGGTTTGTTGTATCAAAGTAGTCCTTCCAAAGAAGGAAATGCCCGCTCACTCGATTGCGATTCAACGCCGGAAGGTGGCCCGGAATGGAGCCACGAAACAACGGCCGCTGGCTGTTGAGGTGGTGATGGACCAACACGGCAGCCAATATCTCCTCCTTATCGTCGGAGGACGAATCATCGGAGTCGCAAAGGAAATTATGGAAAAAGAACTCGTCGGCGGAGTCCATTTTTGTACCTTGGCAAACTGTCGAACAGCTTGCGGGCGTCGAAGAAGGAGACGACCGGCGAGGGGAGTCACGGCGCGCATGGACCAGCTAGCTGCCCTGCCGTCGTCCAATGAGTGGCCGGCATCCGACGAGCGTGCCGGTGAGGATCTGGCTGGGGCGGCGAGGCGGCCTCTTGGTCGCGGGCGGCTGTGCGGTTGGGGGAGCGGCGGTGGGAAACAGTTTGCTCCTTGGCGGCAAGACGGCGGTGGCGGGGCGACGGGGGGAGTGAGCGGCGTTGCTGGGTGGATGTGGAGGCGGCAGCAGCTGACAATCGCTGGCAAAAAAGGGCGGCGGCGGCGGCGACAAAGGAGGCGGGCGAGGGTTGCTGTTGGCTGGGGGTGGGGAGGCCAATGAGCCACCGACCAGCGGGCCCGGGGAAAGGAGAAGACGAGCGTGCGCACGTCCGCCGCGTATCCGCGCCGACGCAAATCCGGCTCAAAAATGGGCCGGGAATGGGTCGCCCGCGGACGAAAAGCGGACACACGCTCGTTTGGGTCGACGCGTTGGGCCGACTTTTCTATCCCGCCGACCCAAACGGACGGCGGTGGACGAAATGGATCGCCCATTGGAATTGCTCTTAGGTTGTTTTAATTTTCTTTTAATGCTAATGTGGACGCGTGAATTCTCGCCGGCTTAATGTTTAATTAAGTTGTTTTCATTTTAAATATGCACGTACAATTTTTTTTGTCGGCGCCGTCAAAATGGGTCGGGCGAGCGTTTAACGCGTATGCCAACCAAAACGCAGAAGCGGATGTCCGTGTCCGCCTGACCGACTCAAACAAATAAAAAATGGACGAAATCTCCGTCCATTTGAGTTGGCCCGTTGGAGTTGCTATTAAACATAACAAGTCGGAAACGGATTTCTATACCAATCATTCAAACCACAACAGTCCGCAGTACTACTAATTCAAATGAAAAGAGTCGCAGTCTGGCACACGATGTCAAAAGTCTGTCGCTGCGCAACGCAGCGACTCCTTTCTTTTGCTTTTGCGGGGTATTCAGTGATCGGAGTCGGACCGTTCCCTCCCCTGTTCCCTTCCTCCATCCCCCCTGTTCCCTTCCACCCCACCAACAGCAGGCGCCAGCCCGCCCGCCCGCCGCCACCACGCTCCCCTTGCCCCGAGTCTATAAGAGGACGCACCGGTTTCCGCATCGCTCTCCTCCACACCACCCGTTCCATCAGCCAGCCCAAGCACCAAACCCGCCTCCTCCTCCGCACCGGCGGGGCAGCAGCGACCGGAAGCAGCAGCCCGGTGCGATCCCTCCAGGTAGGCAACCGCGTCCTCGCCCTACTCTTGTCGCGCGCGGCTTGTCAGCTTGACCCCCGAGCCGTCGGCGCGCTCGTCTCGCTGCAGAGGGCCTCGCTCGGTGGGGCACTTCGTCACCGCCGCCAGCCGGCAGGCGCCTCGCCGGAGAGTAGCGCTGGCCACGCGGCTGGCGGCGGCGAAGAAGCGCCACTCTCCGGCGAGGCGCCTGCCGGCTGGCGGCGGTGAAGAGCGAGCGTTTTGCGCTCCTCTCGGGCGAGGCGAGGCGAGCGGCGGTGGAGAGGCGGCGGATCGGGCTGTTGCTATGATTTAGTTATCGTTTTCTCCTGGGGTTAGATCCGCACTCAATCGTGACTTCCATGTCCTTGTTGCTTTCTCAGGGTCACCAGCAGGATGAGGGCTTTTGCGACCGCAGCTTGGGTGGTGTTGCTGCTCGCGGCGGCGGCGCTCGTCTCTGTCTCCTCGGCATCCGCTTCGATCTCGGCCTCCGTGGACCCATCAGGTATAAAAGGCCTCGCTTTCATGTTTCTTGGCACATTCCCTTTTTGCATCGACTTGTAGTATCACATTAGTGTGCTCCTAATACTAGGATTTATTTCGGAGTTGCGATTCCTCTCGTTTTGGTAGCTTGTCTGTCCCATACTTTCCAAGTTAAGATACAGACAGAATAGCATACAGTTGTTCCGCTGTCATTGGTGTTCTTGTTATGGGAGACTATTTTGTCGTATCCTCTATCCGTGTTAGCCTAGTAGGATTTGCATGTTCAGTCATAGACGCAACGCTGACAATCCTTTGCTTCTTCCGTTGAAGGTTGTAAGGCCTTGTTTTCATGTTTCTTGGCACACTTTTGCATCCATATGCACACTACGTGTGCTCGTAATACTAGGATTTACTGTATTTCGGAGTTGCGATTCGGCTCCGTGCGCAGGCACTCTGTTTTGGTAATTTGCCTGTTGGATACACTTCCCAAGTCTGAGATACAGACAGAATAGCATATAGTTGTTCCGCTGCCATTTTGGTCTTCTTATTGTGGGAGACTTTATTTTCTACTCCTACTACGTACTATAATATCCTCTGTCCGTGTTAGCCTAGTACTAGTATTTGCACGTTCGATCCTAGACGCAACGCTGACAATCCTTTGCTTCTCCTGTTGAAGGTTGCAATGCCACCCAGCTGGCCACCGCTATTGTCAAGAACTGTGTGGAAGAGTTTGAGCCAACCAATGCCGCTGCCTGCTGTTCCTCGGTTCTGCCCACAGTGGACATGGCCGGCTGCCTCTGCTTGGTGGTCGATGAGCCTCAGCTGGCGCTATCGGGCACCACCTCCCAGGCCGTGTTCAGTCTTTACCTGAAGTGTGGAGGTAAGAGACGTTCCCAGGACAAGCCGTACGAGGCATGCGATGATTTCTTTGCGACGTCTCCGCCATCCCTGCCAGCGCCCGCCAGTCCGGCGCCTCCTGCATCACCAAGGGACATGTACTACCCTCCAACTCCCGTCAATGAGGATTCAAGTTACAAGATCGAGTTGTCCACAGATGTTGGCGTTTGGGTGACCGTGATAGTCTACCTGATTGTCATGGGCTTCGCAGTTTACGAGCGTCTGACTCGTGGTACTACTTCATACTTAATTATTGCATGTCAACCTAGTTCGATTATATAGGACTAATGGTGCTTTTCATTTGGTTTGCAGGAGGAAATGACAACGAGGGTGGGCAAGAGGTGAACAATGACCAGGATCCAGAGGGGCAAGGAAACCCTCGGCCGGACGGAGCTGCTTGACGATCAGCACTTCATCACCGGGTACATTATTTTCAACCTGGCCTTTGTTCTTTATTCTGATTCGCATCATCTGGTCTTGGCATTTACTGTTCGACAAGTGGCCTAATCTTTGTTTTCCGACAGGATAGGAAGACTGAAATGGGCACGGGAACCTACTGCTCAATCAAGATCATGTCATGGAGAGGAAGCCTGCCATAGTTTATTTTTATCAGTAGTTGCGCCTTTGATGAGCAAGGAATGTAATGTGCATTTGCTCTTCTTTGACTCCCCTTTGATCCGAATGTTGAACTTTAAATGTCTTTCGTGGTGAACTATTTGCGTTGTGGTATCCAAAATCGTTCGTGCATTTGGGGGTTGCTTGGATTGTGACTATCATTGTCATATCCACATGATTTTTGCCACACTTGTCTTAGTTGAATTGCTCAAATTGTTAGCCACACTTTGGCTTGCCTAAGAAAATCATGCCCCACTTTTTATGTCTATGACATGTGGGGTTCACTCCTCATAAAAAAGTCTTGCCTTAGATGTGGTTAGAACCAAACACATACCTAACTTGATCAAACTTGCCAAACTTGCCTAAGGTTAGATGTGCTAAAGCGTGGCTAGAAACCAAACAACCCCTTGTTTTAACCTAAACGCTGCTCCACTCGATTCAGCGTCCGCACACAGGCCGTTCATCTCGACAGTTTCGAACCAAGAGAAGAGAGAGCGGTGGGTTTTGTCGCTTCCAAAAATCAGGAAACACGCCCACCCAGGGAGCGTTCTATCCACTAGTAGTTGGGGCGCGCCCGTGGCAGGTGGTGCCAGGTAGATGAACGCCCTTTTTACTTTCCTTTTTGGATCAGGATAGCAGCACATGTACATGCAATTCTTGATGGGACTTATTATATTGGAATATCACCTGAGGAAGAAACTGAAATGCCATACCCACAACGATATAGCATTGACAGGAGCATGTTGTTGTTTGGCAACATAGGATACATTAATAGAAATTACACGCACGTCGGCCCCGACAGCGGTGGCGGGCCCTTGATGCCTCCCTCTAACCGTGCGGCTGACAAAGCTGCGGCAGTAGCTCGTCGTCGCGGACGGCGACGACCCTCCAAGACACGGTGTTGATGGAGGCACGAGGGAGATGTTGAGCTTGGTCTAGAGGTCCCTGATGGCAGCCCTAGTCCTCTCGACGGCAAACTGCTCCGCGCCGTTGGGGTCTTGGTTCCTCAACTTCCTTGCCTACAAATGAGTTCCACTTCATATCTTTGGCATGACTGGTTCTGAGCTTCTAATGATTATATGAATTCTGAGAGAAGCGAGTGTGCTCGTTCAAACATACACTGACTTCCGGCTCACCTTGTGGCTCTGAAAGAGCTGGAATGGCTCTGGTGAAGGTTTACAGACGCCGACTTGCTCGTGAAGATAGATAACCTGCTTCCGGTTCTTCTTTTCTGCAAGGACTTTTCCTCGGCAAACATTTGTAACACTGGTTATATTTATTTCAGTTCTTAAAAAAGCATGGGACGAATAGGAGAAAATAGAGGAATATCAAGGTAAGATCCTAGGAAAGGATGCCTCAAATTAATTGAATGCCCACTGAAAGGAGTCAGACATATCGTGCAGTATGAAATAACATTCTTCAACTTGTGCAAAAGAACTACCTTTGTTGTCCCATTGGCTCGATAGACATCAAAGTAGTGTGAACTGATTCAGTCTCCGTCTATCTACAATGTTATTATATCCTGACAAGAAAAAATCAAAACTAATTATACTACCATAAGTTTTATACAAACCACATCAGACAGATATTAGATCAAAACGGACAAGAAAGCATCAACGAAGTTTAAAGATTCCACCCTCTAGATTAACATTGGACTGTAGAATTGACAGCGAAATCAGTTATTTGCAGCTTCTTTCCACAAAGTTTGCAAAAGTTACAAAAAATAACCGTTTTTTTAACATTGCCACTTTTTTAGGAGAACTCAAATAACCTTGTTCAAATATGAGAAAAGTTATAGCTTAATGATTAACCAAAGTTCGTTTTCTTGAAAAGTGTATAAAACTTTTACAAGAAGGCCTGTGCGCATTTATCTTGTCTCGGCACATTCGGCTGCCATGTTTAGTCTAACTCATGTACATCAATATGGGCATATGCTATAACATTATGATCTAATTGTAGAACATCGATCAAACATATGATACTATATTATTAGAGTTCAGAACCATCATAGGCGTTGGTACATCTAACGAGGATATGTACGACTCACCCTGGAGCATGGATGGGTACAATGCATTGTAGTTAATCCAAAAGCGAATACAAGCTAACATGAAGTGCTTTCAGTTTGGCTGAAAAAAGGGGCCTAATGAGGCCATGACTTGGCTTTGTCAGAAGCCTGTTGTAGGCAATGGCAAGAAACGGCCAGCAGTAGTGCAATCCGGATACTCACGCCTGCAATGATTTTGTAGCATTGCCACTAGACCTCTTACGCTTATATTCACATAAATCCGAGTGAAGCTGCATCAAGAAATATATTTCGGACATGAGAAGCAACAACAGTAGCTTAAGAAAAAAACATGTTACATATAGTAATATTTCCTTACAGCCTAATGGTACGAACAAATCAAAGTTGCTGGATTTGGTAGTGTAGCTAAAAGACAGAAAATGCAAGTTGACTATGATGTCACTGCTAAAGAAGCATAAATAGCATCTATGTCTAGTGAAAAAACAGAACAAAAGAAATTATCTTCATGTTAATCCATCTATATCTAGCATAATGATTTTGTAATATGCTAGTACAATGGTATAATAAATGATCTTGTATGGCTACCGCATGAAGTATGGTGTAAAAAAACCAGAAAATTGAGTGAAATAAGTCATGTCAACATAGTATAAGAAATCAATAAAAAAGGGATCATACATCATGTACACCAAACCGGGTTGATCTCCCTTCTTAGACATGATAATCACTTCCAAATTAAAGACCAATAAAAAAAAAGGGCAACCTGGTGCATGTAGCTCCCGCTTGCGCAGGGTCCAGGGAAGGGTCCGACCACTTTGGGTCTATAGTACGCAGCCTTTCCCTACATTTCTGTAAGAGGCTGTTTCCAGGTTCCAAATTAAAGACCAATGCTTGCCTATAATTCTAGTTGGAAAGTAACCTCACTTCTAAGAAATCTGAAGGTTCTAATTTCCAAATAATCCACTCCTTGAATGTTCTCTCATGATTCTTGAAAGAAACCTTTGAGCTGCACAAGAATAGTAGCAAAAGTAAGTAAACATGAAAGAACAGATCAACTCAAGGTGCAGATGGGTAAAGCAAGATCATCCAGTAAAACTGAAATATTTATCAATCAAATGCTAATAGCCATATGACACAACCAGCAAGGTAAGAAATCGATCGGATCATGGAGGAGCTCACCCAGAGTTTAGGCCCGTCAATCTGGCCATATGGACCCTAGATGTAGAGAGAAAGCATGCATGCTCTTCTTGCTCCCATAGCACCACAGCAGAGTAGGGGTTGGAGATCAACTAATAAACATGGAGAGATCCATATATGCCAATCAACTAATAAAACACCACCGGAGCAGCACATGCATACGTGGAATATGAACATAAATAAAAGCACCTGCTAATGACAAAAAGAAATGACTTAATATTCAAACATTACGCCATCGATAGGTAGAATACAGAAAGTGTATCTGTAACAGTAGATGTTCTCATTGACAAAATGAATCGTGTTCCCATCTTCAATTTTCCTGCAATTTCACCTATTTTTCATGCCTCATTAATTATCTAGGGAATGAGACTATGATGAATAGCCGAGCACTAAAGTTTAATGCTAACAGCCTTCCACAAAGCAGATAACACTAGTAGCCAGCTTTTCAAGATCAATTAGCATAGCTTGTCTGTCAGAAATAAATTGCATCACGAAAGCATTCCAAGACTACCTGGCTGTCAGAAATAAATTGCAGCAAATAACACCAGTAGCCAGCTTTTTAAGATCGATTAGCATAATTTGAAGAAAGCTTAGCATGAATATTGTATTCATCACTCTGTTAGAGCAGATTTTGGTTGGTTGCGGCAACAGCAGGTTGATGAATTTCATGTACTATCAGTACTGTGCAGGTGCATCCAAATCTGTATGATAGCAGAAGAATAATATAAGCAAGAAAACGGAGTACTTCCATGCAAAGAACCATAAAGAAAGGTATAAAATAGGAGTTTAAAGAGAATCTTTGATGAAAAACCTCACAAAAAGTGACCAGAAACTAAATCTTAGAACAGAGACAGATCTTGTGTCAGCATAATAAAAATGAAACGGCTATTTGACTAATTGAACGACCAATTAGATAGAGCATAGGCATTTCAAAACCTAATGTGGATAATAGCTAGTCATCTGAACGGATTAGAAGGCATGAGGGAAATTACATATGAAGCGAAGCAGTACATCTAATTATCAAGATTTTAATCCCCAAATAAACATTCTAAAAGAACATGAGAATATCTTGTTGTCGCCTTCAATTGACAATCTGAGAACAAGATTTGCAAGAACATTTAGTATGCAGACATGTTTTTCTTTTATCAATTTCCTTGGGAGTTGGGTAAAGTAACTCTTGTTATATACAAGTGAACATAATTACGTATAGTCCAATCAGTAACTAACAAGGTATGCAAGTGAAGTGTCCAGGCTGTGCAAACTTACAGCCTGAGATGGTTTCTCATGTAGAAAATGCAACAAAAGCGACCCTTGCAAACACCAAATCATTTTGGCACCTCTGATTATTGTGTGCGTCGGGAGGGTTGAGATGTGGCTGTTGCAACGACGTGCGCACATCAATGCTTGCCATCGTCCAGGCCTGCGTGCGCTGTAGCAAACAGAAGAATCTTGCGCATCAGGACCCGCAATCCAGGAAATGGGAACAGAAAACTGAGATGCAGTTGAGTTTACCGACGAAGATAAAAGATTAGAAATATCATCAATAGAAGCTAAGCAAATAAGAGTTCAGAAGGAAAGTAAACAAATAAAGTCATTGTGGGTTACCTTTTAGTATCTGAATTAACAAACGCCGGCCTTTCACCCAAGACAAGATCAATGATTAGCTACGTAGCTACTCAGCTAGTGTTGAGGTCCACAGTACATAGCTAACAGATGACTAATCTTGATCCCCTTAGTCTGAACTATAACAATCTAATTAAAGTTGCGGTGGCAAAATAGAACCTTTCAGATGGTAACTGGGCAGTGGAATGAACAGGTAGAATTTTAGTTCAGTAGCGCACTTGTCGTTTTACACAAATTCATGGACCATGATTCAGCTACCAAGTCAACCAAAACCCTAGCTATTTAGTTCTATCTGGTTTCTACTACATGGTTGACGTAATAAACAGAATCCTCCCTCCCTCCCTCCCTCCCTCCCTCTCTCTCTCTCTGTTAGATGCTGATGCCCAATTCATTCCATCCCCGAAACAAGCAAAATCATGAGTGCTGCAACCCCCTTCTCAGACCAAACCCCCAAACAATGTACGAAAGAGAGAAGGCACATCTAATCATCAGTTTAATTCGCTGGAAGTGTGAGAAATTGTGAGTACTGTATAAACTACTTGGTTGGTCTTCCCATAATCGAGGTTGAAAAACTTCCCCAACCCAATTTTCACTTCCTCCGAGTTCAGAGTGGTGAGAAGGGCAGAAGGCACACCCTATGGATGGCGTGGGATGGTAATCACGACGAAATGATAAAAACTGGGGCGATGGATAGGCATGTTGGACCTGAGCAAGGTGGCGACGTTAGAGGAGGAGGACGAAGCCGGAGTCGTCGACCTCGAGCTCCTTCGTGCCCAGCTCCAGGATCTGGTCCGTCTGCCTCCGGATCCAGGCCGCCACCGCCAGGCCGCGGGCTGTTTGATCCCAGTGTACGGGAAGGAAGGAGATGGCGCCCGAACCTGCGACCACCCCGAGCCTCCTGCGCCAAACACCGATCTGGTCCAGGACTGGACTAGGAGGAGAGAAGCGGGGACGAGAAGACGCAGGGGAAGCGGCTGAGCCGGCAATGCAGGGACCCAGGAGAGGAGGAGGCGAGGGGAGAGGGGATGCACCGGATCCCCACCAGGCACAGCGACAAGAGCCGTGCTCGTTCTCAAGAGGAGGGGGCGGCGCAGGGCAGAGAGGAACGGGGTGGAGGTTGCGTGCGGGATTGGACATTGCTTCGTGAGGAAAGGAAAGCAGATCGAGAGACATGTGTTCTCCCAGCAATCTTTTTTGTTTTTGTCCCAGTGATCTGTTTTGTCTTCCACGCTGTGATGACGTGGCTATCACCGGGAGGCGCCCTTGATGCACAGCTGAATGGTTTTAACTAGTAGTTGGGGTGTCACCCGGTGGCGCCTTCTAAAAGGAATTTAGGCGGTGCCAGATAGGAGGCGCCTCTTTCACTTTCCTATCATAAAATTGATAATGCATATTACAGAAGTTTTTTTTAGAACTTGACATTACAGAGGTGGTTTAGAAAGCTCTTCCACCCGGAGCAAACCCAAAAGGGGAAACCAGCAGCCCAAAACACCCTACAGGCCTTCAACGGCTAGCAAGAACAAGTGCATTGTGCTATCATTAGAGTTGATCTTTTCCAAAAGGTCATGTATAAACAGAAGGAAGTTTACACATAAGTGGCCTGAATACTCTCTTTCATGATCTAGAGCATCAGCAACTCCACAGTTGACAAAGTCACCCTTGATCGCCACTGCCTGCTCGTCATGGAGCTTGGGAGCATATCTTTGACATTTATCCATGTAAAAATGATCATTTAGAACTCATAATGATTCATAAACATATATTTGATTTCAAATCAAATGTTCCTTTACATTGTAGACACCATAGTGGACTAATAAAGTAGGACTCTCTTACTTATGAACTAAAACTAACTAAAGATCTGACTATCTCTTGCTAAGCTATGCAAGCGCCACACTTTGTTGCCCCACGGTTTCTTTTCTACATATGCACCTACTTTTTTCTATGCCTACTACCTATAGTTGAATAGCTCGATTAATATATATACATATTAGACATGTTGAAAAGAGAAGTAATATTAGTTGAACAACCACTACATCAATACACGCATCTCTGTACCACCTCTGTACCAATATTTGTAGCAATGTGGCAGCACTTGTCTCAAGGCTTTCGGTTAAATCTCTGACATCCACTATATCTAGTATCTTGACTATAATATGTGAGCCACAGAGTAATATAAAAAGTGGTTGGGGCGCCCCCTTGTGGCGCCTCGTGAGAGGTTGGTTGTGCGGTGCCAGGTAGGAGGCGATTGTTTCACCCCTTTTTTTCTTGTTGTGGGTAGCACATGAATATTTTTTGTGAACTGTGCTTGTGCTCGGCCAATTGAAAGCACAATCTACATCGAGTGTTGATGCAATACATGGTTCACATATTATAAGAAAAAGAATTCAGTTGTTTGCATTCAGCATGCATCAGATGAAGTACAACAACTAAGCTTGGCATATAATGCCATGCGAGAATTCTGGTCGAAGTACCAACCTAGACAAAAGTGGATACAACTCCAAACCTATCCTCGAAAAAAGATATCAAGCTAAGTAACTAAGCTAAGGATCATTCTTCAGCAGCAGATCAGTGTAAGTTCAAGACCATAGCACCATTTCTCTTTGTAACTCCTAAGCTTGAGAAAACACAAATGCTTTTATAAAACCTTCAGACCAACACTAACATTGCAAACCATGTCAGATAACCCTACTAACAGAAACCAATAGATCGGAAAACAAACATCAACTAACCACAAGTACTAAAAACCACAAGGCAAAAGATGCAAAAATAAAATGATATATCACGACACTGCAACTTTATTTCTTTACAGCTATTGGGTATATCAATTAACTGAAAGGGAAAGTCTGCCACAAATAAGATATCAGTAGTTGGCCATCGAAACATAGCTAAATTAATTCGCCATACAGCAGATTAGCTATATCATGTGTGAATTGACCTAAAAAGATAATTACAGAAGAAAATAAGCATGAAACTATCTAGCCGACAATGAAGAAAGATTTGTAGATACTGAAAACATACAGAAGGTTTCTTGGTAGCTAAACGTAGCGATTTGTTTTGCAGTTTGTTGGTAGTTTCATGGAAACATGAGTTACCTCTAGTTGTTCATTGAGTCCTATTTCATTGTTTCAGCTACGAAGTCAGTTTTTGAATTGCTACCTACCTCAAATACGAGGTGGTATATTTTGTTCTAAATGCAGGGTTTTCTTGTACCGATACAGAAGAGAACACTGCAGATTCCTAGGCAAATTTTGATTCACAAAACGTCACTGATCCTATTCAAATTGACAAACTGAAAAGCAATGAGAACACGGGGAAGGAGCACTAAGAAACAAGTCTTGTATCTTTTAAGCAAATGATCAGACCAAATTAAGCACAAGGCAATCCCATGTGAAAAGATGAAGATGCAACAAATAAGCTAGATCATCGGAATATAGTAATAAGATTAGAGGAGCTACACTTACATGGGCAAGCTTAGCCTGATCCTGCTGCTGTCGAGGGGCCTCCTCAAGCAGCCTTCTTTGCTTCATTTCCACCCAGCTGAACACCAAGATCAAGATGGTGAATACCTGCTAGATCATTTAAAAGGGGCACATTATATTACACCAAATACAGAGAAGAAACAAACAGATTTCAGACTGAAGAAAATATATTTTGGCTCCTAACATAAACAGTCAGGGTAATTCAGAGTTTAGGCACTATTAGCAATAATCTGAACATGAACATGCAGATGAAAAGATCTTGACGACAACCTCGAGGCGTGCGCCGCTAGCGAGCTCGTCGACCAACACCAGCACCACCTCGTAACCTCAAGCGTGCACAACCATTGTGGGGAAGAATAGAGATTAACCATAAAACAAATTGATGGTTAACTTAACTGAAGCTAGATCCTATTTTGTGAATGAAACATCAACTGAACAGTAGCAGTCACTCATAAATTATTGGACTAAGATTGTTCACGGTATCCTCTAGTCCAAGGTTGTACCTGGTGACAAGCATGAAGAAGAACAGTGGCTTTGACAACACGTATTTTAATCATTTCAAAAGTAATATGAGAAGAAAATTATCCTTCAGAAGAACCCAATACTAAGATTAGAAGTATAATATTCTAATAGGACATGTCTTGCAGTAATGTAATCCGGTAACAGCTATTACTATTGCAGATGGTTTTTGTTCAGCAGTCAAAGGTCCAGAAGTTCTTCCAAAACAACCATTGATATAATACATGTCATTAACAAAGCAAGATACATGTATTATTGCAGCTCCAAAGAACTCCAACGTCATTTGAATAAATCATGGAAAATCTTGGATATGTTTACAGTTGAACATACAAGATTCACATGAATAAATTTGTCAACTTGTATACCACAGACTGTAAACATTAAATCAATTGCATATGACAGAAACTAATTAACCGATGAAGCCATGTGAATCACAGAGAATTCTTTAGTGATCCCACTATGTTGATGTTTGGAGCCACAAGTTGAGGTGATCAGACTTCACAACATGGCTTGTGAAACAGAGAAAGTAAGAAAATACCTGAAACAGTCCAACCATATAACTATGCTCTGCAACCTCCATGGCCTGGGCGTGTGGTCTCGCTCGATCACCGCCTGCTATTCACCAACTTGCAAGGTCTGTGTCGCGCCGTTTCCCTACACATGAGAGGATTAAGAAGGAGAGATGAAAGCCAGGTTGTAGTGAAGGCTAACTCATCCATGAGTCCACCATCGTTGCTGCTGTCTCGACAACGAGCTCAACAAAGAACAGTCATTACTGTCTACTCAAGACTTAAGGAAATGGCACAATTGCAGTTTCGCAAGCATCAATACATGGAAATTATTACCTGTAATATCATGCTTTTAGTCTTTATTCCAGAAGAGTAAATGCTTTAACAGCTAGAACCAACTTGCTCATGAGTACTTTCTCGGTGCAAATGGATTGTTACACAATTAATATATTGAAGGAAATATGCCCTAGAGGCAATAATAAAGTTATTATTTATTTCCTTATATCATGATAAATGTTTATTATTCATGCTAGAATTGTATTAACCGGAAACATAATACATGTGTAAATACATAGACAAACAGAGTGTCACTAGTATGCCTCTACTTAACTAGCTCGTTAATCAAAGATGGTTATGTTTCCTAACCATGGACAAAGAGTTGTTATTTGATTAACGGGATCACATCATTAGTTGAATGATCTAATTGACATGACCCATTCCATTAGCTTAGCACCCGATCGTTTAATATGTTGCTATTGCTTTCTTCATGACTTATACATGTTCCTATGACTATGAGATTATGCAACTCCCGTTTGCCGGAGGAACACTTTGTGTGCTACCAAACATCACAACGTAACTGGGTGACTATAAAGGAGCTTTACAGATGTCTCCAAAGGTACATGTTGGGTTGGCGTATTTCGAGATTAGGATTTGTCACTCCGAATGTCGGAGAGGTATCTCTGGGCCCTCTCGGTAATGCACATCACTTAAGCCTTGCAAGCATTGCAACTAATGAGTTAGTTGCGGGATGATGTATTACGGAACGAGTAAAGAGACTTGCCGGTAACGAGATTGAACTAGGTATTGGATACCGACGATCGAATCTCAGGCAAGTAAACATACCGATGACAAAGGGAACAACGTATGTTGTTATGCGGTCTGACCGATAAAGATCTTCGTAGAATATGTAGGAGCCAATATGGGCATCCAGGTCCCGCTATTGGTTATTGACCAGAGACGTGTCTCGGTCATGTCTACATTGTTCTCGAACCCGTAGGGTCCGCACGCTTAAGGTTTTCGATGACAGTTATATTATGAGTTTATATGTTTTGATGTACCGAAGGTTGTTCGGAGTCCCGGATGTGATCACGGACATGACGAGGAGTCTCGAAATGGTCGAGACATAAATATTGATATATTGGAAGCCTATGTTTGGATATCGGAAGTGTTCCGGGTGAAATCGGGATTTTACCGGAGTACCGGGAGGTTACCGGAACCCCCCCCCCCCGGGAGATATATGGGCCTTAGTGGGCCTTAGTGGAAAAGAGAAGAGGCAGCCAGAGATGGGCCGCGCGCCCCTCCCCTCCCTTGGTCCGAATAGGACAAGGAGAGGGGGCCGGCCCTCCTTTCTCTTTTCCCCCCTCCGCGAATCCTATTCCAACTAGGATTGGGGGGGAATCCTACTCCCGGAGGGAGTAGGACTCCTCCTGGCGTGCCTCCCTTAGGCCGGCCGCACCCCCCCCCTTGAGCCTTTATATACGGAGGCAGGGGCACCCCAGAGAAACACAAGTTGATCCGCGTGATTATATTCTTAACCGTGTGCGATGCCCCCTTCCACCATAGTCCTCGATAATATTGTAGCAGTGCTTAGGCGAAGCCCTGCGACAGTAGTACATCAAGATCGTCACCACGTCGTCATGCTGACGGAACTCTTCCCCGACACTTTGCTGGATCGAAGTCCGGGGATCGTCATCGAGCTGAACGTGTGCTAGAACTCGGAGGTGTCGTAGTTTCGGTGCTTGATCGGTCGGGCCGTGAAGACGTACGACTACATCAACCGCGTTGTCATAACGCTTCAGCTATCGGTCTACGAGGGTACGTAGACAACACTCTCCCTGTCGTGGTTCTAACTCTGACAGTGATGTAGGGGGGTGTGTATGGAGAGGCTAGATCTCAGCTATTGGGAAGTTGTGAACACACCAAGATGTACGAGTTCAGGCCCTTCGCGGAGGAAGTAACAGCCCTACGTCTGTTGGAAATATGCCCTAGAGGCAATAATAAAAGCAGTATTATTATATTTCCTTGTTCATGATAATTGTCTTTATTCATGCTATAATTGTGTTATCCGGAAATCGTAATACATGTGTGAATAACAGACACCAACATGTCCCTAGTAAGCCTCTAGTTGACTAGCTCGTTGATCAACAGATAGTCATGGTTTCCTCATTATGGACATTGGATGTCATTGATAACGAGATCACATCATTAGGAGAATGATGTGATGGACAAGACCCAATCCTAAACATAGCATAAAGATCGTATAGTTCGTTTGCTAGAGTTTTTCCAATGTCAATTATCCTTTCCTTAGACCATGAGATCATGTAACTCCCGGATACCGTAGGAGTGCTTTGGGTATACCAAACTTCACAACGTAACTGGGTGACTATAAAGGTAGACTACGGGTATCTCCGAAAGTGTCTGTTGGGTTGACATGGATCAAGACTGGGATTTGTCACTCCGTATGACGGAGAGGTATCACTGGGCCCACTCGGTAATGCATCATCATAATGAGCTCAAAGTGACCAAGTGTCTGGTCACGGGATCATGCATTACGGTACGAGTAAAGTGACTTGCCGGTAATGAGATTGAATGAGGTATTGGGATACCGACGATCGAATCTCGGGCAAGTAACATACCGATTGACAAAGGGAATTGCATATGGGGTTGCTTGAATCCTCGACATCGTGGTTCATCCGATGAGATCATCGTGGAGCATGTGGGAGCCAACATGGGTATCCAGATCCCGCTGTTGGTTATTGACCGGAGAGTCGTCTCGGTCATGTCTGCTTGTCTCCCGAACCCGTAGGGTCTACACACTTAAGGTTCAGTGACGCTAGGATTGTAAAGATATGTATATGCAGTAACCCGAATGTTGTTCGGAGTCCCGGATGAGATCCCGGACGTCACGAGGAGTTCCGGAATGGTCCGGAGGTAAAGAATTATATATAGGAAGTGCTATTTCGGCCATCGGGACAAGTTTCGGGGTCACCGGTATTGTACCGGGACCACCGGAAGGGTCCCGGGGGTCCACCGGGTGGGGCCACCTATCCCGGAGGGCCCCATGGGCTGAAGTGGGAAGGAACCCAGCCCAAAGTGGGCTGGGGCGCCACTCCCCTAAGGGCCCATGCGCCTAGGGTTGGGGGAAACCCTAAAGGGGGGCGCCCCCTTGCTTGGGGGGCAAGCCCCCCACCCCTTGGCCGCCGCCCCCCTAGGAGATCCCATCTCCTAGGGCCGGCGCCCCCCCCCCCCCCCGCTAGGCACCCCTATATATAGTGGGGGAGAGGGAGGACTTCAGACCTCAGCCTTTGGCGCCTCCCTCTCCCCTGTTACATCTCTCTCTCGTAGTATAGGCGAAGCCCTGCTACTGTGACGCCCTGCATCCACCACCACGCCGTCGTGCTGCTGGATCTTCTTCAGCCTCTCCTTCCCCCTTGCTGGATCAAGAAGGAGGATACGTCATCCGCTCTGTACGTGTGTTGAACGCGGAGGTGCCATCTATTCGGCGCTTGGTCATCGGTGATTTGGATCACGTCGTGTACGACTACCTCATCCCCGTTCTTTGAACGCTTCCGCACGCAATCTACAAAGGTATGTAGATGCAATCCGATCACTCGTTGCTAGATGAACTCATAGATGGATCTTGGTGAAACCGTAGGAAAATTTTTGTTTTCTGCGACGTTCCCCAACAGTGGCATCATGAGCTAGGTCTATGCGTAGTTCTTCTTGCGCGAGTAGAACACAATTTGTTGTGGGCGTAGATTTGTCAACTTTCTTGCCGCTACTAGTCTTATCTTGATTCAGCGGTATTGTGGGATGAAGCGGCCCGGACCAACCTTACACGTACGCTTACGTGAGACCGGTTCCACCGACTAAGATGCACTAGTTGCATAAGGTGGCTGGCGGGTGTCTGTCTCTCCCACTTTAGTTGGAGCGGATTCGATGAACAGGGTCCTAATGAAGGGTAAATAGAAGTTGACAACTCACGTTGTGGCTTTCACGTAGGTAAGAAAACGTTCTTGCCAGAACCCTAATTCAGCCACGTAAAACTTGCAACAACAATTAGAGGACGTCTAACTTGTTTTTGCAGCAAGTGCTTTGTGATATGATATGGCCAAAGTTGTGATGAATGATGAATGATCTATATGTGATGTATGAGATGTTCATGCTATTGTAATAGGAATCACGACTTGCATGTCGATGAGTATGACAACCGGCAGGAGCCATAGGAGTTGTCTTTATTTTTTATATGACCTGCGTGTCATTGAGAAACGCCATGTAAATTACTTTACTTTATTGCTAAACGCGTTAGCCATAGTAGTAGAAGTAATAGTTGGCGAGCAACTTCATGGAGACACGATGATGGAGATCATGATGATGGAGATCATGGTGTCAAGCCGGTGACAAGATGATCATGGAGCCCCAAGATGGAGATCAAAGGAGCTATGTGATATTGGCCATATCATGTCACGTTTATTATTTGATTGCATGTGATGTTTATCATGTTTTTGCATCTTGTTTACTTAGAACGACGGTAGTAAATAAGATGATCCCTCATAATAATTTCAAGAAGTGTTCCCCCTAACTGTGCACCGTTGCGACAGTTCGTTCGTTTCTAAGAACCACGTGATGATCGGGTGTGATGGATTCCAACGTTCACATACAACGGGTGTAAGACAGATTTACACATGCAAACACTTAGGTTGACTTGACGAGCCTAGCATGTGTATAGACATGGCCTCGGAACACAGAAGACCGAAAGGTCGAGCATGAGTCGTATAGAAGATATGATCAACATGAAGATGTTCACCGACGTTGACTAGTCCGTCTCAAGTGATGATCGGACACGGCCTAGTTGACTCGGATCATGTTATACTTAGATGACTAGAAGAGGGATGTCTATCTAAGTGGGAGTTCATTGAATAATTTGATTACATGAACTTAATTATCATGAACTTAGTCTAAAAATCTTTACAATATGTCTTGTAGCTCAAATGGCCAACGTAGTCCTCAACTTCAACGCGTTCCTAGAGAAAACCAAGCTGAAAGACGATGGCAGCAACTATACGGACTGGGTCCGCAACCTAAGGATCATCCTCATAGCTACCAAGAAAGATTATGTCCTACAAGCACCGCTGGGTGAAGCTCCTGTCCCACAGAACCAAGACGTTATGAACGCTTGGCAGACACGTGTTGATGACTACTCCCTCGTTCAGTGTGGCATGCTTTACAGCTTAGAGCCGGGACTCCAAAAGCGTTTTGAGAGACATGGAGCATATGAGATGTTCGAAGAGCTGAAAATGGTTTTTCAAGCTCATGCCCGGGTCGAGAGATATGAAGTCTCCGACAAGTTCTTCAGCTGTAAGATGGAGGAAAATAGTTCTGTCAGTGAGCACATACTCACTATGTCTGGGTTGCATAACCGCTTGACTCAGCTGGGAGTTAATCTCCCGGATGATGCGGTCATTGACAGAATCCTCCAGTCGCTTCCACCAAGCTACAAGAGCTTTGTGATGAACTTCAACATGCAGGGGATGGAAAAGACCATTCCTGAGTTGTTTTCAATGCTGAAATCAGTGGAGGTAGAAGTCAAAAAAGGAACATCAAGTGTTGATGGTCAATAAAACCACTAAGTTCAAGAAAGGCAAGGGTAAAAAGAACTTCAAGAAGGACGGAAGGAAGTTGCCGCGCCCGGCAAGCAAGCTGCCGGGAAGAAGCCAAAGAATGGACCCAAGCCCGAGACTGAGTGCTTTTATTGCAAGGGAAGTGGTCACTGGAAGCGGAACTGCCCCAAACACTTAGCGGACAAGAAGGCCGGGAAAATGAAAGGTACATGTGATATACATGTAATTGATGTGTACCTTACCAGTACTCGTAGTAGCTCTTGGGTATTTGATACCGGTGCAGTTGCTCACATTTGTAACTCAAAGCAGGAGCTGCGGAATAAGCGGAGACTGGCAAAGGATGAGGTGACGATGCGCGTCGGGAATGGTTCCAAGGTCAATGTGATCGCCGTCGGCACGCTACCTCTACATTTACCTTCGGGATTAGTTTTAAACCTTAATAATTGTTATTTAGTGCCAGCTTTGAGCATGAACATTGTATCGGGATCTCGTTTAATTCAAGATGGCTACTCATTTAAATCCGAGAATAATGGTTGTTCTATTTATATGAGAGATATGTTTTATGGTCATGCTCCGATGGTGAATGGTTTATTCTTTCTCGAGCGTAATGATACACATGTTCATAGTGTGAAAACCAAAAGATGTAAGGTTGATAACGATAGTCCCACATACTTGTGGCACTGCCGCCTTGGTCACATAGGTGTCAAACGCATGAAGAAGCTCCATGCAGATGGACTTTTAGAGTCTCTTGATTATGAATCATTTGACACGTGCGAACCATGCCTCATGGGTAAAATGACCAAGACTCCGTTCTCAGGAACAATGGAGTGAGCAACCAACTTATTGGAAATCATACATACTGATGTGTGCGGTCCAATGAGTGTTGAGGCTCGCGGTGGCTATCGTTATGTTCTCACCCTCACTGATGACTTGAGTAGATATGGGTATGTCTACTTAATGAAACACAAGTCTGAAACCTTTGAAAAGTTCAAGGAATTTCAGAGTGAGGTTGAGAATTAACGTGACAGGAAAATCAAGTTCCTACGATCAGATCGTGGAGGAGAATACTTGAGTCACGAATTTGGCACACACTTAAGAAAATGTGGAATAGTTTCACAACTCACGCCGCCTGGAACACCTCAGCGTAATGGTGTGTCCGAACATCGTAATCGCACTCTATTAGATATGGTGCGATCTATGATGTCTCTTACCGATTTACCGCTGTCGTTTTGGGGCTATGCTTTAGAGACTGCCGCATTCACTTTAAATAGGGCTCCGTCGAAATCCGTTGAGACGACACCGTTTGAATTATGCTTTGGGAAGAAACCTAAGTTGTCGTTTCTAAAAGTTTGGGGATGCGATGCTTATGTCAAGAAACTTCAACCTGAAAAGCTCGAACCCAAGTCGGAAAAATGCGTCTTCATAGGATACCCTAAAGAAACTGTTGGGTATACCTTCTACCTCAGATCCGAAGGCAAGATCTTTGTTGCCAAGAATGGATTCTTTCTAGAGAAAGAGTTTCTCTCGAGAGAAGCAAGTGGGAGGAAAGTGGAACTTGATGAAGTATTACCTCTTGAACCGGAGAATGGCGCAACTCAAGAAAATGTTCCTGAGGTGCCTGCACCGACTAGAGAGGAAGTTAATGATAATGATCAAGATACTTCTGATCAAGCTCCTACTGAAATTCGAAGGTCCACAAGGACACGTTCCACACCAGAGTGGTACGGCAACCCTGTCTTGGAAATCATGTTGTTAGACAACGGTGAACCTTCGAACTATGAAGAAGCGATGGCGGGCCCGGATTCCGACAAATGGCTAGAAGCCATGAAATCCGAGATAGGATCCATGTATGAAAATGAAGTATGGACTTTGACTGACTTGCTCGTTGAACGACGAGCCATAGAAAATAAATGGATCTTTAAGAAGAAGACATACGCGGATGGTAATGTGACCATCTATAAAGCTCGGCTTGTCGCTAAGGGTTATCGACAAGTTCAAGGGGTTGACTACGATGAGACCTTCTCACCGGTAGCGAAGCTAAAGTCCGTCCGAATCATGTTAGCAATTGCCGCATTCTATGATTATGAGATATGAAAAATGGACGTCAAAACGGCATTCCTTAATGGTTTCCTTAAGGAAGAATTGTATATGATGCAGCCGGAAGGTTTTGTCGACCCTAAGAATGCTGACAAGGTGTGCAAGCTCCAACGCTCGATTTATGGGCTGGTGCAAGCATCTCGGAGTTGGAACATTCGCTTTGATGAGATGATCAAAGCGTTTGGGTTTACGCAGACTTATGGAGAAGGCTGCGTTTACAAGAAAGTGAGTGGGAGCTCTGTAGCATTTCTCATACTATATGTAGATGACATACTTTTGATGGGAAATGATATAGAACTCTTGGACAGCATCAAGGCCTACTTGAATAAGAGTTTTTCAATGAAGGACCTTGGAGAAGCTGCTTATATATTAGGCATCAAAATCTATAGAGATAGATCGAGACGCCTCATAGGTCTTTCACAAAGCACATACCTTGATAAGATATTGAAGAAGTTCAATATGGATCAGTCTAAGAAGGGGTTCTTACATGTGTTACAAGGTGTGAAATTGAGCTCAGCTCAATGTCCGACCACGGCAGAAGAGATAGAAGAGATGAGTGTCATCCCCTATGCCTCAGCCATAGGTTCTATTATGTATGCCATGCTGTGTACCAGACCTGATGTAAACCTTGCCGTAAGTTTGGTAGGAAGGTACCAAAGTAATCCCGGCAAGGAACACTGGACAGCGGTCAAGAATATCCTGAAGTACCTGAAAAGGACTAAGGAAATGTTTCTCGTTTATGGAGGTGACAAAGAGCTCGTCGTAAAGGGTTACGTCGACGCTAGCTTCGACACAGATCTGGATGACTCTAAGTCACAGACCGGATACATGTATATTTTGAATGGTGGGGCAGTAAGCTGGTGCAGTTGCAAGCAGAGTGTCGTGGCGGGATCTACATGTGAAACGGAGTACATGGCAGCCTCGGAGGCAGCACATGAAGCAATATGGGTGAAGGAGTTCATCACCGACCTAGGAGTCATACCCAATGCGTCGGGGCCAATCAAACTCTTCTGTGACAACACTGGAGCTATTGCACTTGCCAAGGAGCCCAGGTTTCACAAGAAGACAAGGCACATCAAGCGTCGCTTCAACTCCATTCGTGAAAATGTTCAAGATGGAGACATAGATATTTGTAAAGTACATACGGACCTGAATGTAGCAGATCCGTTGACTAAACCTCTCCCTAGAGCAAAACATGATCAACACCAGAATTCCATGGGTGTTCGATTCATCACAATGTAACTAGATTATTGACTCTAGTGCAAGTGGGAGACTGTTGGAAATATGCCCTAGAGGCAATAATAAAAGCATTATTATTATATTTCCTTGTTCATGATAATTGTCTTTATTCATGCTATAATTGTGTTATCCGGAAATCGTAATACATGTGTGAATAACAGACACCAACATGTCCCTAGTAAGCCTCTAGTTGACTAGCTCGTTGATCAACAGATAGTCATGGTTTCCTGACTATGGACATTGGATGTCATTGATAACGAGATCACATCATTAGGAGAATGATGTGATGGACAAGACCCAATCCTAAACATAGCATAAAGATCGTATAGTTCGTTTGCTAGAGTTTTTCCAATGCCAAGTGGTCGGACCCTTCCCCGGACCCTGCGCAAGCGGGAGCTACATGCACCGGGCTTCCCCAAGTATCCTTTCCTTAGACCATGAGATCGTGTAACTCCCGGATACCATAGGAGTGCTTTGGGTATACCAAACGTCACAACGTAACTGGGTGACTATAAAGGTAGACTACGGGTATCTCTGAAAGTGTCTGTTGGGTTGACACGGATCAAGACTGGGATTTGTCACTCTGTATGACGAAGAGGTATCACTGGGCCCACTCGGTAATGCACCATCATAATGAGCTCAAAGTGACCAAGTGTCTGGTCATGGGATCATGCATTACGGTACGAGTAAAGTGAGTTGCCGGTAACGAGATTGAACGAGGTATTGGGATACCGACAATCGAATCTCGGGCAAGTAACATACTGATTGACAAAGGGAATTGCATACGGGGTTGCTTGAATCCTCGACATCGTGGTTCATCCGATGAGATCATCGTGGAGCATGTGGGAGCCAACATGGGTATCCAGATCCCGCTATTGGTTATTGACCGGAGAGTCGTCTCGGTCATGTCTGCTTGTCTCCCGAACCCGTAGGGTCTACACACTTAAGGTTCGGTGACGCTAGGGTTGTAAAGATATGTATATGCAGTGACCCGAATGTTGTTCGGAGTCCCGGATGAGATCCCGGACGTCACGAGGAGTTCCGGAATGATCCGGAGGTAAAGAATTATATACAGGAAGTGCTATTTCGGCCATCGGGACAAGTTTCGGGGTCACCGGTATTGTACCGGGACCACCAGAAGGGTCCCGGGGGTCCACCGGGTGGGGCCACCTATCCCGGAGGGCCCCATGGGCTGAAGTGGGAAGGAACCCAGCCCAAAGTGGGCTGGGGCGCCACTCCCCTAAGGGCCCATGCGCCTAGGGTTGGGGGAAACCCTAAAGGGGGGCGCCCCCTTGCTTGGGGGGCAAGCCCCCCACCCCTTGGCCGCCGCCCCCCTAGGAGATCCCATCTCCTAGGGCCGGCGCCCCCCCTAGGCACCCCTATATATAGTGGGGGAGAGGGAGGACTTCAGACCTCAGCCTTTGGCGCCTCCCTCTCCCCTGTTACATCTCTCTCTCGTAGTATAGGCGAAGCCCTGCTACTGTGACGCCCTGCATCCACCACCACGCCGTCGTGCTGCTGGATCTTCTTCAGCTTCTCCTTCCCCCTTGCTGGATCAAGAAGGAGGAGACGTCATCCGCTCCGTACGTGTGTTGAACGCGGAGGTGCCGTCTGTTCGGCGCTTGGTCATCGGTGATTTGGATCACGTCGTGTACGACTACCTCATCCCCATTCTTTGAACGCTTCCGCACACGATCTACAAAGGTATGTAGATGCAATCCGATCACTCGTTGCTAGATGAACTCATAGATGGATCTTGGTGAAACCGTAGGAAAATTTTTGTTTTCTGCAACGTTCCCGAACAACGTCTCGGTGCCCAGAGGCGGTCGATTGGATTATAGGCGTGTGAATAACAGGGGTGCGAACCCTTGTCTCGGAGGAGGGGGGTGGCTTAGATAGAGCGCGCCAGGACCCCGGCCAGCCCACGTTACCAAGGGTTCAATGTACATTAAGGCGAGGCGTTACTGGTAACGCTCGTAATAAAGTGCTATAATGACCATAAAGACTACTTAATAGCCAACTGTTTGCCTGCGGAATGACTTTAGATCTCCTGGCAGTCGAGTGGTTGGCTTCGTGGTCGAGTGGTAGCTTCTTGGTCGAGTGTCTTAAACCCGTCGAGTGGGTACCTTCAAGTCGATTGAAAGGTGCCTTCTTCCAGGGATGTCCCTGGGTAGGGCTCTTAGGACAGGTCCATGCCCCTTCCCTAGGTACATAGCTTCGTCATTAGCCCCCGAATGGATCGAGGTTCGAGTGGGGAAGGAGTTGGGGGTCCTTCCGACTGGTTCTTAGTATCATATGAACGTCTTGTACTGGATCAATTGCCAAGGATGACGTTGTCAACTTCTTTCGGTCGCCTTGATCCATTCTTGGTCTCCCGTCGAGTGAATTTCCTTACTTGTGAAATACCAAGTGCCGGCGCGAGAGGGATCTTCTGTCTGATGAGTTGTTCCACAGCCCGCGGATTTCACGGGATTTGAACATCGGGGAGCGAACGGGACGGGCGCGGCCGTAGTAATCGGATGTGATAAGGCGGAAGCTCCTCGATTCCCGCGCCACCTTTTTTGCCACGTGCTGCGCGCGCGTCTGCTGCGGGATTTGACGGGATAGCCTGGGCCTACCAGTCAGCCACTCGGGGGCAGCCTCTTATAAGCCACCGGCTCGGGTTTCCGAACAGTGCTCTCTCCTTTCTCTTCTTTCTCCCTTCGCAAAGTCCTCCGCCACCTCCGCTCTCACCCTAGCGCCGCAGACCCGTTCGAGATTCGCCGGCGATGATGGTGAAGGGAAAGACGTCTGCTCTGGAGCACGTGAAGAAGGCGGCGGTACAGGGGAAAGGGAAGAAGTCCGCTCGGGGCGGATCTTCCTCAAGGACTGCTCTGCCTAGAGGCTGGATCTAGGGCGACTGGATGCCGTCGGTGATTCGGCAGGAAGATCTCGACGATATGGTTGAGGGGGGAGTCATTCCTTACGAAGCTGCGCACCTTCTGGGGGGAGAAGTCGAGCCCCAACCCCGTGATGGTGAGTGTGTCCTTCTCGCCACCCATATCGATCGAGGGTTTTCTCTGCCACCTCATCCTTTTTTCCGGAGTTTTCTGAATTTCTTCGGAGCGCAGCTCCACCACTTCACTCCCAACTCTATCGTGTACCTTGCTGCTTTCATTTCCTTGTGTCAGGGTTTCCTGGGTTGCCGCCCCCATTGGGGACTCTTTAAGCACATCTTTACTTGCCGCTCCCAATCGGTCAAGAAGGCCAAGTCGAGTGACGAAAGGACGCAGGTGATCCAGCTGTGCGGGGGCCTGGCGATCCAGACGAGGGGAAAGAGTTGTTTTCCATCTATCATTTTCCCAGAGTCGGTCCGTGGTTGGCAGGCGACCTGGTTTTACTGCAAAGACCAGGCAACCCCAGGACAGTCGACTGGGCTTCCCCCTTTCTCTCTCGACCGAGCTCAAAAACCTGCTTCTCTGAAAGTGACGCCAGAAGAAAAGGCCCAAGTCAAAGTGCTGGATGGTCGAGTGGTTCAGCTTGTCCGCGATGGCGTGACTGGCATGGACTTGCTGGAGGTCTTTCTTCGGAGGCGCATCCAACCTCTCCAGGCTCGCGACCACCCGATGTGGCTGTACTCGGGCCTCGAAGACACCACTCGGATCCACCCGGAGGAGGTCACTGATGAGATGTTGGAGGGGTGGTTGACGAGCATCACAGGAAACAAAGACAACCCCGAGGCGCCAGGAGGGTTTCTCCACTCGACAACACATACGAAGTGGACCAGGTCTGACTTTATGCTCCCGACTGAGATCTTGTTTTCTTCATTGGTCTTCTTTGAATTGGTCGACTGACTTTTGTCTTGTCTGTTGTTTTCCAGGCGACTACTGAGATGTACTCGACACCCAACGGGGCACAGGAGACAACTGATGAAGGGGAGGCGAGCGGAGGTGAGAGTGGAGACGATCAAGGCGAGTGGGAGTCCGATGGCGAAGGAGAGGGAGACGACGACGTCGACTCCAGCAAAGAGGAGGAGGAGGAGGTTGAACCCCCCCCCGCCCGGAGAGGCGATCCAAGCTCACACACGATCCAGCGCGGGAACGTGGTAAGGCGACTGCTCCTGTTGGGCAGTCGTCGAAACGCCCTCGGACCTCTTCTCCTACGCCGACTGGAAAGGCTCCCAAGCACCCACGTGTGACGCCGTCCAAGCCGCCCAAGGCTCTGCCCAAGATGAAGATGGCTGTCCCCATCATTTCTGGGTAATAACAAAACTTGTTTTCCTTTGTCGACCGTGGACAGATCCTTGGTCGATTCATTGAGCCAACTGACTAACTTTCGAGATTTGCAGTGCTGCTACTTCTGAGGTCTCCGCCAAGGACGACGACCAAGAGATGGAGGATGCTGTTACCTCCAACCCTGGTACGATTACTGATGTTCTGCCTTGAGTCGACTGGACACTTATTGCAACTCTGGTCGATTGAATGTTTTCTTGTAGCTCCTTCTCATGTTATCAACCTTCCGGATGACGACGACGACGTGCCGCTGAGAGTGAGAAGGACCAGGGGAGCGTCGGCTGGCGAGACCCCACAATCCACTCTGGCGCCTGAGGCCGTAGCTCGAGACGGTGGTGAAACCACTCGGGCTTCTGTGACTTTTGCCATTCCTCTGACGAGTGTGCGGCCCTCGACGTCGACTGCGGACCCGCCTTCACTTTTTGCCGCGTACCCCGTCCCTGAGGACCAAGCAGCTGCTGCAAAAGAGGCCATACACCAGGCGGGGATCATGATGGAACAAGTGAAAGTGGCTCGGGAGGCCAGCCAAGCGGCTTATGACGCGAGTTCGGCTCTTCAGAATAACGTCCAGGTCAGTCGACTCAACACTTGGTCTGTTATGATATGCTGTTTGAAGAATCTCTTTTCTGAAGATCTTTATATCTGTACACCCACTGGGTGTGTCTGCCAATTCTTGGACAAGTGGGGGCACGCTAAGTGCACCCACTGGTTGTAGTCCCCGAGACTACGGTGGACTGCTGGCAGTCGACTATAGTCTTTATATTGTGTTGCTCTAGCTGTATTTCTTCACTCGGTCTGGTCAGGCCATGTCGAATGGAACTATATCCGGTCGACTGCGGGTAGTCGACTTTTTTTTACAATGGGGGCACGCCGAGTGCACCCACTGGGTGTAGTCCCCGAGACTACCGTTGAATGTTTTTGATTTGGCTGTAGTCTTAGAAACGCCACCATTGTCTCTTAGTTACTCGGAAGCAACTTATCTTGGACGTCTATCCACTGATTTTTCTTTTTGCAGAAATCTTGCGAACTTGTAGCTTGCTATACTGAGTTGGAGAATCAGCAGATCCAGCTCAACCTTAACTTGAAGCTTGCTCAAGAGAATTTGAAGAAGGCGCAAGAAGAAGCAAAAGGTATGGCTGGTGAGGTTCTCCATTCTTGACGAGTGATTTTTCTTGCTTGTTCGTTCTTGATGTTGAGTTCACTCGACGTGCCGCAGATAAACTGGAAGAAGCTCTGAAGAAGAAGGATCGAGATCTTGCAGAAGCACAGAAGGAGGCCTTGAGCAAAACGAAGCTTGCAGAAGAGAAAATGGCTTCGGTCGGAACTCTTGAACAGGAGAACTCCAGACTGAAAACTGCTCTCGAGACAGCTAATCAAGAGGTCAACCGACTGAAGAACGACAAGATGGTTCTGCACAACCAGGCGGGTAAGCTGGCGGGGAAGGTAAACGATCTGGAGGCTTATCTCGGTGGACTCGCCAAGAAGCTGTTCGTCATGCTCGAAGGTAATTACTCTGCCCCGACTGTCTTGCAGTTACCAAGCCTGTGTAGAGCCACTGTCTGACTCTTGAATCGTGTTTGCAGAATTCTGCCAGAACTTCGAAGAGGAGCCAGTCGAGTGGAGCCAGGCTTGGACCCCGCCAATTCTCTCGTGAAGGATGGGGCTGCTATGAACATGCTCCGACTGGAGTCTCATGTTACCAGTGTTGTTGACTATCTTGCTCGACTGGAGCCTGGGACGGTGCTTCAGAACGACCTCGAGTCTCTGATGGCTCGACTGAATGAAGTCCCAGGTCAAGTGGCGGAATGGAAGAAATCTTCTGCTAGATGTGGTGCTGATGTCGCTCTGTCTCTGGTCCGCGTCCATTGCAAGGAGGCGCGAGAAGAAAAGCTGGCCGCCATCCAAGTTGCCAATACCAGGAAGCACATCTTTCAAGACTTCATGGAGACTTTCATCGCTGCTGCCACTCGTATTGCAGACGGGATCGACTTGGACGAGTTCGTCGCCCCTTCCAGTCCTCCACCTGAGGAATGAAAAACTTTTATGCTTCACTTTAAATTTGCCTCGGAATGCCGAGTGGATTTGTAACCGTTAAACTCTGCCGAGCCGAGGGCTCGAGTACTTTGATCTGAGGTCTGGGACCTTTAGGCTTTATCCGGACTTGATTTCTCGTTGGATATCTTCATGGTTTGATCTGTCGAGTGGAACTTGATCTTCACTCGGAATAACCTTGTATTTGTGGCGTAACTTCTTGCGGATTGGGTTGTGTCCTGTACTTAGGTGAGCACTGGGCTGCAGCTAAGCCCCCGAGTGGGAGGTTTGCTCTCCACTTGGTAGGATTTTTAAACACTTAGGCGAGCACTGGGCTGGAGCTAAGCCCCCGAGTGGGAGGTTTGCTCTCCACTCGGTAGGATTTTTAAACACTTAGGCGAGCACTGGGCTGCAGCTAAGCCCCCGAGTGGGAGGTTTGCTCTCCACTCGGTAGGATTATTAAACACTTAGGCGAGCATTGGGCTGCAGCTAAGCCCCCGAGTGGGAGGTTTTCTCTCCACTCGGTAGGATTTTTAAACACTTAGGCGAGTGCCTGACTGCAGCTAAGTCTCTAAGTGGGAGAACTTTGGCGAGTACTGGACTGCAGCTAAGCCCCCGAGTGGGAGGATTGCTCTCCACTCGGTAGGATTTTTTCAAACTTAGGCGAGTGCCTGACTGCAGCTAAGTCTCTAAGTGGGAGAACTTAGGCGAGTACTGGACTGCAGCTAAGCCCCAGAGTGGGAGGATTGCTCTCCACTCGGTAGGATTTTTCAAACTTAGGCGAGTGCCTGACTTCAGCTAAGTCTCTAAGTGGGAGAACTTAGGCGAGTACTGTACTGCAGCTAAGCCCCCGAGTGGGAGTCTGGCTCTCCACTCGGTAGGATTTTTAAACACTTAGGCGAGCACTGGGCTGCAGCTAAGCCCCCGAGTGGGATGTTTGCTCTCCACTCGGTAGGATTTTTAAACACTTAGGCGAGCACTGGGCTGCAGCTAAGCCCCCGAGTGGGAGGTTTGCTCTCCATTCGGTAGGATTTTTAAACACTTAGACAAGTGCCTGACTGCAGCTAAGTCTCTAAGTGGGAGAACTTAGGCGAGTACTGGGCTGCATCTAAGCCCCCGAGTGAGAGGATTGCTCTCCACTCGGTAGGATTTTTTCAAACTTAGGCGAGTGCCTGACTGCAGCTAAGTCTCTAAGTGGGAGAACTTAGGCGAGTACTGGAGTGCAGCTAAGCCCCCGAGTGGGAGGTTTGCTCTCCACTCGGTAGGATTTTTCCAAACTTAGGCGAGTGTCTGACTGCAGCTAAGTCTCTAAGTGGGAGAACTTAGGCGAGTACTGGACTGCGGCTAAGCCCTCGAGTGGGAGGATTGCTCTTCACTCGGCAGGATCTTTTTCAAACTTAGGCGAGTGCCTGACTGCAGCTAAGTCTCTAAGTGGGAGAACTTAGGCGAGTACTGGACTGCAGCTAAGCCCCCGAGTGGGAGGTTTGCTCTCCACTCGATTGGATTTTTCCAAACTTAGGCGAGTGCCTGACTGCAGCTAAGTCTCTAAGTGGGAGAACTTAGGCGAGTACTGGACTGCAGCTAAGCCCCCGAGTGGGAGGATTGCTCTCCACTCGGTAGGATTTTTTCAAACTTAGGCGAGTGCCTGACTGCAGCTAAGTCTCTAAGTGGGAGAACTTAGGCGAGTACTGGACTGCAGCTAAGCCCCCGAGTGGGAGTCTGGCTCTCCACTCGGTAGGATTTTTCAAACTTAGGCGAAACGGATTCGCAGCTAAGTCACCCAATGGGGGATTTCGTATGAAAACAAAAGTGACAGCAATTATTGGAACACTCTTGCCTTTGATAAAAATGAACTGCAGAAATTTTTTCTTATTACATCTCGTCCAAGGGAGAACTCAAGTGTAAAAGGGGCGGAGCAGTTCCGCATTCCAAGCTCGCGGCTCGTCGATCTGGCGATCAACATTGTAGAGGTGATACGCTCCATTGTGGAGGACTCTAGTGACGATGAAGGGGCCTTCCCAAGTAGGAGCAAGCTTGAGTGGTTTCTATTGATCCACTCAGAGGACCAAATCTCCTTCTTGGAAGGCTCGACTCTTCACATTCCGGGCGTGGAATCGACACAAGTCTTGCTGATAAATGGTCGATCTGATCATGGCCATCTCCCTCTCTTCTTCTAGGAGGTCGACTGCGTCTTGCCGGGCTTGTTCTGCTTCATCTTCGGTATAAAGTTCGACTCGGGGTGCATTGTGAAGAAGATCACTCGGCAGAACTGCCTCGGCTCCATAAACCAGAAAGAATGGAGTTCTTCCAGTCGACCGGTTCGGGGTGGTCCTCAATCCCCACAGAACTGACGGAAGCTCGTCGACCTAAGCACCTGCCGCGTGCTTGAGATCACGCATCAGTCGAGGCTTTAGTCCTTTGAGAATCAGACCATTTGCTCTCTCTGCTTGTCCATTCGACTGGGGATGGGCGACCGATGCGTAGTCAACTCGTGTGCCTTGAGAGGCGCAAAAAGCTCTGAACTTGTCCGAATCAAAGTTTGACCCATTGTCAGTGATGATACTATGCGAGACTCCATATCTGAATGTTAGCCCTCTGACGAAACTGATAGCAGTGCAAGCATCAAGATTCTTGATGGGCTTAGCTTCAATCCATTTGGTAAACTTGTCGACTGCCACAAGCACATGAGTGAAACCGCTCCTGCCTGTTCTCAGTGGACCAACCATGTCCAGTCCCCAGACAGCAAAGGGCCAGACGAGTGGAATGGTCTTCAGGGCTGATGCAGGCTTGTGTGACATGTTGGAGTAGAATTGGCACCCTCCACACTTGTCGACTATCTCTTTTGCCATCTCATTTGCTCTTGGCCAGTAAAATCCCGCTCGGTATGCTTTAGCCACAATGGTCCGAGAAGACGCATGATGACCACAGGTCCCCGAGTGGATGTCATCAAGGATTATCTGACCCTCTTCTGGTGTTATGCACTTCTGACCGATTCCAGTCGCGCTTTCTCTATACAACTGTCCCTTTATGACTGTGAAGGCCTTGGATCGGCGGACGATCTGTCGAGCCTCTTCCTCGTCCTCCGGGAGTTCCTTCCTTAGGATATACGCGATGTACGGTATCGTCCAGTCGGGAGTGATTGCCAATACTTCCATGATTAGGTCGACCACAGCAGGAACTTCGACTTCAGTCGGATCTATGGCACTTTTCAGCTGCGGGGCTTCTTCTGTAAAAGGATCTTCTTGGACTGACGGCGAGTGAATGTGTTCCAGGAACACGTTGCTGGGAATGGCTTCTCTCTTGGAGCCTATCTTTGCCAAATCGTCAGCTGCTTGATTTTTTAGTCGGGGGATGTGATGAAGCTCTAACCCCTTGAATTTCTTTTCTAGCTTTCTCACTGCATTGCAATAACCAGTCATTGCCGGACTTCTGACGTCCCACTCCTTCATCACCTGATTAACCACCAAATCTGAGTCGCCATAGACCATGAGGTGACGGACGCCGAGTGAAATGGCCATGCGCAACCCATACAAAAGTGCTTCATATTCTGCTTCATTATTGGAGGAATCGAAGTGAATCTGGAGAACGTATCTGAGCTTATCTCCTCGGGGGGAGACTAATACTACCCCAGCACCGGAACCATTCATCATCTTAGATCCATCGAAGAACATGGTCCAGTGCTCCGAGTGAACTTGAGTCGGAAGTTGCTGCTCGATCCACTCGGCGACGAAATCTGCGATTGCTTGGGACTTGATAGCCTTCTTTGCTTCAAACTTGATATCTAAGGGAAGGAGTTCAATCGCCCACTTGGCCACTCGACCAGTTGCATCTCTGTTGTGCAGAATCTCTGACAGTGGAGCGTCGCTGACGACTGTAATGGAATGGTCAGAGAAGTAGTGTGCAACCTTCTTCGTGGTCATGTAAATCCCATATACAAGCTTCTGGTAATGGGGATATCTTTGCTTCGAAGGAGTCAAAACTTCAGACACATAGTATACTGGGCGCTGAACTCTGAAGGCCTTTCCTTCTTCTTCCTGCTCGACTGTAAGTATTGTACTGACAACTTGTCCCGTGGCCGCAATGTAAAGCAGCAGAGGCTCTTTACTGATTGGGGCAGCAAGCACCGGCTGGGTGGAGAGCAGAGCTTTGAGGTCTGCAAACGCTGCATCAGCTTCTGGAGTCCACTCGAACTTGTCAGACTTCTTCATCAGTCGGTAAAGAGGCAACGCCTTTTCACCGAGACGAGAAATGAATCGACTTAGAGCGGCCAAGCAACCTGTAAGCTTCTGGACATCGTGCACACGCACAGGGCGCTTCATCCGGAGTATGGTGCCAATTTTCTCGGGATTGGCGTCGATTCCTTGTTCGGAAACGAGAAAACTGAGTAACTTTCCACCTGGAACTCCGAATGTGCACTTTGATGGATTAAGCTTGATATCATAACTCCTGAGGTTGGCAAAGGTTTCAACAAGGTCAGTCAGCAGGTCGGAACCTTTCCGTGACTTGACCACAATATCATCCATGTATGCTTCCACATTCCGACTGATCTGAGTGAGCAAACACTTCTGAATCATCCTCATGAACGTGGCTCCAGCGTTCTTGAGGCCGAAGGGCATGGTGACATAACAGAAGCACCCGAATGGAGTGATGAAAGCTGTTTTGATCTCATCGGGTCCATACAGACGGATCTGATGGTACCCGGAATAGGCGTCTAGAAAAGACAATCGCTCACACCCCGCGGTCAAGTCGACTATTTGGTCGATGCGAGGGAGAGGAAAATGATCTTTCGGGGAGGCCCGATTGATATGTTTAAAGTCGATGCACATGCGAAGCGACTTGTCCTTCTTGGGGACCATGACAACATTGGCGAGCCACTCGGAGTGGTAAATCTCTCAGATGAACTCCGCTGCTAAGAGCCGAGCCACCTCCTCGCCAATAGCTTTCCTCTTCTGGACGGCGGACCGTCGAAGATGTTCTTTCACAGGTTTGAACTTTGGGTCGACTCGTAGACGGTGCTCAGCCAGCCCCCTGGGAATTCTAGGCATGTCAGAAGGCTTCCATGCGAAGATGCCCCAGTTCTCACGGAAGAACTGGATGAGCGCTTCTTCCTATTTGGAGTCGAGCGTCGTTGAGATGTGAGTCGGAGCAGCATTGGGGTCGGTCGGGTGAATGCTAACTGGCTTAGTTTCACCGGACGACTGAAAAGCTGACTCTGAAGCAGGCTTCTTGGCTCACAGCAATTCACTCGGATCAACGATCTTCTGGTACTCTTGTAGCTCGACCACTGCCATCTGAGCATCAGCAATCTTTGAGCCTTTCTGAAAACACTCCTCTGCTTTCTTCCGATTGCCTGTAACAGTGATCACACCTCTGGGGCCAGGCATCTTCAATTTAAGATATACGTAGCACGGTCGAGCCATGAAGCGTGCATAGGCTGGCCTGCCCAGAATAGCATGATAAGAACTCTGGAAGTCCACAACCTCAAATGTTAACTTTTCCTTGCGGTAATTCTTTGAATCATCAAAAACCACATCGAGAGCAATCTGGCTGAGTGATTCGGCTTTCTTCCCGGGAATGACTCCGTGGAAGCTCATGTTGCTGGTACCGAGCCTGGACATCGGAATGCCCATCCCTTTCAATGTTTCAGCATACAGTATGTTCAGGCCACTGCCACCATCCATCAGGACTTTGGTCAGTCGAGTGCCTTCGACAACTGGGTCGACCACCAAAGCTTGCCTCCCAGGGGTGGCAATGTGCGTAGGGTGATCAGACTGGTCGAATGTTATGGCAGTCTGAGACCACTTCAGATAACTGGGTGTTGCCGGAGCAACCATATTCACTTCACGATTAATGACTTTCAGTCGACTTTTGCTTTCGACATCAGCAAAAATCATCAGGGTGGAATTGACTTGGGGGTATCCATCGTCACTATCATCCTTGTCCTCAACTCTGTCCGGTTCTTTTTCCTTATCTTTGGGCTGCTTGCCCTGAAACTGCTGGATCAGGAGCCGACACTGTTGAGTGGTATGCTTTGGGTAAATAAAATTACCCTCTTCATGGTGTGGATGTGACATGGCAGATCCAAAACATCATTTCCATCTTGATCCTTGACTTTCTTGGGCTTCCAGGGGCCCTTGGGTTTTCCTTTGAAATTTCCCTGGGTTACGGCCAGGGCCTCCCCAGGGGCGGCTGGCTCGGCCTTCCGCTTCTGTTTCCGACTGGAGTTTCCTCCGGTTTTTTGGGCGACTGCCTTGTGCTTGCCACTCCGGAGGCGATCTTTGTCTTCACCATTAGCGTATTTGGTGGCAATCTCCATCATCCGATTCAGAGACATCTCTCCAGTTTGACCGAACTTCAGATTCAATTCTCTGTACTTAATGCCTTCTTTGAAGGCACAAACTGCTTGATGATCTGGAACATTCTCACTGTGTGATGCAATGTGATCCACCTCTGGATGTAATCTCTCAGCGTTTCATTCGGTTTCTGCACGCAAGATCGCAACTCTGTAAGGCCTGCAGGTCACTTGCATGTTCCCTCAAAGGTTGTGACAAACACTCGGGAGGTCCTCCCAAGTGTAGATGCTACTGGGCGCTAACTGATTTAGCCACGCTCTGGCTGAGCCCTCTAACATGAGAGGCAAATGCTTCATGCCACCTCATCATTGCCACCGCCAATCTGTACAGCCTCTCGGTAATCTTCGAGCCAAGTGTCAGGCTTAGACTCACCGGTGAACTTGCTGACTCCAGTTGCCAACCTGAAGTTGGGAGGAATCATTGCGGCTCTGATGGCTCGACTAAAACACTCTGGCCCTGAAACACGTACTCTGCTGCTGGCAGGCGCATCTCTGTCGTGGCCTTCTCGGTGAGCTCTGTTCCTGTCAACCAGACCCTGAACGAGGATGGATCTCGCATCAAAGCCTGGGTCCCTGGGGTCGACTGGAATCCTCTGCCCAACACTATAAGGGTGCCTGTCATCTCGCTGTCGAGGCGCATATGACCCACTCCTCGGGGGAGGGGTTGGCACTCGACGTTGATCCTCACGATCGAATCGGTGATCATACTGCTCATTTCTTCTGTACTGATCGTGCCGGTCTCCAAGTCCCTCACGCCTCGGGGGCGATCTCGGGCTGTGAGCCGACTGGACTGTATCTGTTGCAACGGATCGACTGTGGATCCTATTTCGCGACTAAGAAACAACGGAATTCTGGTTCCCCGCCGCCCGGAGCAACGCTCTGATCTACAACAAGCCCCTGCCAGCCTCTGACTGGGTGGGCTGAATCGATTCTGCTATACGGGCCGCGGCGGCCAAATTCTGAACTGGGGTTCGATATACCCGCGTCGGCGGGAAGAGCTGACGTCGACTGGACTCGGGAGCTCGCTGACGTGCTTGCTCGTCGAGTATTCGCTGGAGATTCTCCAGTCGAGTGCGCTCGGGCAAGTTAGCCAAGCGCGCGTCCTCCAAGGCCCGGGCCTTGGGGGTTTCTCTGATGATAGGAGTGTGGAGTGCGTCTATGTTCCGGCGGCGAAGCTCCTCTCGCTGCGATGCCGTGAGAGGTTCGGCGAGATACTCATCGTGGGGATGCGACGGGTCGCCCCCACCCGCGCCTCCATCAGTGCGAGGGAAACCGGGAGGACTGTGTGTTCCATCGACCGCCAGAACCTCAGCCGCTGGGTCGCTGCTGTCACACTCGGATGCGGTCTCCGCGGAGCTAGTCGACAGGTCGAACAGGCCGCAGAGGGATTCGTCGGGCTCGATTGCCACGACTTGTGGGGCGGCCGACTGGCGAGCCACGGCATGCCTCACCCACCTCTGAAGTCTCGACCTACTGGAGCGTTTGCGCCGGTGGGAGACAGAGCGGGGAGACGACACGGGGGCCGACCGATACTAGGTCGACGGCTTCCGCAGGAGGACGCCACGAACGCATGCGCGGAAGTGCGTCGCACCGCGGACGGGGAGCGCGTCGATGTCGAGTGGAGCCTCCTGAAGCCAAGCGGAGTCGTCGACGATGAATGTGAGCGCACCAAGACGGATCTCGCGGCCCTCCACCAAAACTCCGCACGAAACCATGATCAAAGGGATCGGAAGAATCGCAACTTCTCCAATTAGGCGCTAAGATTCCTGCCCCACGGTGGGCGCCAATTGTCGTGGTTCTAACTCTGACCGTGATGTTGGGGGGTGTGTATGGAGAGGCTAGATCTCAGCTATTGGGAAGTTGTGAACACACCAAGATGTACGAGTTCAGGCCCTTCGCGGAGGAAGTAACAGCCCTACGTCTCGGTGCCCGGAGGCGGTCGATTGGATTATAGGCGTGTGAATAACAAGGGTGCGAACCCTTGTCTCGGAGGAGGGGGGTGGCTTATATAGAGCGCGCCAGGACCCCGGCCAGCCCACGTTACCAAGGGTTCAATGTACATTAAGGCGGGGCGTTACTGGTAACACTAGTAATAAAGTGCTATAATGACCATAAAGACTACTTATTAGCCGACCGTTTGCCTGAGGAATAACTTTAGATCTCCTGGCAGTCGAGTGGTTGGCTTCGTGGTCGAGTGGTAGCTTCTTGGTCGAGTGTCTTAAACCCGTCGAGTGGGTACCTTCAAGTCGATTGAAAGGTGACTTCTTCCAGGGATGTCCTTGGGTAGGGCTCTTAGGACAGGTCCATGCCCCTACCCAAGGTACATAGCTTCGTCACTCCCCTCTCATTGCTATGCATCACCATGATCTTGCGTGTGCGTAGGAATTTTTTTGAAATTACTACGTTCCCCAATAGTGGCATCCGAGCCTAGGTTTTATGTGTTGATGTTATATGCACGAGTAGAACACAAGTGAGTTGTGGGCGATATAAGTCATACTACTTACCAGCATGTCATACTTTGGTTCGGCGGTATTGTTGGATGAAGCGGCCCGGACCGACATTACGCGTACGCTTACGCGAGACCGGTTCTCCCGATGTTCTTTGCACATAGGTGGCTTGCGGGTGACAGTTTCTCCAACTTTAGTTGAACCGAGTGTGGCTACGCCCGGTCCTTGCGAAGGTTAAAACAGCACCAACTTGACAAACTATCGTTGTGGTTTTTGATGCGTAGGTAAGAACGGTTCTTGCTAAGCCCGTAGCAGCCACGTAAAACTTTCAACAACAAAGTAGAGGACGTCTAACTTGTTTTTGCAGGGCATGTTGTGATGTGATATGGTCAAGACGTGATGAGATATAAGTTGTTGTATGAGATGATCATGTTTTGTTGAAGTTATCGGCAACTGGCAAAAGCCTTATGGTTGTCTCTTTATTGCATAAGATGCCAGCGCCAAATAATTGCTTTACTTTATCGCTATGCGATAGCAATAGTTGCAAGAGCAATAGTTGGCGAGACGACCATGTGACGACATATTGATATAGATCAAGATGATGGAGATCATGGTATCATGCCGGTGACGATGGAAATCATGACGATGCTTTGGAGATGGAGATCAAAGGCACAAGATGATGATGGCCATATCATGTCACATATTTTGATTGCATGTGATGTTTATCTTTTATGCATCTTATCTCGCTTTGATTGACGGTAGCATTATAAGATGATTCCTCACTAAATTTCAAGATAAAAGTGTTCTCCCTGAGTATGCACCGTTGCCAAAGTTCGTCGTGCCCAAACACCACGTGATGATCGGGTGTGATAAGCTTTACGTCCATCTACAACGGGTGCAAGCCAGTTTTGCACACGCAGAATACTCAGGTTAAACTTGACGAGCCTAGCATATGTAGATATGGCCTCGGAACACTGAGACCGAAAGGTCGAGCGTGAATCATATAGTAGATATGATCAACATAATGATGTTCACCATTGAAAGCTACTCCATTTCACGTGATGATCGGTTATGGTTTAGTTGATTTGGATCATGTGATCACTTAGAGGATTAGAAGGATGTCTATCTAAGTGGGAGCTCTTAAGTAATATGATTAATTGAACTTTAATTGATCATGAACTTAGTCCTGGTAGTATTAGCATATCTATGTTGTAGATCAATAGCTCGCGTTGTTGCTTTCATATGTTTATTTTGATATGTTCCTAGAGAAAAATTGTGTTGAAAGATGTTAGTAGCAATGATGCGGATTGGATCCGTGATCTGAGGTTTATCCTCATTGCTGCACAGAAGAATTATGTCCTTGATGCACCGCTAGGTGACAGACCTATTGCAGGAGCAGATGCAGACGTTATGAACGTTTGGCTATCTCAATATGATGACTACTTGATAGTTTAGTGCACCATGCTTAACGGCTTAGAATCGGGACTTCAAAGACGTTTTGAACGTCATGGACCATATGAGATGTTCCAGGAGTTGAAGTTAATATTTCAAGCAAATACCCGAATTGAGAAATATGAAGTCTCCAACAAGTTCTATAGCTAAAAGATGGAGGAGAATCGCTCAACTAGTGAGCATGTGCCCAGATTGTCTGAGTACTACAATCACTTGAATCAAGTGGGAGTTAATCTTCCAGATAAGATAGTGATTGACATAATTCTCTAGTCACCATCACCAAGTTAGTAGAACTTCGTGATGAACTATAATATGCAAGGGATGACAAAAGTAATTCCCAAGTTCTTCGTGATGCTGAAACCGACGAAGGTAGAAATCAAGAAAAACATCAAGTGTTGATGGTTAACAAGACCACTAGTTTCAAGAAAAGGGCAAAGGGAAGAAGGGGAACTTCAAGAAGAACGGCAAGCAAGTTGCTGCTCAAGTGAAGAAGCCCAAGTCTGGTCCTAAGCCTGAGACTAAGTGCTTCTACTGCAAAGGGATTGGTCACTCGAAGTGGAACTACCCCAAGTGATTGGCAGATAAGAAGGATGGCAAAGTGAACATAAGTATATTTGATATACATGTTATTGATGTGTACTTTACTAGTGTTTATAGCAACCCCTCAGTATTTGATACTAGTTCAGTTGCTAAGATTAGTAACTCGAATCGGGAGTTGCAGAATAAACAGAGACTAGTTAAGGGTGAAGTGATGATGTGTGTTGGAAGTGGTTCCAAGATTGATATGATCATCATCGCACACTCCCTATAATTTCGGGATTAGTGTTGAACCTAAATAAGTGTTATTTGGTGTTTGCGTTGAGCATGAATATGATTTGATCATGTTTATTGTAATATGGTTATTCATTTAAGTAAGAGAATAAATTGTTGTTCTGTTAAATGAATAAAACCTTATATGGTTACACACCCAATGAAAATAGTTCGTTGGATCGTAGTGATACACATAATCATAATATTGAAACCAAAAGATGCAAAGTTAATAATGATAGTGCAACTTATTTGTAGCACTGCCGTTTAGGTCATATTGGTGTAAAGCGCATGAAGAAACTCCATGCTGATGGGCTTTTGGAATCACTTGATTATGAAACAGTTGATGCTTGCGAACCATGCCTCATGGGCAAGATGACTAAGACTCTGTTCTTCGGAACAATGGAGCGAGCAACAGATTTGTTGGAAATCATACATACTGATGTATGTGGTCCGATGAATATTGAGGCTCGCGATAGGTATCATTATTTTCTGATCTTCACAGATGATTTGAGCAGATATGAGTATATCTACTTGATGAAACATAAGTCTGAAACATTTGAAAAGTTCAAAGAATTTCAGAGTGAAGTGGAGAATCATCGTAACAAAAATGAAAGTTTCTACGATATGATCGCAGAAGTAAAAAATTTGAGTTACGAGTTTGGTCTTCAATTAAAACAATGTGGAATAGTTTCACAAACTCATGCCACCTGGAACACCACAGCATAATGGTGTGTCCGAATATCATAACCGTACTTTATTAGATATGGTGCGATCTATGATGTCTCTTACCGATCTACCACTATCGTTTTGGGGTTATGCATTAGAGACAGCTGCATTCACGTTAAATAGGGCACCATCTAAGTCCGTTGAGACGACACAATCTGAACTGTGGTTTGGCAAGAAACCAAAGTTGTCGTTTCTTAACGTTTGGGGTTGTGATGCTTATATGAAAAAGTTTCATCCTAATAAGCTCAAACCCAAATCGGAGAAATATATCTTCATAGGATACCCAAAGGAGACTGTTGGGTAAACCTTCTATCACAAATCCGAAGGCAAGACTTTTTTGCTAAATTCAGAGTTTTTCTAGAGAAGGAGTTTCTCTCGAAAGAAGTGAGTGGGAGGAAAGTAGAACTTGATGAGGTAACTGTACCTGCTCCCTTATTGGAAAGTAGTTCATCACAGAAATCTGTTCCTATGACTACTACACCAATTAGTGAGGAAGCTAATGATGATGATCATGTAACTTCAGATCAAGTTACTACCAAATCTCGTAGGTAAACCAGAGTGAGATCCGCACCAGTGTGGTACGGTAATCCTGTTCCGGAAGTCATGTTACTAGACCATGACGAACTTGCGAACTATGAGGAAGCGATGATGAGCCCAGATTCCGCGAAATGGTTTGAGGCCATGAAATCTGAGATATGATCCATGCATGAGAACAAAGTATGGACTTTGATGGATTTGCCCGATGATCGGCAAGCCATAGAAAATAAATGGATCTTCAAGAGGAAGACGGACGCTGATAGTAGTGTTACTATCTACAAAGCTAGAATTGTCGCAAAAGGTTTTCGACAAGTTCAAGGTGTTGACTACGATGAGATTTTCTCACTCGTATCTATGCTTAAGTCTGTCCGAATCATGTTAGCAATTGCCGCATTTTATGAAATATGGCAAATGGATAAACAAAACTGCATTCCTTAATGGATTTACTAAAGAAGAGTTGTATATGATGCAACTAGAAGGTTTTGTCGATCCTAAAGGTGTTAACTAAATATGCAAGCTCCAGCGATCCATCTATAGACTGGTGCAAGAATCTCGGAGTTGGAATATACGCTTTGATAAGTTGATCAAAGCATATAGTTTTATACAGACTTGCGGTGAAGCCTGTATTTACAAGAAAGTGAGTGGGAGCACTACAACATTTCTGATAAGTATATGTGTATGACATATTGTTGATCGGAAATAATGTAGAATTATTCTGCAACGCATAAAGGAGTGTTTGAAAGGAGTTTTTCAAAGAAAGACCTCGGTAAAGCTGCTTACATATTGAGTATCAAGATCTATAGAGATAGATCAAGACGCTTGATAAGTTTTTCAATGAGTACATACCTTGACAAGATTTTGAAATAGTTCAAAATGGAACAGTCAAAGAAAAAGTTTCTTGCCAGTGTTACAAGGTGTGAAGTTGAGTAAGACTCAAAGCCCGACCACGGCAGAAGATAGAAAGAGAATGAAAGTCATTCCCTATGCCTCAGTCATAGGTTCTATAAAGTATGTCATGCTGTGTACCAGATCTATTGTATACCATACACTGTGTTAAGAGAGGGAGTACAATAGTGATCTAGGAGTAGATCAATGGACAGCGGTCAAAATTATCCTTACTAGAATAAGGATATGTTTCTCGATTACGGAGGTGACAAAAGGTTCGTCGTAAAGGGTTACGTCGATGCAAGTTTTGACACTGATCCAGATGACTCTAAGTCTCAATCTGGATACATATTGAAAGTGGGAGCAATTAGCTAGAGTAGCTCCACGCAGAGCATTGTTGACATAGAAATTTGCAAAATACATGCGGATCTGAATGTGGCAGACCCGTTGACTAAACTTCTCTCACAAGCAAAACATGATCACTTTTTGGGTCTTAATCACATAGAGATGTGAACTAGATTATTGAATCTAGTAAACCCTTTGGGTGTTAGTCACATGGAGATGTGAACCAATCACATAAAGATGTGAACTATTGATGTTAAATCACATGGCGATGTGATCTAGATTATTGACTCTAGTGCAAGTGGGAGACTGAAGGAAATATGCCCTAGAGGCAATAATAAAGTATTATTTATTTCCTTATATCATGATAAATGTTTATTATTCATGCTAGAATTGTATTAACCGGAAACATAATACATTTGTGAATACATAGACAAACAGAGTGTCACTAGTATGCCTCTACTTGACTAGCTCGTTAATCAAAGATGGTTATGTTTCCTAACCATGGACAAAGAGTTGTTATTTGATTAACGGGATCACATCATTAGTTGAATGATCTAATTGACATGACCCATTCCATTAGCTTAGCACCCGATCGCTTAGTATGTTGATATTGCTTTCTTCATGACTTATACATGTTCCTATGACTATGAGATTATGCAACTCCCGTTTGCCGGAGGAACACTTTGTGTGCTACCAAACGTCACAATGTAACTGGGTGATTATAAAGGAGCTCTACAGATGTCTCCAAAGGTACATGTTGGGTTGGCGTATTTCGAGATTAGGATTTGTCACTCCGAATGTCGGAGAGGTATCTCTAGGCCCTCTCGGTAATGCACATCACTTAAGCCTTGCAAGCATTGCAACTAATGAGTTAGTTGCGGGATGATGTATTACGGAACGAATAAAGAGACTTGCCGGTAACGAGATTGAACTAGGTATTGGATACCGACGATGAATCTCAGGCAAGTAAACATACCGATGACAAAGGGAACAACGTATGTTGTTATACGGTCTGACCGATAAAGATCTCCGTTGAATATGTAGGAGCCAATATGGGCATCCAGGTCCCGATATTGGTTATTGACCGGAGACGTGTCTCGGTCATGTCTACATTGTTCTCGAACCCGTAGGGTCCGCACGCTTAAGGTTTTCGATGACAGTTATATTATGAGTTTATACGTTTTGATGTACAAAAGGTTGTTCAGAGTCCCGGATGTGATCACGGACACGATGAGGAGTCTCGAAATGGTCGAGACATAAAGATTGATATATTGAAAGCCTATGTTTGGATATCGGAAGTGTTCCGGGTGAAATCGGGATTTTACCGGAGTACCGGGAGGTTACCGGAACCCTCCCGGGAGATATATGAGCCTTAGTGGGCCTTAGTGGAAAAGAGAAGAGGCAGCCAGAGATGGGCCGCGCGCCCCTCCCCTCCCTTGGTCCGAATAGGACAAGGAGAGGGGGCCGGCCCCCCTTTCTCTTTTCCCCCCTCCGCGAATCCTATTCCAACTAGGATTGGGAGGGGGGATCCTACTCCCGGAGGGAGTAGGACTCCTCCTGGCACGCCTCCCCTAGGCCGGCCGCACCCCCCCCCCCCTTGAGCCTTTATATACGGAGGCAGGGGCACCCCAGAGAAACACAAGTTGATCCACGTGATCATATTCTTAACCGTGTGCGGTGCCCCCTTCCACCATAGTCCTCGATAATATTGTAGCAGTGCTTAGGCGAAGCCCTGCGACAGTAGTACATCAAGATCGTCACCACGCCGTTGTGCTGACGGAACTCTTCCCCGACACTTTGCTGGATCGGAGTCCGGGGATCGTCATCGAGCTGAACGTGTGCTAGAACTCGGAGGTGCCGTAGTTTCGGTGCTTGATCGGTCGGGCCGTGAAGACGTACGACTACATCAACCGCGTTGTCATAACGCTTCCGCTATCGGTCTACGAGGGTATGTAGACAACACTCTCCCCTCTCGTTGCTATGAATCACCATGATCTTGCGTGTGCGTAGGAATTTTTTTGAAATTACTACGTTCCCCAACATATATGTGTGCTATGTGCAACATACATTGGTGAAAAACAATATACTTCAGATATAAAGTAGGAGAATAAGAACCGAGCAGGTACTAAAACACAGTGCACTTGTTCATAAACTAATTGTGCTAACATGACAAGACTGTATCTAGTATCAACTACCACCAACTAATGATGTGCCATTATAATATTTATCTATGAGCAATGTAGAAGGAATTTTTTTCCAATTGTCAAGCGCACTGACACTGAAGTACTGATCCAGTAGATACCTCATCAGTATCAGACACTAAAATAAAGAGTCAGCTTCTAATCACATTCAATTTTGATAATTGATTGAGCAATGTTATAGAAGAGAATGATACGAGTCTAGACGCTTTTACCAGCAGATATGCAAAGAAATCATGTTGATCCTATTACATGCCGCTTTGGTAGTAACATAGAAGATTCCACCAAAACAGAAAGGCTAAGAACGCAAGCATAGAAGAATCCACCAAAGCAAAGAGGATGGATAATAATCTAAGCTTGATTGATAAAGAAGGAATGTGCCTATCTAGCAAGTGGACTGTAACGTTTTGGGGCCAAAAAAAAAAAAGAAAAACGATCTCGATATACTGTTTGGAAACTTTACCAGCCAGGCAGGCAGCCAGGATAAGCTCATTAGTTAAAATAAGGGTAATGCGTAAGAAAATCTAACATATACGAAGTAAATGACAATAGTGCATAATCAGCCCAGCTCTTCCTAGAATGTAGTAAGCCTCTAACTAAATATATACAAGTTTTTGTTAAACCAAAAGGTGTTTTTCCTTTTCATATAAAAGGCTGACTCTTAAACCTGTACTCGTGGCTGAATTAGAATATTGAAAGTTGTTCAAACAGTGAGAACCCTACACACCCAAACATGCAGCCAAAGAGTAAATTACTTAATGGGCAAGGAACCTCACTTGCAGGGCATCACAACTATCAATTTACACAACAATATCTGATCAAAATAAGATATGAATAGTCATCTCCTAGTTTTGCAAGCAAAGTAGTACTCCATCCGTCCGAAAAATAATGTCGCTAGCATAGTTCATTGGCATTTTTACAAAAAAAGTCCTTTGTAAACCTTACGCTAATTACCCCCTTTCCTTCTTCATCCGTCCCCCGTCGCTCGCGGCAGCAACCAACCCTAGGCCCCAGCCACCAACGGCACTCAACCTCATCAACCGTCGCGCGAGCAAGGCCCATCTACGCCGCCGAAGGTGCCCCTGCCCACCTGCGCTGCATGCCAACGAGCGATGTCCATGATTTGACGCGATCAAATACTCCAGGGCTTTGGATTTATTTGAATTTATTTGGAATAATATCAATAGGGATACTACAAGGACTAAGAAGAAGCTGAATTTATTTAACATACTTAGCCTCATTTATAAATTAGAAATTAGCTACCAAACGTCTTTTATGGTCATTCAAGGAACATCATTGACAACCGCAGAATTTCTAAATTACCATAGGAGTAATTGGCTTTGAAAAATTTAACCCACCACATCCTTGATTTCTCAATGTAACATAAGCAGTACATAAAATGGATTATTCTGTGGTGAACATTTTGCTGTAAGTGTTGGCTAAATTCAGAAATGTGTGTGTACCTGTAGTATAGCCGTAGCATCAATCTGTACAATAATTGTGAGTGTACCTGCAGTAGTAGCAATATCCAGTTAACTGAATGCCATAGCCAAGTGTACATGAGCACTATTCAACTCTATTTCCGTGTGTATCCATCACAAATTGTGAAAATGTGAAATTTAGTTAGAGCAAAGTGCCCATCACTGATATCTATGGAGCAAAGAAATTCAGTTAGAGCAAGTGTTGTTTTTTTGTCCCCTCGCACTTCACATTAACTTCATTTTTACACTTCAAAGCAAAGAAATGGAAAGAAAAAGAAAGAATGCACAAGTTTTAGTGTTCAGGTTTGTTTGAGAGCACAACACATGTTTGCAAAGAAGCTTAATTAAACTTTGAGTGGGCAGTTTGGCCACAAGTTTCAGAGTTAACAACAGAAGCTTCATGCCAGGCTAGTAAAAACACAAGGTGACTTGATTATAAAAATGACTTAAACTCAAGTTGAGTTACATAATGAGAACAAAATTTCCAAAGGAAGAATAATCATATTTTAAACAAAACATAATTTAATTTCTGAAGGCAGAATAATCCATACTCCTGCCAAGTACAGATGGAGGACCATTCAAATTTCAATTACTCAGTCAAAATTCATTTAAATTTTCTTAAGATTATTTCCATCAAATTTGCTTTAGGACTAATTTGACACAACAACTGACACTTTTAAGTTACTCTTCTTCAAAATATTGTCTAACTTACATGACTGCAGTAATGGCCAAATTTATTGAGCACACATTCAGTAGCTACACATCCATTACTTTCACTTTGACTGAATTTGTTGAGTATGTACACATTCAATACTTTCACTCTTGATTGGATGTTTCAGAATTCAGTTCACTGACAAACATGATTATAATAGGAATAGGGTGTAATGTGAACATGGTGTAGTTTCAGAATTCAGATCCTACTACTCCATAATTCAGATCCTTTGTGCACTCTTTAGTCAACTTATATTCAAAATCACAAGCACAAGCAACTTCAGTCAAAATCTTCAGTCAAGCAACCTTACAGTGCAGCGGATGATGCCGGCACAAGCAACTTCAGTCAAAATCTTTCAGTTTTGACAGTCAAAACAATAATAAGTAGGCCTCAAGCCTTGCAATTTTTGAGAAGAATTGTCCAGTGTGAAATGAGCTCATGAATTTAGTTAACAATGAACCTGAATCTATATCTAATATATGTCTACGGGGACAGAGAGAGAAATATGGGGCTTTGAGGAGGGAGGGGGAGACTGACAGGACGATCGAGAAGGCGCTGACGAGGGGGGCGACGCCCCAGAGCACCACCGCCTGCCGGATCCAGTGCACCACGTCCAGCAATCAAACCTGCAAGCACGCAAAGGCAAATTAGAATCCCATGGAGTAGTGATGCATGGTTTGGTCGTTCAGGAGCTAGGAGACGCGCCGGCGGCAGTAGCAGCAGAAGGCGCTGACGAGGCGGAGGTGAGCGGCAGTGCGGGTGACGCGACGGAGGCGAGCGGCGGTGCGGGGAGAGGAATATGCCGAGGAGCGGCGGCTGGGCACGAGGATGAATATCCAGATCGAGCCCGCCACCGCTGGTGGGCATCGGCATCTGCCCCTCCGTCAGGCCCAAGACGCGCGACGAAGACGATCTGTCGGGCCCCTCGCCGGACAGCGCGCCATCCGGTTTTGGCGGCTGCGAACGCACGCTAGCCGGTCGCCGCTGCTAACGGCGAAGGGAGGCGGCGTCCCCAGGCGCCGTGCGATGGGCCGCTTCGCCGACCTCAACCATGGGTGGTGGGTGGGAGCGTCGCCCAGGCGGCTGTGGCGGCACTGGAGAGGGAGGAGGGGGCGCTGGAGGCGAAGGGAGGTGGAGGACGTGCGGTGCGAGGGTTTCTTTTTTCCCACTAGTAAGTGTGCACGTGCACGCACGTCTCGACAAATATTACAATCCTATATGGAAATTCACGTGCATAGAAAAAATATTATGATAACAATAAAAATACTACAAATCATCTATAATTTAATTGAGTTCCAAGAAACGCTATAATTTAGCATTGTATGCATAGAGTAACGACACAAGAAATTATCTTAGTAATCACTAATAAGCTTATGCAATTCTCTTGGATGTTTTCTCCAGCTTCATTCTCGATGTAGTTGAGCAAGTGCACCATAAGTGGTATTATGAGAATCAACATTCATGCACCGTATCTGGCATTATAAAAAAAGTTTTGATGGAGGGAGTCAATAAGTATCATGCATATCATCGTGCATAGAATTTTACTTATGCTAATCTTATTGTTGAAAAAGAAAGGCTTCCTAGTAAGCCAACCTCTATCAGATTTGCAATGTCATTAGATAATTTTCTTATATCTCCCTGCGACTCTGCATGCTGATTTCCCCCCAACATGATCCAACAACATTGCCTTTATAAATAAAGCAACTCACTTGCAAAAAAATTTAAAGCAACTCAAAGTGGTGCTGTAAATTGACAGGGTACTCTCTAACCTTGTTTGCATTCATGAGTTGCAGCTACAATCTCAGGCGACCATGCCTCCCTTATAATACATCTTATTCATAAATTTGTTTAGGTATGGTTGCAAATCTTGCTAAAGATCGATGCTTCAACACTGACCTTTGTGGGAGCATGAACTGAACACCATAATCTAGAAAAGAAACAAGTTCCTTATAAGGAAAAGAAACAAATGGCATGGAGATGAATAATATTTGTAGTTCTTCACTTGTAAGCGCCACAAAAATAAGCTAAAGCTTACACCGGTTTTGGCAAATTTCCACCAAATCTTAAACCACCCCGAAAAAAAAATCTTAAACTAATGCTTAATCTCAAACGAAGAGGAAACATCAAACCTGGGAAAAGGAAATTGAAATAATGTGTGTCTTCTCATTTGTTTCATTCAAAGCTAAAGGAAACTAAAATCTGATACATTTGTAAACACCACAAAACATGAAGATGGATCAGACCGCAAAGTACCTCCACATTGCATTAAAAGGTACTGGTACGAAATGTAGATAGATAAAAAGATCTGGTAAAGAACCTAGATCGAGGGTATAGAAGATCGAAAACCCAATAGATACATACAATTGATTCTTAAAAAATACAATTGAATGAAATCTAAGCAGGTGCCACTAACCTCTCCTCTTGGTACTCTTGTGCAGACTGAACACAAACAACCCAGCCTGAAACAATGGAAGCATAAATGTATACATTATGAGCTTACGGCGGCAACACCGCTAATTTGGGAATCAAATATACCATACGCATTTTTAACTTCAACTTACAAATGAACTTAAAAACTGGAGTTCGAAATATAAAAAAAAATCTTTTGCGGTATGAGAAATACATAAATGGGTAAAAAACAATTAAAATCGATTTACCGGCACTCAAAGACAGAAATTTGGAAGAGGGTGAATGCTATGATAGATTATTCTCGATTTCTCAGAAGAAGAAACAATGTGGAGTATGAAACATTAACTATCACAACTACTGTATGTCAGTAGCAAACATTGGTATGAAATAGATGTCTAGTTCTCCATTGGCACCGCATCTTATTTTTCTTTCTCTCGTTGCAATAGCAAAAATAGAAGAATTTATGTAAGTGGACTGAAGTTGTTTCGACTGCCTGGATAACAAAATATTGGGGGATTTAACATCAACGCATTGTAGTACCAAATACAAGCTGGTTAGATAATAAATAGGAGTATTAGGGCATTTACAACAAAAAAATGTTTGAAGAAAATAGTATAAGGATAGAACAGTAGACCTACTGTATTTAGTAGACATACAAAGAAACACAGAGAGAGTGAGTAGAGGACGCGTCAAAAAAAGTGAGTAGAGGAGCAACTGAACATGGGAAGCATGGAGGAGTCGCTGCAGGCAGGTGTACAGAGGATTCAGGGGTTGGCTGGACTGACCTGCGACGCCGTTGCCGTCACATTCGCCGTCACGTCGCCTACTTGTTCTCCTCTCTGTTTAGTTTGTGTGGCTAAAATAGAACGCAGGGGGAGGAACAGGACTTACACTGTTTATCCATGTTGAACAAAGCCATCTTGCGGGTGTGAGTTGTGACAGTCCGGCCGGGCGGCCGGCCATGAAGGGATGATAGCGGACGAAGTACACAACCAGCAGCTCCTTCTCCAGCTTTGGATCCGGCTGAAGAGCGGAGCCGCCGACGGGCCTGATGCCCAAGATTGTACGGATCCCATTGGACGACTTCCGTCCACCATGGGGGCGACGGTGTTGCAGGCGAGGTCAAATAGGGCCCGGTTGCCGAGGTCCTTGGAGGCGAGGATGAGGTCGCGGAGCGCGGCGTGGTCGAGGTCGGCGTGCCAGCCCGGGTCGGCGTGGGTATGTCTGGAGCGGTGGAGGATCAGGGAGAGGGCGGCGGACACGACGCCGGGGGTAGCCGCTGCTTCCGCCGGCCGGGGCATAGATGTCGACATGTTGTACATGATGCTCGCCTCCGCCTTGGGCGGCCACCAGGTCAACATCGTCTAGGCACTGCAGCACCACCATCTTCTTCCAGTTCCTCGTCTTCGGTTGCGTCGACAACGACGGTGACTCCGCCGTGATCACCTTCCCTCTCTTCCGCTCTCATATTCTCCTGTGATTTTTTCTTGCTTTTCCCCATGGTTTTGTTCACGTACGTGGGATCGCCGGAAGTTGCCCATGGCTCCTCCTCTGTTGATTTGATGAAGCGCGCGGAGTCGCAGATTAGTGATCGATCCATGATGGGAGTTTATACAATCGGGGCGGACCGGCGGAGAGATGATTAGATTGATGCTGCTATCCCTCTTTCTACTATCCCTTTTCCTCCCTCCTCCTGGCCGCCTCTCCAGACCTCGGCACCTGGTGCACCTCCGCGGCGGCGAGGTCATCGTCCACGAAAGGCGACGGTGCTGCCGTGCGGCGAAGGAGCCCTCATTGTTTTGGAAGGCGGCGTCTGACGAGGTGAAGACAGGGAGTCGCCGGGATTGAGGGAGAGGAGATTCGATCGCGATCAGTTTCCCTTTTTTGCGTGCATGCGTGATCGTAGGGGTTGCGCTGCGTGGAGATTTTCTCTGTGGTGGAGTAGGGTCAGTCAATGAAAATTACTATCTGCACACTAGGGAATAGATTAGATTAACGCTAACTGTTAGATTGAGTTTAGTGGCACTAATCAAACGATGATAATGGGTCCGTGTACATCTACGGGGTGCGTTTAGAAAAGATAAATTTGATTGTTTATTAGTAGTAGAAGATAGATGCAATATAGTCAGGGGCAGTTTTGTCTGCTTAAAAAAACTGACAAGCATCTAAACGGTATACAACCCATTAACGATGGGGTAAAGGGCGCACTCTCGCGCTAGCCACGTCGTCACAAGAAGACAAAAAGAAAAACAAGGTCCACGCCCCCGCACAGCTCGCTCGATCCCCTTTCCCCTCTCGCTTTCCTGTCTCTCTCTCCACAAAACACCGCCGCCGCCGCCGATTCCTCCTGGGCATGGCCGTCTCCGGCGCTGCCATCAATAGAAGCGACTCCACCTCGCCCCACTCTACCGATTTCCCGCCCAGCCGCTGCTCTACGCCCCCGCTTGCGCCCGCACAGATAACCCTAGAGAGTAGGTCGTGGGGGAGGACGGAGAGGTCATGGGGGAGGAAGAAGAGGAGGACGGAGGCCACAGGGGAGGAAGAAGATGGCCCCCTCATTCCCGAAGTTGGTCTTCGCATCAACTGCGCTCGCTCCGCCTCTGCTTCCAGCGACCACGCCCGCCACAGTCTGGTGAGCTTCTTCTCCTTTTATGTTCCTGTACCATTTGGTGGCCTCTCTCCCTTCCCGTTTCAGGAGAGGAGTCAAGTACTGGCTAGGTTTTTGTAAATAGGTTTTTGGTTTCTTCTCGTGGAGTAGATTCTCAGGTCTAGCTAGGTTCCAAATAAATTTTGGGTTAGTCTTGATATGTTGGTACCTTGCTGTCCTGGAGATTTGGATCTAGCTAGGTTTTTACATAGTATGTATTTGTGATAATTGACTACAACAAGACCTTGAAAGTAAATCTAATTCTAAGAGAATGTCTTGTACAACCTGCCATGCGTTTGCAATTAACAAGAATGAAACTACGAACAGGCTATATAGATTTGGCCATTTTCTTTTTTGCATAACTGATTTCCTATGACGTTGTCTGTACTGTTGTTTAAGTAAGTATTAAGAGCAGTACGTACTTGTTTCCTATCAAACTGCATCTACCAAGCACTGTACATTTTCCTATTCTCTGTTCTCTGCCAAAAACAGAATAAATTTAGGCTTAAGGCCTGTTCGGAGTCCCTCCGGCTCCACGACTCCGCTCCCGGAGCGGACGGAGCAGTAGCTTAAAATGTTGGAGCGAGCAAACAGTAGCTCCACAGATCCTGGTATTTCAAGGAGCGGTGGTTTGTCGAACGGGCCCTTACTATCTAACAATAATTCTTCTGTCCATTCGAAGTGTTGTGATTTCCAAACTGAATATTTTAGCATATTATTTTCACCAAGCATGATGTGATATTGTAGAGTTTTAGGATGATGTGAAGCTCATGGCTGCCATGAACCGACAAGCTTATATATTCTCTTTCTCCTGGTCAAGGCAATTGCAATTACTCATGTGGTTATATAATGCAATATCTAGGATGGACCTTTAGCTGATGAGACCAGCAAATTAGAAAGATGACAAAAACGATCTCATTTTATTTGGATTAATTCCTCGGTTATCATTTTCTGGAATTACTTGCTTTTTAAAAGGACTTTAGAAGGTTCTTGGGTTCAGTCGTTCAGTTATCTGTGTCACTATTCCTTATCAAAGCAGCAGCATTTTATTGTTCTCTCATGCCAAGGTCTTCTTGGTTTCTTATCAACGCGAGTCAGCTATAGTCTCATGTTAAATTGCAAGTTTATACTTTTATCATTACAGAGGTGTTGTTGATTCGTTTGATCTCTTGAACAATTGAACAATATTTACTTGTTTACAGTCACACATATCCAGTTGGAATGCTATGGCAGGGTTATTAGCCAGGCATGAGGCCTTTTGTCTTCTTAAAAACTACTTGGTTGGAATGATTGACGTGCCATGCCACCGCTGCACTGTAAGACCCCTCAACAGTGATCAATCCCGTGTTTGCTCATACCGATTGCCAGATTCACGCTCCTAGAGGATGTGAACGACAGTGACATCCTGATGCAGGAGTAGCAGCGACGACGGCTGGTGAGCAGCAACCTGAGGTGCCGGTGTTAAGCGCGGATGGCCAGATCTGTGCGGCGGAGGGCGTGGCCGATGCTGGGATGGAGGTCTTGCTGCCGGCCTCCAAGCAGTCGGTAGGCGCAATGGATCCTAAAGCTCCAGGCTGGATCAAAAGTTATGTCGATTTGCAGTGTTACATGCTCATTGTGACTGAAAACTGGACTTATTAGTGTAGGCATAAACATTGCAGGCACTGATAAGAAAAGATATCTTAAACAAGTACTGCACCTTGAGATCTAGATGATTCTGCATTTAGTGTTATGATCTGTAGTTATAGCTGATACTACTAAATGCTCAGATGTACTTGTATCTTTAAAAATCAGTGATTTAGCGAACATTCTGCCAATTGACACATGAAGCAGAGTATAAGAAGTTATAGCATGTTACAGATAAACCAGAGGAATTGGCATGTATGCGTGTGTTCCTGATTTTGTAGGGTACATTCAGTTGGGATATGTGGTCAAAGATTAGGACACTAATATCAGTGTAGGTTACATTTATAGTTGCTTAATTCATGATGCGCTCGTCTCGCCATTTTCATTCTGTGCGTGTAGGGTGAGGATTGGGGTGGAAGCACCTGTGAGGACACCTTGTCCCAGTCAAGCACGAGCTGGCGGCGCATATGTTATCCAGGATCCTGCTCAGGGGTTTAGCCATCGGCGACGAGATCCAAAAGATGGCCACGGCGGCAGTGGTGGCGGCAGTTGCCCCGGGTGGTGATGTAGAGGGGAGGTACCAGTAGCAGGTGAGGATACTGTGCAATTTCGCTGTGAATCATTGTTGATTATTTGTCGTACTTCTTGTGTTTTGAAGATTTGATTCCACTCTTCTTGATACCCAAAACAAATTCGTTTCATGAATTCAAAAGATACTGAATTTAAATGTCTGGTTTATATTTCGGGAGCTGACTCTTTTTAAAAATTGACATCTGAATGTAAATAAATGCCCTTGATATGTTCGAATTCCTATCATCCATTGTTGCAAATTTCCTCTAACTCAATACATCAGTTTCTTATCTTTTTTTTGGTCCACCTTCGCTCATCCTAACATTCATCGCCATCAAATGTTTTACATTGTTAGCCTGCTTATTTGTTTGTTTAACAGGCTTGCAATATGTTCTACAATGCTGATAGTGATGGAGGGGTTTGTTTGAGGTGTACTGATGTAGAACCCTCCAAGTTTTCAAGTATTTTAGTTTCCTATTTTTTGCAATTTAGAATGTTTCATGATACATTTTCTTCTGCAATCTTATTTAGGTGAGCACGAAGATCTCTGAGATTTTCTTCTGCATTTGTTTCGTGCGCACACATAAATGGATGACTCTTCTTCTTGGAGCCCTAGGTTGTGGCAAAACCCCCTATTGCTAGCACTTGCAGGAAAGCTCAACCAAAACCAAAAGGTATTTTTCTTTTTCTTCACTTCAACCAAGTCACTCATGTACAATGAGCAGCACTCAAACCACAAAATCATTTGCATCTCATTCATTTTTCCGAATGTTCAATTTATGACCTGGCTTTTTGGTCATGGACATTTCTTCATTACTTACCATTTTCTGATGTTCATGGTAAGGCGCGACCGTTGGTGGTTTTCTGGTGGTACCTCAAGGAGACCTTCTTCCCAGGTGACCCATTCCACGTGGCGGTGCCGGTGTGTGAGCGAGCTGCCAGACCGCACGTGGCGGCGGCGCTTCGATACTTCTTCCCGTTCCTGGAGTGGGCGCCAGCCTACGGGCTGGGCAACTCAAGTCGGACCTCATCGCCGGTACTTCTTCTGGTTCCTTGAAGTTTGATATCCATGCCCCCTTGTTAGAGCGGTGGAGAGAGATGCGACATGGAGTGAGGGAACTGTCGGCACCGGCATAAGAGGTTGATCTCCGCCCCGGTTTCCTCTATGATTACATCAAGGATGTATTTTGTTGCTTGTTGGTTCTGTGTGCGGGAGCTCGATGATTGGGGGAGTTTAGATCTGTGGTTTCATTCTCAAATTCTATTCGTATGGATTGAGATAGAGATGAGAAGGTAGGTCCCTTATTCATGTAGGTTTTCTCTGTACCACTAAATGTTTGTTTGATTTTTTTCCATGTAGGTTCTCTCTGATTTTGCATTAGTCTATGATCTTAGTCTTCATTCTTTTATTTTTAGTTTATGAGATTTCAGTATTTGATTCACTTATTCTTGGTTTGGCAGATATTCAGTATCTCTGTTCTTATTATTCAATTTTTTTATTTCTCAGATTAGGATTTTAGTACCTTTTCTTTTATTAGTCATCAGTTTTCTTCTTTATTCAATCATATTCAGCCTTAGTTCTTGTTCAGTCTTTCTTTAACTTCTTTTGTCCTTAGTCTCCAATTTTCCTCTTTCTTCAGTCATATTCAGTCACACTTTGTTCAGTCTTTCATTATCTACTTCAGTCTGTAGTGCTCCTTGTGCATATATACTTTGTTTTGCTCATTCTTCTTTCTTAGCTTTGTTCTCTCATTTTGTATCGGCACAACCAATAATTCACAAGATCATCTAATCCACATAGGCAAAGGAAGATTTTTCGTAGTAAAATTCAGTATAGTGGAGGGAAAGGAAGGTTTTTCGTTGTAAAATTCACTACACTAGAGGGAAAAAGTTTCAATGTTATTATCTAATTGTTTCATGGTTTTCTTAGTCATGACTTTCTTTTCTCTACCAGCTTTAGGGGGAGGTCCATCTAATTTGACTTTGCCCTGGGCTGTCTGCAGGTGGGTTAAACAACCAGATTTGGTGGATTAGTTGGACTTGTAAATAATTTTTTCTGATCCCAACACACTTTATATAGAGAAGTAGTATTTCTTCATATTGTTACTTTTTTTGTTTGCTTTTGTGCTTATTGCTCATATTGTTAAATGTTTGTTGGGGCCAGTTCTTTTGGGCAATTCTCCCAGAATTGACCCCCTCCCCAGCTTCTCCCAGAATTGCTACTCCATCCTTTTTTACAATTCCTAGCTAGTTAAGGTCTAATTAGCTAGGAATTGTAAAAAAAGATGGAGTGGCAATTCTGGGAGAAGCTGGGGAGGGGGTCAATTCTGGGAGAATTGCCCAAAAGAACTGGCCCTGACTCTTCTTTCTCTGGTCACCTTCAGTGCACATGTTTCTTCATTATTTCAGTAACTACCTTCTCATTGTTCCGCCTTCATTTCTCAAATCCATGCTTATCAGTTATCCCTCTGTATGCATCAGTGATCAATATTTCTCTTCAGCCTCATTATTTCTTTTCGAGAGTGCGCCAAAGGCTTACCTTAGCTTTATAGAAGGAAGGAGTGATATTTACAAGTCAGCCTCATTATTTCATTAAGTCCCTGCTCTACCCAGCCTTCATAAATTCAGTATGCCCCTGTGCATTATGTATAAAGACTTTTTTGAGCATTCTTATTTTTTATCTTTTTGTTTCACCAGGAGGTTTTATTACTAACCAGAGGAAGTTTCTTCTCCCACTTCGTTTTAGCGCATGTTGTTTCAGATGTGTTATGTAATAGTACTACATAGAAGAGTTTTTTGCTTCAAGAAGTGTTATGTAATAGCATAAAAACTACATAAATAGTTCGTTCTGTTCTGTTTTTTTTTCACTAGACATTGATGCTATTTGTGCTCTTTAGCAGTGACACCATAGTCAGTTAGCATTTTCTGTCTTTTAGCTACACTGAGCCTTTGATTTGTTTGTACCATTAGGCTGTAGGGAAATATTACTATATGTAACATGTATTTTTTTTGTTCTTATAAGATGTTGTTTCTCATTTCTGAAATTTATTTCTTGATGCAGCTTCATTCGGATTTATGTGAATATAAGCGTAAGAGGTCCACTGGGAATGATACAAAATAATTTCAGACGTGAGTATCCGGATCGCATTGCTACTGGTCGTCTCTTGCGATGGCGTACAGCGGGCTTTTGACAAAGCCAAGTCATGGCCTCATGAGGATGCTTTTGGATTAACTGTAGTGCATTGTACCGTTTTATGCTCCATGCGAGAGTTGTACATATCCTCATTAGATGTACCCCTGCCTATGATGGTTCTGAACTCAAATATTAGAGTATCTGTATATTTGATCAATGTGGTACTATTATATCCTAATGTTATAACATATATGCCCGTATTGATATACATGAGTGTGATTAAGAACAAAACATGGCAGCCCAATGTGTTGAAACAAGATAAGTGCGCATAGGCCTGCCCCAACCTTTAGTATGCTAACAAAAGTGACGGAAGTGTTACAAAAGGCACAAATTTTCCAACTAGTGATAGATAAGGAAGACACATTTTTACAGTGTTAAATAGAGAAACAACATTTAAAATAGTGTTATATAAGGAATTTTCTCTATTCCCTGCCCAACCCACGTATTTGACATGGCACGCACGAGCAACCCGCTTGATGCACACCTTATTGTTTTGGATTAATTTCCCTCGCTGCCCCTTACATCCAACATGAACATCCAACAAGAACAGAGGAGAGAAATCCCTAGGTCGACGGCGTCCCGTAGCCGGCCCGAGCCCGGCCACGGCGACGATCCAAGAGGCCGAGCGCATAAAGGCGACGAGCTTGATAGCACCCACTACCACGCGGAGGCGAAGCACGACAAGAGCGAATCGACAAGGCGTTCCTGCAGGCATAGAAGCGGAAGGAGAAGGAGCGAGCGCCGGTCATCCAAAGGACGACCAAGGGGGAGGCGGCGAGCTGCTACGTCTCCTTGGGGTAGAGAAGGTAAGTCATGCGCGCCCTAAACCTTTCCATTTTTTTGGTCTCGAGCTCATGAACGGGGCATGGGGATTTCGCGGACGCGGCGCGATCATCTACGTCGACGAGCGGTGGAGCCGATAGGGGGGTTGGGGGCGAGTCAGGTGTGTTGCTCCTGTGCAATCCCCCATCATTCACACCTTCTTTTCATCTTGATAGTTGGCAGCGCACCATGGAACAGAGGGGAATTCATGCCGATTTTTTTTGTAGCGCATGACAATTCAGGGAGAGCCGTTTTTAGTATTTTTTAACAGCATTTTATTTAGCATCCAGAGGGGTTGGGGTGGTGGTGTGCAAGGTTGTATGCGTTTTTAGATGTATTTTTTCGTCCACAAGGGGATGTAGGCAATTTTTGCTCAACGTTTAGGCACTTATGCAGTATTAGCTTCTCCAGTAGCAAGCAAGTTTTTATAATACTTGTCAACCAGGGAGGATAGGCTTTTTTCACAGCACTGGAGGGCAAGTTTTTGATTTACATCACTGGAATATAGGCATGTTTTGTTCAGTTGTCAGACAGTTATGCATGATAGGTTTCTCCAGTAAGTAGGCATTTTACAATGCTTTGTCCACCATGAGTAGGCAATATTTTGCAGCACTGGAGTTCAATTGTAGGGATTGGCATGTAGCAGCGATTGGAAATTCTTGATGCAGGATTCCCACTGGAAAGCTTATTGCAGTATGTTCCCATGCCACAGGATGCTACCCCTGTAAATGCTTGCTTTTAGCTTTGCAAGTGTTGAAGGTGCTTGTTTTCAGGACGTAGAAGGCCTGATCCAGGTACTGGAGAACCTTGCAGCGTTTGTGAGTGGATGCGGTTCGAGTATAAATGTTGGCAACCATTTTTTGTAGTACCGCACCATGTTCTATGCACGTTGCCCTCGGACTTTTCCTCATAAACATACACAGTCTGCTTGCTTTGGGTACTGAATTTCTATACGTGGGTTGACGCATGCCTCTTCATAGTTCAATTGTTTTCAGTCATTAGTAGGAGGCATTTTGCAATTATTTTCAGTCATTAGCAGGAAGCTTATTTAGAACCTATTTTTCTCAATCCTGGACGTAGACATTTTTTTTGTTCAGCGGGGGTAGGAACTTATGCAGCAGTAGGCAAGCCTTACAGAAACACTGAACCCCTTTGCTTAATTTTGGAGTTTGATTTTCTGAACTTTATACCAGTGATTACTCAATTGTCCACCAGGAGTAGGCAAGTTTTACCAACATTTTTGCCCCAGAACAGGCAAGTTTACATTACTGGAGGCAAGTTTGTTTTTCTGAACAATGTCTCTCGTGTTTAGGCCTATGTTTCGTCCATTTTTGGTTTTGTAGGCAACTAAATTAGACAACCAACACATATGTAGGCAAAATCACACATGGGATAGGCATTTCAGAGATGTTTTTTTGTAGGCAAACATCTCTGCGTGTTCGTTTCTTTTTTTGTGTTTCTGTAGGCAAAATAATAGTTGTGCATTTTTATTTTGTAGGCATTTCAATTATAAGTATATGCAATACTGTGTGTTTTCCATTTTTCAATTTTGTAGGCAATTTGAATTACCTTCACAGGCAATAATTTTTGCTTTTTAGCAGACAGTACCTTCACAGGCAACAAGATTTTTGTAGGCAATTATGTAGGCAACGTCCCTGTTGTTTCTGTAGGAAAAATTTTTGTTCTCCATTTCTGTGTTTGTAGAGAAAATTCCACATCTGAAAAGTTTTGCTTAGCAACACAGTGCAAATAACGTCCCTGTAATTCATGTGTTCATATAAGCATTTTTCTCTCAGATTTTTTGTGTTCAGTTGGCAACATAATTAGCGGGTTGTGGCAGGCAATATATATGTTCAGCAGTCAAATATTGTAACATACATGTTCAACATTTTTGTGTTCAGCATTTGTGATGGTTTTCAAATAACATATATTTTTTTGTTTCTTTTATCCGCAGGCAACAGAAATAGTCAAAACTAAGCAAGGACATCTATTTCCACTATCCGTCGCCTAACATGTTTTAAGATGGAGGACTTCCCAGATCAATACAATGGCGAGGTACAGACCACACTTTTTTTTTGATTTCTTCGTTTCTTCACAACAATTTTACATGTCTTAGGCAGAGAATCAGTCAAAAAATGCTACAAATTATTTCAGTGGGGAATTTATTCAGAATCAGCCAACCTCACATATTTTTCTAGGCTTTGCTACGCTACCCAATCCAGCTCACCAAGCCACACTTTTCCTCATGTACTAGGTCACCTCACCCATCGGTCAAAGTCGCCTAAAACAATACACTATTTCTAATCGCCTAATCCGTACCACCAACTCGCCCACCACCCGCGTGCTAGCTCGCTTAACCCATCGACCTAGTCGCCCCAAAACACCACACCATTTCAAGATCACCTAAGCCGCACCACCAACTCGCCACCGCCGGTGTGCTAGGTCGCCTAACCTAGACAACACGCCCTTCCAAGATCGCCTAATCCGCACCACCAACTCGCCACCGCCGATGTGCTAGCTCGCCTAACCCATCGACCTAGTTGCCCAAAAACACCACACTCTTTCAAGATCGCCTAAATCGACCAACCAACCTGCCCACCGCCGATGTGCTAGGTTGCCTAACCCATCAACCTAGTCGCCCAAAAACAACACACCCTTCCAAGATCGCCTAATCTAAACAACAAACTCACCACCACCGGTGTGCTACCTCGCCTAACCCATCGACCTAGTCGCCCAAAACACCACACCCTTTCAAGATCGTCTAATCCGCACCACCAACTCGCCCACCGCCCTCGTGCTAGCTCGCCTAACCCATCAACCTAGTCGTCCAAGAACACCACACCCTTTCAAGATCGCCTAATCCGCACAACCAACTCGCCCACCAGGGCGCGTACTAGCTTGCCTAACCCATCAACCTAGTCACCCAAAAACACCACAGCATTTCAAGATCGCCTAAGCCCACCAACCAACTCGCCCACCACCGGCGTGCTAGCTCGCCTAACCCATCGACCTAGTCGCCCCAAAACACCACACCCTTTCTAGATCGCGTAATCTGCACCACCAACTTGCCCACCGCCCGCGTGCTAGCTTGCATAACCCATCAACCTAGTCGCCCCAAAACACCACACCATTTCAAGATCGCCTAAGCGCACCAACCAACTCGCCCACCGCCCGCGTGCTAGCTAGCGTAACTAATTGACCTAGTCGCCCAAAAACAACACGTCCTTCCAAGATCGCATAAGCCGACCAACCAACTTGCCCACCGCCCGCGTGCTAGCTCACCTAACCAATCGACCTAGTTGCCCAAAAACAACACGCCCTTTCCAAGGTCGCCTAAGCCGACCAACCAGCTCGCCCACCGCCTGCATGCTAGCTCGCCTAACCAATCGACCTAGTCGCCCAAAAACAACACGCCCTTCCAAGATCGCCTAATCCGCACCACCAACCCGCGCACCTGTATGAACTTGCCCACCATTGCTAGGCAGAGTTAAAGCCGGGCTGAACATGGCAGGGGATAGTTTAAGTATTTGCCGTCGCAACAGATGCGCCAGTAGCAGCAGCTGCCGCAACACGAAACTCCACACCAAGGACATCTTGGACAGGAGCAGAACGCAAATCCGGCGACGTGCCTACCCCCTCGATAGAAATAGACATTTTCCCATATGGGACTTGTGTACAGTATAGGCCCTACATCACAATCATCGAAGTCATCAGGGAGTTTATTGAGATCAAGCTCAGCCATCTACACATTTAGAAGATAGAAAGGAAATTCTTTTTTTTTTGCATACATAGAAAGGAAATTCTGCGTAAGCAACATAATGTAAATGAAACACCAAAAACATCTCTTCTTTCGCTCTTTGTCTACTAGTCAGCTTGGCATATCATGTTTCTACTAGTTGGCCGAAAACTGGATAGAAAGAAATTTACAAGATGCAGGCATTATTTTACTTGCAGTACTAGCTCAGACCTTTTTCCCCTGGTTTTTGTTTTGTAAGCAACTAGTCTTTTGTCATTTTCATCTCCCCTTTTTTAATTAGGGATGTAGGTAAGTTTTCTCTCTCTCTTTTTAGCCATATTGAACAACTATACACAGTTCATTACAACAATTTTTGCTCTTCTTCTTTTGGTTGCAGAGACCAGGTGCAAGACAATAGGCAAGATACAAGAGCGCAACATTTTTCTCTAGCATCCGGATTCAACATGGGGAAGGGGAGGCAACTACAGGTGGAGTCTAGTAGTATCACACGGGAGGTACAGAGCGGGAGTATCAGTAGCTCGGGAACTAAACAGGAATCATGCCTTTTTTGCTTTTGCCCAAGGATTAGTAGGGATGATAGTTGGAAGAATACATTTTTTTACCCTGGTGTTTTTGCGGGGAGAAAATTGCTCAGTTTCTGGGAATTTCTTGCACGCGTTATTGCACAATATTGCCTGATTAGCAACAGAGTTGTAGACAAAAATGGTGGCCTTCTTCAGGTTTGGCATGGTTCCCCCTTTTTTTGTGTATTTTTTCTGCAAGGAGCTCCCCCCTGCCAGGCCATGGCGGCTGGGGAGAGGAAAAAGATGTTGCTAGGGGGGCGCCCCCTTGGCTTTGGTCTTCACGGGACTCCTCCAACCCTAATCACCTATAAATTCAGAAATATTCTCAATCTTTGACCTATAAATTCAGAAATATTCCCAAACGATGGGAAGCGTCCACGAAAATACTTTTTCACTGCCGCAGGTTTCTGATCTTATGAGATCCCATCTGAAGGCCTTTTCCGGTACTCTACCGGAGGGGGATTTGATCACGGAGGGCTTCTACATCAACCTTGCTGCCCTTCCGATGATGCATGAGTAGTTTACCACAAACCTACGGTTTCATAGCTAGTAGCTAGATGACTTCTTCTCTCTTTGATCTTCAATACAACGTTCTCCTCGATGTTCTTGAAGATCTATTTCATGTAATCTTCTTTTGCGATGTGTTTGTCAAGATCCGATGAATTGTAGATTTATGATCAGATTATCTATAAATATTATTTGAATCTTCTCTGAATTCTTATGTGCATGATTTGATATCTTTGTATTTCTCTTCGAATTATTGGTTTGGTTTGTCCAACGATATTGGTAGTTCTTGCAATGGAAGATGTGCTTAGTTTTGGGTTCAATCTTGCGGTGTCCTCACCCAGTGACAGAAGGGTAGCGAGACACGTATGGCATTGTTGTCATCAAGGATAAAAAGATGGGGTTTATATCATCTTACTTGAGTTTATCACTCTACATCATGTCATCTTGCTTAAGGCGTTACTCTGTTTTTATGAACTTAATACTCTAGATGCATGCTGGATAGCGGCCGATGTATGGAGTAATAGTAATAGATGCAGAAAGGAGTCGGTCTATTTGTCACGAACGTGATGGCTATATTCATGATCATTGCCTTAGATATCGTCATAACTTTGCGTCTTTTATCAATTGCTTGATAGTAATTTGTTTACCCACCGTAAGTTTTCTTCAAGAGAAAAGCCTCTAGTGAAACCTGAGGCCCCTGGTCTATTTTGCATCTATTATTTTCAAATCTATATAACCAAAAACCTAAAAATACCTTGCTACAATTATCTTGTGTTTACTTCATCTAGCTTTTTAGTTTAGTTTTAAATCTATCTCTATCAGATCTCACTCTTGTTCATGACGTTGAAAGGATTGACAACCCCTTTTCCGCGTTGTGTGCAAGTGTTTGTTAGTTTATGTAGGTGCATATATTGGAGACTTGCTTGTACCTCCTACTGGATTGATACCTTGGTTCTCAACTGAGGGAAATACTTATATCTGCTTTGCTGCATCACCCTTTCCTCTTCAAGGGAAAAAATCAACGCAAACTCAAGAAGTAGCACTATACAAGAAGAGCACCTCTGGAGTCACTCAGCACTCCATTTCGCCAGAGGAAGGGTGATACGTCTCCAATGTATCTATAATTTTTAATTGTTCCATACTATTATATTATCAACTTTGGATGTTTTATATGCATTAATATGCTATTTTATATTATTTTGGGACTAACCTATTAACCCAGTGTCCAGTGCCAATTTCTATTTTTCCTTGTTTTTGGCTTTCGCAGAAAAGGAATATCAAACAGAGTCCAGACGGAATAAAACTTCACGATGATTTTTCTTGGACCAGAAGACACCTATGGGACTTGGAGTGGGGGCCAAGGACCCACGTGGCGACGACAAGCCGTAGGGGCGCGCCCCTAGGCTTGTGGCCCCCTCGGGAGTCCCTTGCACCGCCTCTGAAATTCCCAAATATTTCAGAAACCCTAGAGGAGTCGCAAGAAATACTTTTCCACCGCCACAGGTCTCTGTTCCCGTGAGATCCCATCTTGGGGTATTTTCCCGTACTTCGCCGGAGGGGGATTCGATCACGTAGGGCATCTACATCAACCTTGCTGCCCCTCCGATGATGCGTGAGTAGTTTAGCACAAACCTATGGGTCCATCGCTAGTAGCTAGATGGCTTCTTCTCTCTCTTTGATTTTCAATACAATGTTCTCCTCGATGTTCTTGGAGATCTATTCAATGTAATCTTGTTTTGCGATGTGTTTGTTGAGGTCATATGAATTGTGGATTTATGATCAGATCATCTATAAATATTATTTGAATCTTCTCTGAATTCTTATATGCATGATTTGCTATCTTTGTATTTCTCTTCGAATTATTGGTTTGGTTTGGCCAACTAGATTGGTAGTTCTTGCAATGGGAGAGGTGCTTAGTTTTAGGTTTAATCTTGCGGTGTCCTCACCCAGTGACAGAAGGGGTAGCGAGGCACGTATTGATAAAAATATGGGGTTTATATCATATTGCATGAGTTTATCCCTCTACATCATGTCATCTTGCTTAAGGCGTTACTCTGTTTTTATATCTTAATACTCTAGATGCATGCTGGATAGTGATCGATGAGTGGAGTAATAGTAGTAGATGCAGGCATGAGTCAGTCTACTTGTCACAGATGTGATGCCTATATTCATGATCATTCCCTTGGATGTCGTCATAACTTTGCGCTTTTCTATGTTTTCTTCGAGAGAGAAGCCACTAGTGAAACCTATGGCCCCCGGGTCTATTTTCCATCATATATTTTCAGATCTATAAAACCAAAAACCCAAAAATACCTTGTTGTAATTATGTTGTGTTATATGTCTCCATCGTATCTACTTTTCCAAATACTTTTGACCTTGTTTTGGACTCTAACTTGCATGATTTGAATGGAACTAAACCGGACTGCGTTGTTTTTAGCAGAATTGCCATGGTGTTATTTTTGTGCAGAAATAAAAGTTCTCGGAATGACCTAAAACTTCACGGAGAATATTTTTGGAATTTATAAAAAATACTGGCAAAAGAATCAACACCAAGGGGCCCACACCCTGTCCACGAGGGTGGCCCCCCCCAGTCTCGTGGGCCCCCTGAGGCTCCACTGACCTCAACTCCAACTCTATATATTCACGTCTGGGGAGAAAAAACCAGAGAGAAGGATTCATCGCGTTTTACGATACAGAGCCGCTGCCAAGCCCTAATCTCTCCCGGGAGGGTTGATCTGGAGTCTGTTCGAGGCTCCGGAGAGGGGAATTTGTCGCCATCATCATCATCAACCTTCCTCCATCACCAATTTCATGATTATCACCGCCGTGCGTGAGTAATTCCATCGTAGGCTTCCTGGACGGTGATGGGTTGGATGAGATTTATCATGTAATCGAGTTAGTTTTGTTAGGGTTTGATCCCATTATGTTCTGAGATTGATGTTGCTATGACTTTGTTATGCTTAATGTTTGTCACTAGGGCCCGAGTGCCATGATTTCAGATCTGAACCTATTATGTTTTCATGAATATATGTGTGTTCTTGATCCTATTTTGCAAGTCAATTGTCACCTACTATGTGTTATGATCCAGTAATCCCGAAGTGACAATAACCGGGACCACTCCCGGTGATGACTATAGTTTGAGGAGTTCATGTATTCACTAAGTGTTAATGCTTTGTTCTAGTACTCTATTAAAAGGAGGCCTTAATATCCCTTAGTTTCCTATAGGACCCCGCTGCCATGGGAGGGTAGGACAAAAGATGTCATGCAAGTTCTTTTCCATAAGCACGTATGACTATATTCGGAATACATGCCTACATTACATTGATGAACTGGAGCTAGTTCTGTGTCACGCTATGTTATAACTGTTGCACGAGGAATCACATCCGACATAATTATCCATCACTGATCCAATGCCTACGAGCTTTTCACATATTGATCTTTGCTTAGTTACTTTTCCGTTGCCACTGTTATAATCACTACAAAACCAATACTGTTACTTTTGCTACCGTTACCGTTACTTCCATATTACTTTGCTACTAAATACTTTGCTGCAGATATTAATTCTTTCTAGTGCGGTTGAATTGACAACTCAACTGTTAATACTTGAGAATATTCTTTGGCTCCCCTTGTGTCGAATCAATAAATTTGGGTTGAATACTCTACCCTCGAAAACTGTTGCGTTCCCCTATACTTGTGGGTTATCAAGACTATTTTCTGGCGCTGTTGCCGGGGAGCATAGCTCTATTCTTTGAGTCACTTTGGATTTATATCTGTTGATCACTATGAGGAACTTGAAAGATGAAATAACCAAGAATTTCCCCTCAACTACGAGGGGAGGTAAGGAACTGCTATCTAGCTCTGCACTTGATTCACCTTCTGTTTTGAGTAAACTTGCGACACCTACTCCTGCTATTTATTCTGATATGTCTCATGTTATTGATGATGCCACTTCTGCTTTGCATGATACTTATAATGAAACTACTTCTATGCTTGATAATACTGTTCCATTAGGTGAATTTCTTGATGAACAACTTGCTAGGGTTAGAGAGAATGAAATTATTGAAACTGATAATATTGATGAAAGTGATGATGAAGATTCTTCCCTAGATATGAATTGCTTGTTGTGCCTGAGGGTTATGTCATGGATGAAGAAACTGCTAGATACTTTTTAGCTTGCAATGATAGATATGATCTTAAGAAACTGTTAGCTAAGCTGAAAGAAAAATCTTTGAATGCTAGAATGAAATATGACCCTGCTTTTGCTACTTCACCTATCTGTATTTCCGATAAGGATTATGATTTCTCTGCCGATCCTGAGTTAATTACTTTGGTTGAATCTGATCCTTTTATGGCTATGAATCTGAAACTGTTGTGGCACATCTTACTAAATTGAATGATATAGCCACCCTGTTCACTAATGAGGAGAAAATTCGTTACTACTATATTCTTAAGTTATTTCTGTTCTCATTAAAGGGTGATGCTAAAACATGATTTAATTCTCTTGATCCTAGTTGTGTGCATAGTCCCCAGGATATGATTTATTACTTCTCTGCTAAATATTTCCCCGCTCATAAGAAACAAGCTGCCTTAAGGGAAATATATAATTTTTTGCAAATTGAAGAAGAGAGTCTCCCACAAGCTTGGGGGAGGCTTCTCCGATTACTGCTTTGCCTGATCATCCTCTGAAGAAAAATGAAATACTTGATATCTTTTATAATGGACTAACTGATGCTTCCAGAGACCACCTGGATAGTTGTGTTGGTTGTGTTTTCAGGGAAAGAACTGTTGATCAAGCTGAGTTGCTATTGAATAATATGTGGAGTAATGATAATGATTGGACACTTCCTGAACCAACTCCTATGCCAACTCCGAAGAAAAGGGGTATTCTATTTCTCAGTCATGAAGATATGCAAGAGGCAAACAAATCTATGAAAGAAAAGGGTATTAAAGCTGAAGATGTTAAGAATTTACCACCTATTGAAGAAATACATGGTCTTGATAACCTGACACAGGTAGTAAAGGTAAATTCTCTCTATAGATTTGATGAAGGTGATATTCCTCGTAATAAGTCTGCTAGCCAATGCTTAGATGAGTTTGATAATTTTATTGTTAAACAAGAAAACTTCAATGCTTATGTTGGTAGACAACTGAAAGGTAATGCTTATATGATTGAACACTTGAGTGATTATATGCCTAGAGTTAAAGGTAAGCCTAAACTTATTAGTAAACATGCTTCTATGGTTACCACTCAAGTAGAACAAGTGCTTAAAGCTCAGAATGATTTGTTCAATGAATTAAATAATAAGAAAAATGAAAATGCTATTAGAGTTGTGACTAGAGGGGGTAAAATGACTCAGGAACCTTTGTACCCTGAGGGCCACCCTAAGAGTGTTGAGAAAGATTCTCAGAGAACTAATGTTGATGCACCTAGTCGTTCTAATTAAAAGGAAGAAAAGGAAAAATGATAAGACTTTGCATGCTTCTAGTGAACCTGTTGTTGACACACCTGAGAATCCCAATGATATTTATATTTCTGATGCTGAAACACAATCTGGTAATGAACATGAACCTAGTGATAATGTTAATGATGATTTTCATATTGATGCTCAACCTAGCAATGCCAATGATGTAGAGATTGAACCTGCTGTTGATCTTGATAACCCACAATCAAAGAATCAACGTTATGATAAGAGAGACTTCGTTTCTAGGAAGCATAGTAAAGAAAGAGAACCATGGGTTCAGAAACCCATGCCTTTTCCTCCCAAACCATTCAAGAAAAAGGATGATGAGGATTTTGAGTGCTTTGCTGATATGATTAGACCTATCTTTTTGCGTATGCGTTTGACTGATATGCTTAAAATGAATCCTTATGCTAAGTACATGAAAGATATTGTCACAAATAAAAAAAGATACAGGAAGCTAAAATTTCCACCATGCTTGCTAATTATACTTTTAAGGGTGGAATACCTAAGAAACTAGGAGATCCAGGAGTACCAACTATACCATGCTCCATTAAGATATAAAGAGAAACTATGTTAAAACTGCTTTATGTGATCTTGGAGCCGGTGTTAGTGTTATGCCTCTCTCTTTATATCGTAGACTTGATTTGAATAAGTTGACACCTACTGAAATATCTTTGCAAATGGCTGATAAATCCACTGCTATACCTGTCGGTATTTGTGAGGATGTACCTGTTGTGGTTGCAAACGTTACTATTTTAACAAACTTTGTTATTCTTGATATTCCCAAGGACGATAGTACGTCTATTATTCTTGGTAGACCCTTTTTGAATACTGCATGGGGTGTTATTGATTGCAACAAAGGCAATGCCACTTTTTATGTTAATGGTAATGAGCATACAGTACACTTTCCGAGGAAACAACCTCAAGTCCACAGTATCAATTCTATTGGAAGAATTCCAACGATTATTATTGGAGGTTTTGAATTTCCTCTTCCTACCGGCAAGAAAAAAAATGATATTCTTATTGTAGGGGACATGCGTATCCCCGTTGAGGTAACTGATGACCCACAAGTATAGGGGATCTATCATAGTCCTTTCGATAAGTAAGAGTGTCGAACCCAACGAGGAGCAGAAGGAAATGATAAGCGGTTTCTAGCAAGGTATTCTCTGCAAGTACAAAAATAAGTGGTAACAGATAGTTTTGTGATAGGATAATTTGTAACGAGCAACAAGTAACAAAAGTAAATAAAGTGTAGCAAGGTGGCCCAATCCTTTTTGTAGCAAAGGACAAGCCTGGACAAACTCTTATATGGAGAAAAGTGCTGCCGAGGACACATGGGAATATCGTCAAGCTAGTTTTCATCACGTTCATATGATCCGCGTTCGGTACTTTGATAATTTGGTATGTGGGTGGACCGGTGCTTGGGTGCTGCCCTTACTTGGACAAGCATCCCAGTTATGATTAACCTCTATTGCAAGCATCCGCAACTACAACAAAAGTATTAAGGTAAACCAAACCATAGCATGAAACATATGGATCCAAATCAGCCCCTTACGAAGCAATGCATAAACTAGGGTTTAAGCTTCTGTCACTCTAGCAACCCATCATATACTTATTACTTCCCAATGCCTTCCTCTAGGCCCAAATAATGGTGAAGTGTCATGTAGTCGATGTTCACATAACATCACTAGAGGAGAGACAACATACATCTCATCAAAATATCGAACGAATACCAAATTCACATGACTACTAATATCAAGACTTCTCCCATGTCCTCAGGAACAAACGTAACTACTCACAAAGCATATTCATGTTCATAATCAGAGGGGTATTAATATGCATATAGGATCTGAACATATGATCTTCCACCAAATAAACCAACTAGCATCAACTACAATGAGTAATTAACACTACTAGCAACCTACTAGCACCAATCCCGGACTTGAAGACAAGAATTGGATACAAGAGATGAACTAGGGTTTTGAGAGGAGATGGTGCTGATGAAGATGTTGATGGAGATTGCCCTCTCCCGATGAGAGGAGCGTTGGTGATGACGATGGCGATGATTTCCCCCTCCCGGAGGGAAGTTTCCCCGACAGAACAGCTCCGCCGGAGCCCTAGATTGGTTCCGCCAAGGTTCCGCCTCATGGCGGTGGAGTTTTGTCTGAGAAGATGGCTTCTGGTTTTTTTCCCATCGAAAGACTTCATATAGCAGAAGATGGCCACCGGAGGGCCACCAGGGGGCCCACGAGGTAGGGGGGCGCGCCCAGGGGGGTAGGGCGCGCCCCACCCTCGTGGGCAGGGTGTGGCCCCCCTGGTGAACTTCTTCCACTGAGTATTTTTTATATATTCTGAAAACGTCTTTCGTGAAGTTTCAGGACTTTTGGAGCTGTGCAGAACAGGTCTCTAATATTTGCTCCTTTTCCAACCCAGAATCCTAGCTGCCGGCATTCTCCCTCTTTATGTAAACCTTGTAAAATAAGAGAGAATGGGCATAAGAATTGTGACATAATGTGTAATAACAGCCCATAATGCAATAAATATCGATATAAAAGCATGACGCAAAATGGACGTATCAGTAACTTAGTGTTATTTGAAAATTCTCCGGTTTCATGTGATTCGGAAAGAGTTTGTTAACAAGACTTGATCAACCTTGTTAGTGGATTCCTTTTGATGAGCATGAGATGGATGAAGTTAGAAAGCGCAACTCTCTATACCCTCCTTTTACGTTCTGTTATTTAGATTAAATAAAGAAAAAATAGTATTTTCTGTCTGTTTTCTGAATTATCCTTGCAATAAAAAATACCCCAAAAATAAAAGTTCTCCAAATGCCCTGAAAATTTTAGATGATTTTTTGTAGAATATTTAAGAATTATTGGCAGTGAGAACACACCAGGGGGACCCATCACCTGGCCACGAGGGTCCAGGGCGCGCCCCTTGCCTCGTGGACCCCACACGGGCCCCCTCCACTTATTCTTGCAACCACACACTTCGTCTTCCTGCAGAAAAAAATCATCCACCAGCTCAAACCTGAGCTCTAGCTCATCTTGCTGCCATTTTCGATCTCCTTGCTCAACTCCATTCACAAAACTGCTTTGGGGGATTGTTTTTCAGTATGTGACTCCTCCAATGGTCCAATTAGTTTTTGTTCTAGTGCTTTATTTATTGCAACTTTTTGCTGCTTAGGTGACCCTGTTCTTGAGCTTGCATGTCAAATTTATGTGGTCAAAGTAGTTTTAATGCATGATATGGCCTCTAGGCATTTGTGGGAGTAGTTGCTATCAATCTTGTTGAGTTTGGTTCACTTTTATTTTGAGTCACTAAAAATTTCAGAGGAAGAAAAATGTTTAGGAAAATGTACCAAGGTGGTTCCTCAAGGAAGCAAGGCCCAAGGCTCGTGATACGTGAGCCAGAAAATGAACTACAAAGGGAAGCTCAAGTGCGGCCTTGGAATGGCCGTCATAGGAGTTCATGGTCCAGGCAGGCATCAAGGATGAATTTGACGCATATGTGTGTAACGCTGATCTTGAGAGCTTTGTGTCAGATAAGTGCCGGCAATACCTCTATCTAACTGATTCATTAGTGAGAAGGTTTAAATTTACATCCTCGGGCAATTCTCACACTGTTTTATTTGATCTTTATGATAAATCATATACCATGGACCTAGAAGATTTTAGTACTGCTTGTAAACTCCCGCACTGGGGCAATGTTAGTGAACCTCGCAAATCTGAATATAAAGACTTTCTTGCTAGTATCACTGTGGGGGAATATAGGGAAATCACACAAGCTACCATAGGAAGCATTCATTTCCCTTCCATACATTATTTTGCTCTCTTCATTGGTAGATGCATTAATGGTAAAGATGAAGCTTGTCACATGTATGTTCCAGATCTTCGTGTCCTCAAGAGTGCGGTATTAGGTGATAAAAAATATAACTTGGGGGCTATTGTTGCACGTAGGTTGCATCACAACAGTATAAGTGGAGATTTTTTTGGTGGAATTTATGCAACTCGTGTAGCTAACTATCTTGATATACCAGTACGTGGAAATGATATTGAGTTGCCTCCTGCTTATCTAAATTATGATGCTATGGTTCGTCACCAGTTTGTTGAGAGGAATGATCAGTTCCTCCAGTACCGACTAATCTTTGACAGACGGTGCACCATCCATGTTGCTCTCCCTGCTCCTACATTCTTTGACTTTCAGGCAAAAAGGAGATATGTTATAACCAGGGAGGAGGTGAACGAGTACGAGAGGAGGATGGAGGAAGCTCGTCTCCAAGCTACAGCTCGCCAGGCAGTAGCTGATGCATCTCAGTACGACCCTAGCTACAACTTTGGATATCCACCAGGCCAACCGTGGCCATAGACCAACTTAGGCCAAAAGCCTAAGCTTGGGGGAGTATGTATCTCTCACCGACATAACATTCATGTTTACACACTCATGCCAGTTGTCGGTGCTCATACTTTTTCATTGTACTATCCATGCTAGTTTATTTTCTTTTCCAGCATTCTTCTTGTGTGTTTGAAAAACCTTAAGAAAAACTAAAAAAATTAGTTGTGGCTTTTAGCTAGTTTACTTTTCATGCTTGTAGTAGTAGTAATTAAAAAGAAAACCCAAAAAGATTTCTCATTCTTCTTTGCTTGTTGGGAGCTTTCCCGTGTAAATAGTTTTGTTTCTTTTCTTTTCTTTGGGGGTCGAGAGGAGAAGACCATGATGAAAATATTGAGTGGCTATCATATGCATTATTGTTGATTTAACTAAGAGCCCATATTACCTTGTCTTCCCCCTTATATTGAATGCTTGCAGATTCGAGCTTAGTCCAATGCACATGCACTATTATTATTATCCACACCGTTCGGTTGTGCAAGTGAAAGGCGATAATGACGATATATGATGGACTGATTGAGATGAGAGAAGCTAGTATGAACTCGACCTATCTTGTTTTTGTAAATATGATTAGTTCACCATTCCTGATTCAGCCTATTATGAATGAAACATGTTTGCAACGACAATTAGAGATTATAGTTGCTCATGCCATGCTTAATTAGCTAGGAGTTTATAATGGTTTACCTTGCGTGCCAACATGCTATTAAAATGGTTGTGATGTGGTATGATAGGGTAGTATCCTCCTTTGAATGATTCGAGTGGCTTGACTTGGCACATGTTCACACATGTAGTTGAAACAAAATCAACATAGCCTCCATGATATTTATGTTCATGGTGAATTATATCCTACTCATGCTTGCACTCAGTGTTGATTAATTTTAATGCATGTTCATGACTGTTGTCGCTCTCTAGCTGGTCGCTTCCCAGTCTCTTTCTAGCCTTCACTTGTACTAAGCGGGAATGCTGCTTGTGCATCCACTTCCATAAACCCCAAAAGTTATTCCATATGAGTCCACCATACCTTCCTTTATGCGGTATCTACCTGCCGTTCCAAGTAAATTTGTATGTGCCAAACTCTAAACCTTCAAATGAAATTCTATTTTGTATGCTCGAATAGATCATGTATCAACTAGGGCTGTCTATATCTTCCATGCTAGGTGGGTAATTGTCATGAGGAGTGGAATCCGCTCCTCATTCACGAGAAAATGGCTGGTAACCGGGATGCCCAGTCCCATGCTTAAATTAAAATAATTGCAAACAAAACTCCCCCAGGATTGTTGTTAGTTGGAGGCACCCGCTGTTTCAGACAAGCCATGGATTGATGTTTGTTGTTGGAGGGGGAGTATAAACTTTACCATTCTGTTTGAGAACCGCCTATAATGTGTGTAGCATGGAAGATATCGAGATCTCGCGGTTGTTATGTTGACAATGAAAGTATACCACTCAAAATATTATTTATCTCTATTTCAAAATCGAGCTCTGGCACCTCTACAAATCCCTGCTTCCCTCTACGAAGGGCCTATCTATTTACTTTTATGTTGAGTCATCACCCGCTTATTAAAAAGCACTAGTTGGAGAGCACCGCTGTCACTTGCATGCATTACTATTAGTTTACATTGAGTATGACTATAACTGGATCTCTTTTACCATGAATTACAATGTTTAGTCTGTCCTTGAACTTCAAAGGTGCTCTGCATTTATGTTTTGCGGTCTGAGAAAGGGCTAGCGAGATACCATCTTGTTATATCATATTATGATTGTTTTGAGAAAGTGTTGTCATCCGAGATTTACTATTATTGTTCGCTAGTTGATTATGCCATTGATATGAGTAAACATGAGACCTAAATGTTATTGTGAATATGGTTAGTTCATAATCTTTGCTGAAAACTTGAATGCTGGCTTTACATATTTACAACAACAAGATTAAACAGAGTTTGTAAAAGTTTTTCTTTATCACTTTCAGTTTGTCAACTGAATTTCTTGAGGACAAGCAAAGGTTTATGCTTGGGGGAGTTGATACGTCTCCATCGTATCTACTTTTCCAAACACGCTTGACCTTGGTTTGGACTCTAACTTGCATGATTTGAATGGAACTAACCCGGACTGACGTTGTTTTTAGCAGAATTGCCATGGTGTTATTTTTGTGCAGAAATTGAAGTTCTCGGAATGACCTGAAACTTCATGGAGAATATTTTTGGAATTTATAAAAAATACTAACGAAAGAATCAACACCAGGGGGCCCACACCCTGTCCACGAGGGTGGGGGCACGCCCACCCCCCTAGGGAGCACCCCCTATTTCGTGGGCCCCCTGAGGCTCCACCGACCTCAACTCCAACTCTATATATTCACGTTCGGGGAGAAAAAACCCAGGGAGAAGGATTCATCACGTTTTACGATGCGGAGCCACCGCCAAGCCCTAATCTCTCCCAGCAGGGCTGATCTAGAGTCCATTCGAGGCTCCGGAGAGGGGAATCCGTCGCCATTGTCATCATCAACCTTCCTCCATCACCAATATCATGATGCTCACCGCCATGCGTGAGTAATTCCATCGTAGGCTTGCTGGACGGTGATGGGTTGGATGAGATTTATCATGTAATCGAGTTAGTTTTGTTAGGGTTTGTCCCTAGTATCCATTATGTTCTGAGATTGATGTTGCTATGACTTTGCTATGCTTAATGCTTGTCACTAGGGCCCGAGTGCCATGATTTCAGATCTGAACCTATTATGTTTCCATATATATATGTGAGTTCTTGATCCTATTTTGCAGGTCAATAGTCACCTACTACGTGTTATGATTCGGTAACCCCGAAGTGACAATAATCGGGACCACTCCCGGTGATGACTATAGTTTGAGGAGTTCATGTATTCACTAAGTGTTAATACTTTGTTCCGGTACTCTATTAAAAGGAGGCCTTAATATCCCTTAGTTTTCGATAGGACCCCGCTGACATGGGACGGTAGGACAAAAGATGTCATGCAAGTTCTTTTCCATAAGCACGTATGACTATATTCGGAATACATGCCTACATTACATTGATGAACTGGAGCTAGTTCCATGTCACCCTATGTTGTAACTATTGCATGAGGAATCACATCCGACATAATTATCCATCACTGATCCAACGCCTACGAGCTTTTTACATATTGATCGTTGCTTAGTTACTTTTCCGTTGCCACTGTTACAATCACTACAAAACCAATACTGTTACTTTTACCACCGTTACCGTTACTTCCATATTAATTTGATACTAAATACATTGCTGCAGATATTAAGTCTTTCAGGTGCGGTTGAATTGACAACTCAACTGTTAATACTTGAGAATATTCTTTGGGTCCCCTCGTGTCGAATCAATAAATTTTGGTTGAATACTCTACCCTCGAAAACTGTTGCGATCCCCTATACTTGTGGTTATCATTGTGTTTGCTTTATTTTGCCTTTTACTTTTATTTTACTATCTCTATCAGATCCCACTCTTGCAAGTGACCATGAAGGGATTGACAACCCCTTTTACATTGTGTGCAAGTGTTTATTAGTTTGTGTAGGTGCATGTATTGGAGACTTGTTTGTGCCTCCTACTGGATTGGTACCTTGGTTTTCAACTGAGGGAAATACTTATCTCTACCTTGCTGCATCACCCTTTCCTTTTCAAGGTTAAAATCATCGCAAGCTCAAGATGTAGCAGGAAGAATTTCTGGCGGCATTGCCAGGGAGGTTCCACATCAAGCCTACCAAGTACCTATCACAAACTCTCATCTCTTGCACTTACATTATTTGCTTTTTGCCTCTCTTTTCATCTCCCCCACTTCTAAAACGTTTTCAAAAAAACACACAAATGTTTGCCTTTTTATTCGCCTTCTTTCCGTTTTCCTTATGTATTACTTGGTTTGTTTGCTCGTTTGCTTGGCATAATTGTGTTTATAGGAATTCCGAAGTAAAGTGTTATGGATCCTCATCCACTTGCTAGTCTATTTAAATGATCCAATTATGATGAACCAATTGCTAGTGAGTTGAGTGCACTAGATTATCTTTATGAGGATTTGCTTGAAATTCGTGAATCTGAAAAGGTGTTAAAAGAAGAAATTTATAAAGTGATTCACCATAGGTCCTTGAATGAAAAGCATGATTGCAATGATGTTATTATAAATTCTATGAATGTCAATTGTGAAGATGATATGCAAAACTCCAAGCTTGGGGATGCTAATTTTGCTATGTCCACTATTTATTGTAATGATCATGATTGGGGTGATGCTTCTTACGATCTTGAAAATTTATTTAAGCCTGATGATGAATATGATCTTGATAATAATATTTGCAATAATATTGAAAGTGGGTTTGGAAGAGTGTCTACTCTAGTTAATAATAATTCCACTAATTTTGAGATTAAACAATCTTATGAAATGTTTGATAAAAGTGGGCTTGGAGAGGTCATGACTTTATTTGATGATAATCTCACCATTTTGGAAGAGTGTCGACTTTGCATACATGTGGATCATGCAGAAAATATGTTATATGATAGATACATTATTGAATTTGATTATGATCCTACATGCAATTTGAGGGAAATATGCCCTAGAGGCAATAATAAAGTTGTTATTTTATATTTCCTTATATCATGATAAATATTTATTATTCATTCTAGAATTGTATTAACCTGAAACTTGATACATGTGTGGATACATAGACAAAACACTGTGTCCCTAGTGAGCCTCTACTAGACTAGCTCGTTAATGAAAGATGGTTAAGTTTCCTAACCATAGACATGTGTTGTCATTTGATGAACGGGATCACATCATTAGGAGAATGATGTGATGGACAAGACCCATCCATTAGCTTAGCATATTGATTGTTTAGTTTTATTGCTATTGCTTTCTTCATGTCATATACATATTCCTTTGATGTAACGCCCCGGACACACCCGCCGATGATCGTTACTCCTAGCGGGATCTAGACTGGCCCCACAGATCAATACTAGTCTTTTCTGCGCACTTTGTCCTCACTCGTGCGTACCCGGGAGCAACTTCCCGGCCAGTCACCCATCCTAAAACTACTCCAAGTTGAGCTCGCTTAACTTTCGAGTTCTGTCCTAATAAGCCAGGCTATCACATAGACCCCCACTCAGAGGAACCGACGTCCTCGTCGGGCCACATGAACGTTCCCTCTTGGCACATACGTCTGTGCATCCAGTCCGGCACATGTGCCATGCCGTGTGCCATGATGGGTCACAAATGTCATGCACAACATGACCGCGCACCTGTCCGCAAACATCCGTGTAACTGCGAGGGTCAGTTCTGATACCAACTTGTAATGCTCTGGATACCGCCGGCGATCGTTACTCCTGGCGGGATCTAGACTGGCCCCACAGATCAGTACTAGTATTTTCTGCGCACTTGTCCTCACTCGTGCGGACCCAGGAGCAACTTCCCGGTCGGTCACCCATCCTGAAACTACTCCAAGATGAGCACACTTAACTTTGGATTTCTGTCCGAATGGGCTCCTGGAAAAGAAGGAATTCCTTATTGATATGAGTGGTCTATCATCCCTAATAAGCCAGGCTATCACATTTGACTATGAGATTATGCAACTCCTGGATACCAAAGGAATACCTTGTGTGCTATCAAACGTCACAATGTAACTGGGTGATTATAAAGATGCTCGACAGGTATCTCTTAAGGTGTTTGTTTGGTCGGCATAGATCGATATTAGGATTTGTCACTCTGAGTATCGGAGAGGCATCTCTGGGCCCTTTCGGTAATCATGATAAGCCTTGCAAGCAATGTGACTAATGAGTTAGTTACGATATGATGTATTACGGAACGAGTAAAGAGACTTGTTTTTGATAGAAAGACTATAAGGGAACCCCCTATAGTATAATTGGTCTAGCAAACCCAAATTGCAACTACCATGCCTTGAACCTGGGTGGGTGAGAAGGCATCAACCCCTTCCCACCACTAGGTGATATGTCTCCATCGTATCTACTTTTCCAAACACTTTTGCCCCTTGTTTTGGACTCTAACTTGCATGATTTGAATGGAACTAACCCAGACTGACACTGTTTTCAGCAGAATTGCCATGTTGTTATTTTTGTGCAGAAATAAAAGTTCTCGGAATGACCTGAAAATCAACGAGAATTATTTTGGAATATATAAAAAATACTGGAAGACGAATCCACGTCAGGGGGCCTCCACCTGTCCACGAGGGTGGGGGGCGCGCCCCCTGCCCCGTGGGCCCCCTGACGCTCCATCGACCTCAACTCCAACTCCATATATTCGTGTTCGGGGAGAAAAAACCCAGAGAGAAGGATTCATCGCGTTCTACGATACGGAGCCGCCGCCAAGCCCTAAACTCTCTCGGGAGGGCTGATCTGGAGTCCGTTCGGGGCTCCGGAGAGGGGAATCCGTCGCCATCGTCATCATCAACCTTCCTCCATCACCAATTTCATGATTCTCACCGCCGTGCATGAGTAATTCCATCGTAGGCTTGCTGGACGGTGATGGGTTGGATGAGATTTATCATGTAGTCGAGTTAGTTTTGTTAGGGTTTGATCCCTAGTATCCACTATGTTCTGAGATTGATGTTGCTATGACTTTGCTATGCTTAATGCTTGTCACTAGGGCCCGAGTGCCATGATTTCATATCTGAACCTATTATGTTTTCATCAATATATGAGAGTTCTTGATCCTATCTTGCAAGTCTATAGTCACCTATTATGTGTTATGATCCGTTAACTCCGAAGTGACAATAATCGGGATACTTACCGGTGATGACCGTAGTTTGAGGTCATGTATTCATTATGTGTTAATGCTTTGGTCCGGTACTCTATTAAAAGGAGGCCTTAATATCCCTTAGTTTCCACTAGGACCCCGCTGCCACGGGAGGGTAGGACAAAAGATGTCATGCAAGTTCTTTTCCATAAGCACGTATGACTATATTCGCTATACATGCCTACATTACATTGATGAACTGGAGCTAGTTTTGTGTCACCCTATGTTATAACTGTTGCATGAATAATTGCATCCGACATAATTCTCCATCACCGATCCAATGCCTACGAGCTTTCCATATATTGTTCTTCGCTTATTTACTTTTCCATTACTACTGTTATAATCACTATAAAACACCAAAAATGTTACTTTTGCTACCGTTACCACTACTATCATATTACTTTGCTACTAAATACCTTGCTGAGATATTAAGTTTCCAGATGTGGTTGAATTGACAACTCAGCTGCTAATACTTGAGAATATTCTTTGGCTCCCCTTGTGTCGAATCAATAAATTTGGGTTGAATACTCTACCCTCAAAAACTGTTGTGATCCCCTATACTTGTGGGTTTTCACTAGGCTATGCCTTAGTCTGCAGTAAAGAGACTTGTTAGTGACGAGATTGAACTAGGTATTAAGATATTGACGATCGAATCCCGGGCAAGTAACATACCGATGACAAAGGGAATAACGTATGTTGTCAGTACGGTACGACTGATAAAGATCTTCGTAGAATATGTAGGAAAAAAATATGAGCATCCAGGTTCCGCTGTTGGTTATTGACCGGAGAGGTGTCTCGGTCATGTCTACATAGTTCTCGAACCCGTAGGGTCCGCACGCTTAACGTTCAATGACTATTTTGTATTATATGAGTTATGTGATTTGGTGATCGAATGTTCTTCGGAGTCCGAGATAAGATCACGGACATGGCGACGTGTCTCTAAATGGTCGAGAGGTAAAGATTGATATATAGGACGATGGTATTCGGACACCGGAAGTGTTTCGGGGGTACCGGGTGCATATTGGGTCACCGGAAGGTGTTGCGGGCATCCCCCCGACAACTACATGGGCCTTAATGGGCCAAGAGTGGAACAGACCAGCCCCTAAGGGGCTGGTGCGTCCTATGTAGGCTGAAATAAGGGGGAAGGAAAGAGGAGAAGGGAGAAAGGAAGGGGAGGGATTCGGCCTCCCCCTTCCTCCCCCTCCGGATGGATATGGAAGGGGGAGGCCAAATTGGGAGGCGCCCAAGTAGGATTTCTCCTACTTGGGGCGCCCCCTTGGATGCCTCTCCTCCCCTCCAACCTATATATATATATATATATATATATATATATATATATATATATATATATATATATATATATATATGAGGGGGAACACCGCTAGAACACATAACAACGATTGTTAGCCGTGTGTGGTGCCCCCTCCACAGTTTACGCCTCCGATCATATTCACGTAGTGCTTAGGTGAAGCCCTGCGCGTATCACTTCACCATCACCGTCACCACGCCGTCGTGCTGACGAAACTCTCCCTCGACACTTTGCTGGATCAAGAGTTTCAGGGATGTCATTGTCATGGAATTGTCACGGCAGATGTCCTAGCAAAAGGACTTAGTCAGTGAGCCATCGTGACAGGGTTAGCTTAAAGGGGTTAAATGGGACAAAGGACACAAGGAGTTTATACTGGTTCGGCCCCTTGCGGTGAAGGTAAAGGCCTAATCCAGTTTGAGATGATATTGCTTATGTCTCGATTACCAGGGAGCGAATATGCTTGACCTAGCTTTCGATTTGTTCTCTCTTGCCCTAACCCGCCGCAGGGTCGTCCCTTTATATACTCAGGTTGACGCCCTGCGGCTTTCAGAGCCCTGGCCGGTTCATAACAACGTGTCCGGCTCGGTGACTAAGTGCACATGCCTTATAATACAAGTCATACATATATGGCGGTTTACACCTATGGGCCTTAAGCCGCCTTTGGGCCTTGGGCACTTAGCTAGTCATCTTCATGAACCGCCATCTTTAGTACCTTCATGGGCTTCGCTATAGTGAACCGCCGTTGGTATAACCCGGCACCTCCTAGACGGGTCATACCTAATAGTTATACCCCCAACATTAGGCCCCAGGTTGATTTGAACTTGTTCATGTCAATCTTTATCACTTAGGAAAAATCCTTCTTCACATGTTCTCACTAGATATTGTAACCCGCAATGATGTCATCTCCTGTAATTACGGAAAACTTCCATGACGTCATCTATCATTAATTTCGCACAATATCCAACATATCTTTAACAGATCCTTATCTTTTAATAACCTCCTGAAAATTGAGGCGTTAGATTAGTTGGATAATCATTCTTTGGCCTCCTCATTTTTCGCGCCCACCTATTACCCTTCTCCTTATAAATAGGGTCAGGCAGCCCTCTTTCCATTTTCTCCTCTTTCCTTCTCGTCTTCCACCTCTCTCCATGACGCTCCTGCACGTCTGAGCATTGCTGCCACTGCGAAGCTCATTGTCGTCCTCGACCACGGCCGCTGCATCGACCTGAACGGGATCGAAGAAAACTGCAGCGCCTCTCCTTTGCTCAGGGGTTCCAGTAAGTACCTTATCTTCTCCACCATAGACCTTGATTAGGGTTTCTTCAGTTCTTATGAGTTCATCATTGTTCTTCATCACGCTTCTATTTAATCCTTATTTTGATCCAAAACTGGCCTTTAGAATATGTTGATCCTGTTTCTATCCTTTGCCTTAATCACTGAGCATACCCCTTAGATGCAGAAATCTTGCCAATGCACTAGTTCTTCCACTGATGTACTATTTTAGGCTTTATTTTATTTTATTTTAGTTTCCACACGGTGCTAGATCGAAATCACCTGTTCCAATCTGTAGAACCTGTTTATTCAACACTTAACAGATTTCCCTCTTGATAGATACCAATCTGGTCATGGCGGCTTATATCACCGGTTATTACTACCCATATGTCATTAGGCCCCATTTAAGCTGCCACTCTAAATACCGTTGCGTTTTGCTTCCGGCTTACTGAATCGACTTAAACCGACGGAATTTTATTTCTTACATACTTCTTCCTTCACAATGCCACCAAAGACAGTCACCACATGCAACAGGGTTCCCTCAATTGTTAATGAGAACATGCTCCAAGACTTTGTCAAAATCGGCTATTTACCAACAAAAAATATTATGCATTGGCGCACCCCCAAACCAAGTGAGGAAAGGCCTCACCCAAAGGATGATGAAGTCATCATTTTTACGGATCACATGAATCGGGGCTTTTCACCGCCCGGATCAAAAAATTTCTGAGACATTCTGCACTTCTTTCAATTCCATCCTCAAGACATCGGACCCAATTCCATGTCAAACTTTTGCAATTTTCAAGTTTTCTGCGAAGCATACCTTCAAGAGGAACCCAACCTTGAACTCTTTAGGGAATATTTTTATTTGAACCGCGAAAACGAGTATACGAACGGACCCAGCTTGGAACTTGGTGCAATCTCAATTCAACAAAGAAGAGATGCTATCTTTCCCTATGCTTGCTTGCCGAGTCACCCCAAAGACTGGAACCAGACATGGTTTTACTGCAAGGATACCTCTCCGGCTGATGAGAATTCACTGTTGGGTTATCGTGTCCAGCGTCTTGACCCAAAGCATCGTCTTCCTGAAAAACATACCGCTGTTGAACGTGCAAAACTTGCCCCAACCATTGCAAAGGTCAGGGCTCTGCTAGGAAATGGGTTAACTAGCATTGACTTGGTTCGGTGATGGGTTTCATGGAGGATCATACTCTTGAGTCGCCAGCCCGGTTTAATGTGTACTTACACGGGTGGTATAAAGGATCCACTACGCCACCGCTCCGTGCGTTTGACTAACAAAGCCATTAATGAAATGACAAAGACCCTTCTGAATGAAGATTTAGAAGACTGCAGTAAAGTGGGTCTGAACCCTTTCTGCACACTTAACCCGCCACCGGATGCGAGTCTCTGAATTACTTACTTTTACCTCATCATTCCAATATTCTATTGACTCAACTTTGATGACTGTCACAGGTTGAATCTGACTTTTGGAAAAAACATATGACCATGAAGCTGCCAAAAAGGCCAGGGCTGCCAAGAAAGCTGCTAAGAAGACTGTCAAGAAAGTTGCCAAGAAGAAATTAACTATTTCCGAAATGCTTGGGCTGGACGACAGTTCTAAGTCGGAGGTAGCCCTTGATTCCCTTGGCTCATTTTCAACCATCTTATTGACACTGATTATCACCAGGATGACATGGGGACCAGCCAAGGAGTCAAAGAAGAGGTAACTATCATTTCGTCCGACTCACAGCCTTTGCCAAGACAGAAAATTCGACGGGTAACCCGGAAAGTAAGCTTTTCGCACCCCTTAGCTCATTTGGATCCTCACTTTCTTTTGAAGCAGCACGAGAACCGACGACAAACTCGAACCAGTGGAGGTTAAGAGTTATCGTCCGGCTTACCAAATACTCCACCTCCACGAAAATGGCAAAACGAGGTCTTTCCAAACTTAAACTCTTTTTACCCCCTGGCGGGTTTCATTCGTCAGCCACTTAATCCTTCTGATTCAAACTATCAGGAGGTTTCTCGCTCTTCCTCCGGTGATTCATCTTGAACCCAACTACCGGCTTTCAGGACTGCCCCTGGGTAACATCACTTTTATTCTCTATCTCCTTATGCTCTTATACTTGTACTGATCCCTGATAACCCGTGCAGTGGACAAGCAAAGCCTAGCAAGAAGGCAAAGGTGACCAAGCTGGTTGAAGATCCTAAAGTCCATGAACCAGAGCAGCAAGTCCCAGCCCCAGACGTTTCTGAAAAACAACCAAAAGAGCCTGCCCATTGCTACCTCTTGAGCACTACGTTGGTTTTCCCTTGAAGAGGAAAGGGTGATGCAGCAAAGTAGCGTAAGTATTTCCCTCAGTTTTTGAGACCCAAGGTATCAATCCAGTAGGAGGCCACGCACGAGTCCCTCACACATACACAAACAATTAAATCCTCACAACCAACACGATAAGGGGTTGTCAATCCCTACACGGTCACTTACGAGAGTGATATCTGATAGATATGATAAGATAATATTTTTGGTATTTTTATGATAAAGATGCAAAGTAAAATAAAAAAGGGCAACCTGGTGCATGTAGCTCCCGCTTGCGCAGGGTCCAGGGAAGGGTCCGACCACTTTGGGTCTATAGTACGCAGCCTTTCCCTACATTTCTGTAAGAGGTTGTTTCCAGGACTTGAACCCATGACCTCATGGTCACAAGGCAGCAGCTTTACCACTGCGCCAAAGTAAAATAAAAGGCAATAAAAATAACTAAGTGTTGGAAGATTAATATGATGGAAGATAGACCCAGGGGCCATAGGTTTTACTAGTGGCTTCTCTCAAGAGCATACGTATTTACGGTGGGTGAACAAATTACTGTTGAGCAATTGACAAAATTGAGCATAGTTATGAGAATATCTAGGTATAATCATGTATATAGGCATCACGTCTGAGACAAGTAGACTGACTCTTGCCTGCATCTACTACTATTACTCCACACATCGACCGTTATCCAGCATGCATCTAGAGTATTAAGTTCAAGAGAACATAGTAACGCTTTAAGCAAGATGCCATGATGTAGGGGGATAAACTCATGCAATATGATATAAACCCCATATTGTTATCGTCGATGGCAACAATACAATACGTGCCTTGCTGCCCCTACTGTCACTGGGAAAGGACACCGCAAGATTGAACCCAAAGCTAAGCACTTCTCCCATTGCAAGAAAGATCAATCTAGTAGGCCAAACCAAACTGATAATTCAAAGAGACTTGCAAAGATAACCAATCATACATAAAAGAATTCAGAGAAGATTCAAATATTGTTCATAGATAAACTTGATCATAAACCCACAATTCATCGGTCTCAACAAACACACCGCAAAATAAGATTACATCGAATAGATCTCCACGAGAGAGGGGGAGAACATTGTATTGAGATCCAAAAAGAGAGAAGAAGCCATCTAGCTAATAACTATGGACCTGAAGGTCTGAGGTAAACTACTCACACTTCATTGGAGGGGCTATGGTGTTGCCCTCCGTGATCGATGCCCCCTCTGGCGGAGCTCCAGAAAAGGCCCCAAGATGGGATCTCGTGGATACAGAAAGTTACGGCGGTGGAATTAGGGTTTTGGCTCTGTATCTAGTAGTTTGGGGGTACGTAGGTATATATAGGAGGAAGGAGTACGTCGGTGGAGCAATAGGGGGCCCACGAGGGTGGAGGGCATGCCCAGGGGGTAGGCGCGCCCCTACCTCGTGGCCTCTTGGTTGATGTATTGACGTAGGGTCCAAGTCCTCTTGTCACATCCCTAGTTCTGGTATGGTCCTAGGCTTGCTTTGTGCATCATGTTTAAATTTTAAATGAATTTGAAATGGGGAAAGTTGCAAACCCTAGCACCAAAGTTTTTTTTTCAATAGGTTCAATTTTAAAATGGATTTTCAATGAACCCAAAATGCTTTTCAAAAATGTTCATGCCCTTTTGATAATGTTGGGAACAACAACCAGAGGTGATGCACATTTTTGCTAGACATTTTGGATTTTTGAATCAATGCATAGATATTTGATTTGGAGCTGTTTAAATTATATAAATTTTTAATGGCTCCAAAAATGTTGGGAATTGGTGAGGGCATCTGGAATATTATATCTAGATGCCACAATTATTTTCAGCATTTATGGAAATGTTTTAACATTTCTTTTAGATACAAAACAAATGTCAGAAATGGAAAAAGAAAACAGGAAAAGGAAAAGGCTTACCTGGCGCTTACCTGGTGGCCCAACAGGACCGGCCCAGCCCATCAGGGGCAGCCCCGTCTTCTACCTCTTGCCAGTAGGCAGAGGAGAAGCCGGGCACGACGCCGCGCGCTGGCCACGCGCCTCGCCAGCTCCTGCTTCGCTGTGTCGCGCTCCCCGTCAATCCAATCCCGCGCCTGGAGATGCCTCGAAGCCCCTCTCTCCTCTCCCTCACTCGCTGCTCTCTCTCCCCTCCTTTGTCCTCTCTCTCGCACGCACCCGAGCGCTGTCGTCGCTGCCGACTAACACCACCGCGGCCACTGCCTTCCCCTCGCCTCTCCGACGTGCCCCAAAGCTCCGCCTCGCCGCCTGCTACGTCCTCAACGAGCCAGGCGACCCGGGACGCTCTGCATCGACGCCACCATCTTCGTTTCCATCGCCGGCCGCCGGAGATCCTCCTCGATGCTCCGCTCGCTCCGGGCCCTCCCCGAGCCCACTGATCAACCCTGCGGAACCGCTATGAGCTCGTACGCCCCTCGCCCCGCTCCCCATCGACGCGTTCGTCCTCTAGCCATGTTTTCCACCTCGGCCGAAGCTCGATGCCGCCATCCATGGCGCCGCCGTGGCCACAACTGCAGTCGCTCGCGTCCGAGCTCATCAGCGCGCTCAGCGCACCCATAGGAGCACGATGCACTCACCATCCCCTCCCCTAGTGCTCCGTAGCTCCGTTTTCATCGATGGACGAACCACGGCCGCCACAAACCTCGTCGCCGGCGTTGATTCCGGCGACCATATGGTCTAGCTCCACCACCCACACACGCGGCTCAGCCCCAGCTCTCCATAGGACCCAACCACGCTCCAAACCGTGGTCTGTAGCGCGATCCCGACGCGCTCCGCCACGTCTGGACTCGCCGGCGGCTAAACGCCGGCGACCGCTGACCTTTGACCGGCGTGGGCTGACCCCCACAGCCCAGTTGACCTCCCCCCTCTCTCTCGCTGACTTGTGGGCCCTGCCCGACTAATTACCTTAGTTAGCACTAATTAACTAACTAGGTTAGCTGCTACGGTCGCTAACTAGTGGGCCCTGCCCAGTTAGTTAGGACTAACTAACTTAGTTAGTTGACTAGGTCACTAACCAGTGGGACCCACTAGTCAGGTTTGACCTGGTCAGCCCTGTTGACTCGCTTACATCATGCTGACGTAGATCTGACGCGATAATTGATTTCTGGAATTAATTTAAATCAAGAAATTCCAGAAAATAGTTAAAACTTCTAAAAATCATAGTAATTCAACCATAACTCCAAATCAAATAAATTATATATGAAAAATTATCAAAAAAATGCAAGGAATCCATTTATGCTAGTTTCATGCATGAAAACCAACTTATACTTGCTGTATAAGTGAAAACATAATAATGGCATGTTATATACTTAATTTGGGGTTTGCATATGAACCCTTGGTTCATATGGACTTCAACCAAATTGATGCTAGATGCATTAGGGCAAATCATAGCATCTTTGAAATGTCATCTTCTTGCATCATATTGTTGCATATGGTTGTTTATTGATTGCCAGCACCGTCCCCTCTCGATAGGTTCTACTTCGGAAGGTGTCCCGAGTACTGTCTAAGGAGCAGTGCTTCTTCGTGGATCTATCAGGCAAGCAAACCCCCTTGAGCATCTCGATAAATCCCACTCTCTCGCTCCTGCTCCTTTTACTGCATTAGGACAACAACGATTCAAACTGCTACTTTCTGCTGCGGTAGCTGAACCCATTCCTCTGCATGACCTGTCATTGCCACAGTAAATAGTTGAAACCCACTAGCATGAGTAGGAGTTGCTTGAGCCTTGATGTGCCTGCTCATCCATGCTTGTTATTCTTTATGCCAGCTATGCTTAGAGTTGTGTCAGGTCTGATTCATTGGGAATGAATCGGAGTGGTGAACATGTCCTACCGGTAAAGGCTAAGTGTGTGTGAACACGTTTTGGTAAAGGTAGCGATGAGAGGCCATGTAGGAGTACATGGTGGGTTGTCTCATTGGAACCGTCCTTAAGCACTGAGTTCTGTGTATGTTATCCAAGTCCAGTTACTACCACACATTGGGTTCCGGTTATCCGACCCCTCTCGGCTTATTAATCCACTTGATCTCTGTCCAGGAGTTGCAACTAGTTTCTGGCGTTTGTAGGTAGTGCTATTTGTCTACCAGGTGGTGTCCGACGGGACGGGCTTGGGACAGACTAGGCACCGTGGCACGGTGTACCAAGTGGCACCCGGATGGTGGGCTTGGGAACCCTGCACACATTGTTTGGGGCCGTGAGCGACACCCCGGCCGGATCTCCTTGCGGATGGAACCCGAATAGGTGATAAACCTGGACGAGAGACTTATGTGGTTAGTCAGGTCGTGGCCGACACCCTCGCCCGGCTTCCGCTTGAAGGTTGCCGAGGTACATGACGTGTACAGGGCTATAAGTGGCGAGAGCGTGTGTGACGAATACACCCCTGCAGGGTCAATATTATCTATTCGAACAGCCGTTTTCCTCGGATATGGAAACTTGGAGGACTTATGTAGTACATAGACAATTTGAAGTGGATACTCTAAAATCCGCAAGATAAGCGTGAGTGCTATGGATGGCCTTCTCGTAGGGAGACGAGAACGGATCCATAGTGGAGTATTGATATGGTGAATATGCGGACTCGTGTGCGTCTTCTCACCCCAAAGAAGTTTCTGATACTCGTACTATAGATTAGCCATTGAGTCAAAGCTGGCTTGCTGCTGTTAAACACCACCACCCCCTTTGTTGATAATGTTGCATATGTAGATAGTTCTGATGTAAGACTTGATGAGTACCTTTGTACTCACGTTTTCTTATTTATGTTTTGCAGTTGGTTACACTAGTGGCTTCGATGAGTAGCTTGTATCCCAGCTACGATCTTGTACCCTTGGGAGGGTCGTGTTTAGTCCGGCTTCTCAGTCTTTTCCTTTTGTAGTTGTCTGTACTCAGACATGTAATGCTTCCGTTGCTTGTATGCTCTGAATGATGGGTCATGAGACCCCTGTTTGTATTGAATGCTACGTGGCTCTTCTAGGCCTTTATCTATATGAGTTTGAGTTATGTTGTGATGCCATGATGTACAGCACATACTTGCATGTTATGCGTACGTGTAACGTGTATTGCTATGTGTGGGATCCGACAACCTAGTTGTTTACCTCTGATAGCCTCTCTCATGAGGAAATGTAGTCTTGTGTTTCCATGTGCCATAGTAGTCCGCTACAGCCCGGTTCATCGGTGTCCTGTTAGCCCAGCACTACTGCTCCGGAACACTTGACTGGACGGCATGTGATTCACTTCATCCCTGTGTCTGTCCCTTCGGGGAAATGTCACGCGGTGACATCCGGAGTCCTGTCTAGCCTGCTACAGCCCGGGTTCCCGGAGTCCTGTTAGCCCAGTGCTACAGCCCGGATTCATACGCTGTTGACCGACATGCTCGAGGTTGATTCATGTATGCCTGTCCCTGTAAGTTAGTGCTACTTTGGGTTCACGACTAGTCATGTCGGCCTGGGTTCTCTGTCATATGGATGCTAGCGACACTATCATATACGTGAGCCAAAAGGCGCAAACGGTCCCGGGCCAAGTAAGGTGGCACCCGTGGGAATACCGTGCGTGAGGCCGCAAAGTGATATGAAGTGTTACATGCTAGATCGGTGTGATTTAGGATCGGGGTCCCGACACCTCTGGATCACGTTCGTTCCGAAAATCACGTTCCCGAAGGTTTCATTTCGTTTGGACTCTCTTTGATATTCTTTTTCTGCGAAACTCTGAAATAGGCAAAAAACAACAATTCTGGGCTGGGCCTCCGGTTAATAGGTTAGTCCCAAAAATAATATAAAAGTGTATAATAAAGCCCAACATTGTCCAAAATAGGATATAATATAGCATGGAACAATAAAAAATTATAGATACGTTGGAGACGTATCAAGCACCCCCAAGCTTAATTCCTGCTCGTCCTCGAGTAGGTAAATTATAAAAACAGAATTTTTGATGTGGAATGCTACTTGGCATAATTTCAATGTAATTCTCTTAATTGTGGTATGAATATTCAGATCCGAAAGATTCAAGACAAAAGTTTAATATTGACATAGAAATAATAATACTTCAAGCATACTAACTAAGCAATTATGTCTCTTCAAAATAACATGGCCAAAGAAAGTTATCCCTACAAAATCTTATAGTATGGCTATGCTCCATCTTCACCACACAAAGTATTCAAATGATGCACAACCCCGATGACAAGCCAAGCAATTGTTTCATACTTTTAATGTTCTCAAACTTTTTCAATCTTCACGCAATACATGATCGTGAGCCATGGACATAGCACTATAGGTGGAATAGAATGGTGGTTGTGGAGAAGACAAAAAAGGGAGAAGATAGTCTCACATCAACTAGGCGTATCAACGGGCTATGGAGATGCCCGTTAATAGATATCAATGTGAGTGAGTAGGGATTGCCATGCAACGGATGCACTAGAGCTATAAGTATATGACATCTCAAAAAGAAACTAAGTGGGTGTGCATCCAACTGTGAGAACCTGGAATTAACTTCCAGATCCTCTTGTGTATATTTGTCAACCCCAGGATCATTGTTGACAACACAGTAAAATGATATCATTGCAGAATACGTAAAAGCATTACAAGTAGTATATTTGTCACAAGACATGCCTAGTGAGATGTCTCATGACATTGACAATCAGAAAACAGTGGAAAGTAAAATGCGTAGTGACTCAATCTCAGCCACAGGCAGTCGATGTAGTCCACGTGACCTCACTCCTACAGATCGCCATAGTAGTCATACTAATCACCTTCGTCTTCATGGAACTCTGTTGTCAACAAAATTATTGCCATGAGTACATTACGTACTCAACATGTCTTCCACGGGGAAGGACCTAATAGCTACATGTGGCTTCAAAGGAAGGCTATATGGCTCATTTGCATAAAGCTAATTTTGTTTGACAAATAAAGCAGTTGGATGAAAGCAGTTTTAGATGAAAACATGTTTTATCTCCAGAATAACTTTCTTTAAGTGAGGATCCTTGATCAACTCACGTCCTTCATAGGGTTAGAGAATAGGGGCAAAGAGGGAATAAGCAAGACAGGTCCTGTATGTCGAGAAAGATTCATGTGCTGTCCTTGACCGTGGACACGGCTATTCGAATAGTTTTACACTCTGCAGAGGTTGTACACTTTACCCACATGACACAATCCTGACTTGTTGCCACTAGCCGTCGCTAGCATAGTACACCATCTGGTATACCGGCAGGGAGATTGTGACGAGGTCTTTAGACTAGACCCCGCAAAGATGTGACATGTCCACCGGGTCTGGCGCACAAAACTGAGAGTACGTCCTCAAACTGGTCCCCCATCTATGCCGAGGATACTCCTCGCAAGGCAGCTATCCCATCTGCGGTACAGCAACATCGACACCTAAGGCTGACTAGCTTACTTGACCAAGCCAGTGCCCATATAGCATGTGGTTGTACTGCTATCACAATCTTCAAATCCAAGACTTATTAGGCCTTAAGTGGCACGGACGACTGATTGCCCCCTTCAACTCGTGAAGGGCAGCCAATTGCTCCTTCAATCCTTGATTCAGCTATCTCCCGCGCCAGCATTCAGATGGTAAGTTTCACCCAGAGTAGAAGAGAGTAGAGGATATCAATAAGGCCATCTGGCCTAGCTCAGCGGTAAGTTTCAACTGTCAATGACTCAGAGTTCATTCAACAAAGCACCTATAGGATAATAAGCATGGCTAAGCATTTCTACTCTACCGGAACCTTATACTTCTACTTAGGTGTCAAGTAAATAGGCGACAAGCGGATCAAGGTAATGTGTCAATCGACACGCTAGCTACAAGAATTAAAATAGCATGCACATAGTAACAATAAAACTCAATGCAATTTTTTAAACCATAGGATAAGTATGATCAAAGAAGGAGGCATGCCTTCGTTGTTGAGTCCTTCTTCGGTAACCTGTTTCTATCCATGTCCAACATCGTCGTCACTCCCTACTCGTTGTAATGATAGCAAAGACAAACCATAACTACCAAAGCAAAAGTAAATCCAAATAACATCCAAAACAATTAAGACTAGATGGATAGCAAGATATTGATCAGATGGAGATTCCAAAAGAGATAACATGATTGGAAGGTAAGTAGAGGACTCAATGAATTGACAGGCTTTAGGTTGATGATGGATAATCAGGGCTTGTCAACAAGACTAACATCTCGGTACAAACTATGCTATTGACCACAAGTAGTGCCCACTACACATCACGACTAACTATATAAGAAACTACTATATAACCAACACAATGGCATCCACACACATGAAGTGCAAGCACCCTATGCATTTAACTAAATGATCGCAACATGGAATGAAAAGGTAAGAGTTAACCACAAATAAATATTTAGATAGAATCTAAATACTTAAAATGGTCAACAATAGCCAAACATATACACCAACTATATAAAAATTCAAAAGCAAGTGTTCCATAAGACAAACAAACACACATTACAAACCATACTAGTTAAGCAATCATACATCACTCAACAACATGAATCGAATTGACCTAGGTCTAACCCTATAACATTATTAATATAAAATAGGATCAACTCTATTATAACAAACCAAGTCATTTGTCAAACAATTAACAAAAAACTATACAAGACATGGAACAAAAGAGTGAACTACTATCCAGGCATGATATGATTAAGATTAATAATCAACCACAAGTAATATTTGGATGTGTCCAATTATTTTATAATGGTTAACAATAAGCAAAGACTAAACGCAAATCATAACAACTATTAGCAAGCATTTCTATGACAAAAGACAAACCAATGCTATCACAAAAATAATTGGCAAATTAAATAACCAGACACATCATACAAGGCATGTGAGTATAGAATCGTGAAGAGGTCTTATCTAATAACAAAAGCATTAAACATATGAGTGACCATGAGAAGATACTAAACTAGGACACTCTTTATAATAAAGGAAACAACTAATATCCAAATGACCTCTAGCAAAATATTACCACAACATGATTAACAACAAAGCAACAATGTGCACTAAGCACATGAGAAGGACACAACTCAACTATTGAAAGGTGAACTATCCTAATCATGTGATGAGCTAATGCAACATGTGCCAAACACTCATAACACTAACATGAGACAAGTCAAGCATATATGAGCAACATAAGTACAACTATAACACATGGAATATAATAACACATGAAAGATAACTAGCATGACTTGATGTCTAGACTTAGGCATACCACAAATGCAACAGTAAGCTAAACCAGATATGATGCTAAGCATGGATGATCATGACACGAGATACCAAAATATGCTATTAATAAAATGCAACGTGTAACTATGAGATAACCTAGTTGATAACAAGTGACCTAAAGATCAAGCACGACGTTAGCATACAACAATACCATGCTAGTTATGATATATGAGAACATGGAAGCATACTAAGCACGTAGGAATAGAACTAGATCATCTCATCAACCAAATCAACATGTGTTATAGAAGCATGAATAACAAGATGACATGCATTTCTATGTAGTCATCATACACTTGCAAATATATAAAAGGTACACAACTAAGCATCATACAACACACAGATTGGTACACACACGCGTTATGCAATGAAGTTGTATAATCGATCATCATGACATGGTATTGATAAGGCAAGAAATTCCTAAATAAAAGAATGTATGGTATCAACAAATCATTATGATATATCTACCAAGTAAACATTAACCAAATGTATGAACATAAGGTACAAACTACCAATGATATAACACATGGTAGGCATACAACCAAATATGCCTTCTACTTGAGTAAATATTAATATGACAGGTCAATCAACTAAGCATGCATAGCTACTATCCTAGGTAAATATAACACGTTTGCTAATTACCAAGAAACAATAAACTAAACTCTATGTCACAATGATTAAATTCTATATAAAATGCAAATATAACAATGACATAAAGCAACTATCCATGCAATACTAAACAATAAACATCTACAAAGTCGCGTTAACAATTACTCAAAAGTTGCTACTAAAATAACACATAAAACATGACATGTCACACAACTTAGGAAAGTGAGAAAGTGATCTTGAACCACGCATGATGCGATAGATAATTAAAATGCTAATAGAGTGCCTACAACAAGTAATTCATCACAACCATGGCTATGTTCTAAGTTAACATGCCAATTCAAGACAACTACTATAAAGAAACTAAACAACAAAATAATAGATTGACGGACCACTATCATAGGCATGACATGATTTTGAATATATAAAACACACATGCTACATGGATGTAAATGAATATAGAAAATATATCTAAGATATATTCATGCTAAACAAAAGAAATAATCGAAACATGAAATATTCCATTATTCGATACATAAAGCAAAGTTTAGAATAATTCCACATAAATATAACCATGTCAAGCGTTCACCAATTATTGTTCGCTCGCAAACAATAAGTATCAAACATAACCAAAATAATGATAATAAGATTACACTAATAATGCTTCAAACCTAATTAAAATAATAACACGCGCCAATCATGTATGAGGGATGATAACTAATGCACCAATCAACTCCTACACAAGGTAATAACTCGAAGGAACTAATAGAAAGGCATATCATACTTTTAGATGATGCACAAAGTTATCTACACGAAATGCTACAAAAAAAATAAAACGCACCTTCAAATCAATCGAGTAAACCATTTGATACTCCTAGGCATAACGAGAGACATAGAAATAACATACCAATAGAAAAGTTTTACCAACACAAAACCTATTTGGATTCCATACAAAAAAACGACTAAGATTATATCTCTTCTACCGATCACAAGATAGAACCCACAATCTAACCCCATCACTGGATTTCTACGGTCACATGGAGAATTTTATCTATTGGGCTCAAAGTCATATGATGAACAAAACTATAGAATTATGCCTATGCCATCGAATCGAATTCGGTTTTGGACACACGCGACCAACGACAGAGATAGGTTGAATCATGATGTCTACGGGATACACCAGGTGATGACAAGTAAGCATGCAAAAGGAATTTGATAAAGGCTCACCGAGTTTGATGGAACAGTGCGACGAACTTGATGAACAGTGTACGCAGACATGCAGAATTCTTCGTGTGTGCTTGACGGATCGCGTTCCTTCTTCCCTGAATGGAATCATGGTGTCGAGGGGAACCTTCTGGCGCGAGGGCATGGATGGGGAGGGCCTGCATCAACGGGATGGAGAATTGGTGTCCATGGTGCATCATTCTTTGGACAGAGTTTCTGGAGACAGAGAGGAAGGGAGAAGGCTGGGTGTCACGAGAATTGGAAAAGGAGGTGGAGGCGCATAGCATGGTGCCTGCAGTTTTGGAAAGGAATGAGATTTAAGGGAAGTTAGAGGAGGGGCTGTTTCTCTTCTGTACGTTATGTTTCTAGTCTCTGTAGATTGTGAAACGTACATAGGAAGGAAATAAGAGGAGGCGTGAGAGGAATAGGAAGGGAGGAGGCATTAAAGGAAGGTGCAGAGTTTCTATGTGTGTACGTAGGTGGCAGTTGAGATTTCATCTTCTGTGAGTTGTGAACATACAAGGAGGAGAGGGGTTCGTTGGTTGGGAGAGATGGGTCACTTCGGCCAGGCCCATGGGGAAGAAAAAAAGGAGAAGGAGTGGTTGGGTAGGAAACAGAGAAAAACAAAATAAAAACAAAAGAAAGATATGGGTTTGGCCCAGTTCGGTTGGGAGGAAAAATGTAGGATGCGCACACACGAAAGAGAGAAGATGCTGGGTAGGAATTCTGTACAGAGTATGACAACAAGAAAAAGAAAATCTAGAAAGAAATTAAAAGCTCGAATACATATCAAATGAACTGAGATATCCAAGAAAGTGCAGACTCGCATATTTAAATATGCCGAAGACATATTTAAAAACTAGTTAAAACAAAAGATCAAAACACAAATTTAATTTAAGTTGACATTAGTTCAAATTAAATCCACTAACTTTATGAAAACTCAATTTAAGCTTTTATTAACAAAAAAACGAAACTTTCTCGTTCTGATTTTTGGAAAACTTTTTCTTAAACATTCCGAGAATCGGGATGTTACACCAACTTGCTTGCTCACGAAGATCTAGGGCATTTTGAGGAAGCCCATCGTTGGAATATACAAGCCAAGTTCTATAATGAAAAATTCCCACTAGTATATGAAAGTGATAACATAGGAGACTCTCTATTATGAAGACCATGGTGCTACTTTGAAGCACAAGTGTGGAAAAAAAGGATAGTAGTATTGCCCCTTTTTTTCATTGGGCCTTCTCCTTTTTTTGGCCTTCCTTTTTTTCCATTCGGACAATACTCTATGAATGATGATCATCACACTTCTATTTATTTACAACTCAATGATTACAACTTGATAGTAGAACAAAGTATGAATCTATATGAATGCCTCCGGCGGTGTACCGGGATAGCAATGATGCATGAGTGACTTATATGAAAGAATTATGAACAGTGGCTTTGCCACAACTAAAATGTCAACTACATGATCATGCAAAACAATATGACAATGATGGAGCGTATCATAGTAAACAGAACGATGGAGAGTTGCATGACAATATATCTCGGAATGGCTATGGAAATGCCATGATAGGTAGGTATGGTGGCTGTTTTGAGGAAGGTATATGGTGGGTGTATGATACCGGCGAAAGGTGCGCGGTATTAGAGAGGCTAGCAACGGTGGAAGGGTGAGAGTGCGTATAATCCATGGACTCAACATTAGTCATAAAGAACTCACATACTTATTGCAAAAATCTATTAGTTATTGAAGCAAAGTACTACACGCATGCTCCTAGGGGGATAGATTGGTAGGAAAAGACCATCGCTCGTCCCCGACCGCCACTCACAAGGCGGACAATCAATAAATACATCATGCTCCGACTCCTTAACATAACGGTTCACCATACATGCATGCTACGGGAATCACAAACTTCAACACAAGCATTTCTAAAATTCACAACTACTCAACTAGCACGACTCTATTATCACCATCTCCATATCTCAAAACAATTATCAAGTTTCAAACTTCTCATAGTATTCAACACACTCATAAGAAAATTTTATTATTAATCTTGAATGCCTAAAATAATTAAAGCAAATTACCATGCTGTTTTGTAGGACTCTCAAAATAATCTAAGTGAAGCATGAGAGAACAATGGTTTCTATAAAACAAAACTACCAACGTGCTCTAAAAAATATAAGTGAAGCACTTGAGCAAAAACTATATAACTCAAAAGATATAAGTGAAGCACATAGAGTATTCTAACAATTTCTGAATCATGAGTGTCTCTCTCAAAAAAGTGTGTGCAGCAAGGATGATCGTGTAAAACTAAAAAATAAAGACTCAAATAATACAATACGCTCCAAGCAAAACACATATCATGTGGTGAATAAAAATATAGCTCCAAGTAAAGTTACCGATAGAAGTAGACGAAAGAGGGGATGCCTTCTGGGGCATCCCTAAGCTTTGGATTATAGGTGTCCTTATATTATCTCGGGGGTGTCATGGGAATCCCCAAGCTTAGGCTCTTTCCACTCCTTGTTCCATAATCCATCAAATCTTTACCCGAAACTTGAAAACTTCACAACACAAAACTTAAAGTAGAAAATCTCGTGAGCTCCGTTAGCGAAAGAAAACAAAACACCACTTCAAGGTACTGTGATGAACTAATTCTTTATTTATATTGGTGTTAAACCTACTGTATTCCAACTTCTCTATGGTTTATAAACTATTTTACTAACCATAGATTCATCAAAATAAGCAAACAACACACGAAAAACAGAATCTGTCAAAAACAGAACAGTCTGTAGTAATCTGTAGCTAACGCAAGATCTGGAACCCAAAAAAATTATAAAATAAATTGCTGGACGTGAGTAATTTATCTATTAATCATCTTCAAAAAGAATTAACTAAATAGCACTTTCCAAAAAAAATGGCAGCAATTCTCGTGAGCGCTAAAGTTTCTGTTTTTTACAGCAAGATTAAAAAGACTTTCCCCAAGTCTTCCCAACGGTTCTACTTGGCACAAACACTAATTAAACACAAAAAACACACAAACAAAAACAGAGGTTAGATAAATTATTTATTACTAAACAGGATCAAAAAGCAAGGAATAAAAATAAAATTGGGTTGCCTCCCAACAAGCGCTATCGTTTAACGCCCCTAGCTAGGCATAATCGCAAGGATAGATCTAGGTATTGCCATCTTTGGTGGGAAATTCTTCAATGTGGCATCTACCATCCTTAAGAGTTTCTTTCTTTTTATTAATTATCAAACTTTTAGGCACAACATCGAAAAATTCATTTGTAACAATTGGTTCCTTAATGATAGCAAAAAGATTGGGATGAATACTTATAGATTTGAGATCCGCAGTTTCCTTACTAGAGGATTCGCCCTTATTTTTAGTAACATACATAAGCTTGGAAATTTTAGTTGGAGGACTTGGAGTATTCTTTACGGAGGAAAAAGTGGTTCCCAAGTTGGTAATGATATTCTCAAGTTTATCGATTCTAGTGAAATCCTGATTTATTTTCTCATTAACTATGGGTTCCTTCTCCTTAATATTTTTCAAAGTGACTCCTACTTTAGATCCATATTGAGTAATTCGGTTGTGGATCTGATGTCTACTACACAACCTTCTTCTTGTAAACGTTGTTGGGCCTCCAAGTGCGGAGGATTGTAGGACAATAGCAAATTTCCCTCAAGTGGATGACCTAAGGTTTATCAATCTGTAGGAGGCGTAGGATGAAGATGGTCTCTCTCAAGCAACCCTGCAACCAAATAACAAAGAGTCTCTTGTGTTCCCAACACACCCAATACAATGGTAAATTGTATAGGTGCACTAGTTCGGCGAAGAGATGGTGAAACAAGTGGTATATGGATAGTAGATAATAGTTTTTGTAATCTGAAAATATAAAAACAGCAAGGTAACTAATGATAAAAGTGAGCGTAAATGGTATTGCAATGTGTTGAAACAAGGCCTAGAGTTCATACTTTCACTAGTGCAAGTCCTCTCAACAATAATAACATAATTGGATCACATAACTATCCCTCAACATGCAACAAAGAGTCACTCCAAAGTCACTAATAGCAGAGAACAAACAAAGAGATTATGGTAGGGTAAGAAACCACCTCAAAGTTATTCTTTCCAATCAATTCGTCGGGCTATTCCTATAAGTGTAACAAACAGCCCTAGAGTTCGTACTAGAATAACACCTTAAGACACAAGTCAACCAAAACCCTAGTGTCACCTAGATACTCCAATGTCACCTCAAGTATCTGTGGGTATGATTATACGATATGCATCACACAATCTCAGATTCATCTATTCAACCAACACATAGAACCTCAAAGAGTGCCCCAAAGTTCCTACCGGAGAATCACGATGAAAACGTGTGCCAACCCCTATGCATAGGTTCATGGGCAGAACCCGCAAGTTGATCACCAAAACATACATCAAGTGAATCACGTGGTATCCCATTGTCACCACAGATACGCACGGCAAGAAATACATCAAGTGTTCTCAATCCGATAAGATAACTTCAAAGGGGAAACTCAATCCATTACAAGAGAGTAGAGGGGGGAGAAAACATCATAAGTCCAACTATAATAGCAAAGCTCGCGATACATCAAGATCGTACCACCTCAAGAACACGAGAGAGAGAGAGAGATCAAACACATAGCTACTGGTACATACCCTCAGCCCCGAGGGAGAACTACTCCCTCCTCGTGATGGAGAGCACCGGGATGATGAAGATGGCCACCGGAGAGGGATTTCCCCCTCCAGCAGGGTGCCAGAACGGGTCTAGATTGGTTTTCGGTGTCTACGGAGGCTTGTGGCGGCGGAACTCCCGATCTATTATGCTCCCCAATCGTTTTAGGGTATATGGGGATATATAGGAGGAAGAAGTGCGTCAGGGGGCCACGAGGGGCCCACGAGGGTGGAGGGCGTGCCCAGGGGGGTGGGTCCGCCCCCTGCCTCGTGGCTTCCTTGTTGATCCCCTGATGTGCACTCCAAGTCTTCTGGGCTTCTTCTGATCCAAAAATAAGTTCCGTGAAGTTTCAGGTCAATTGGACTCCGTTTGATTTTCCTTTTCTGCGATATTCTAAAGCAAGGAGAAAACAGAAACTGGCACTGGGCTCTGGGTTAATAGGTTAGTCCCAAAAATCATATAAAATAGCATATAAATGCATATAAAACATCCAAAGTTGATAATATAATAGCACGGAAGAATAAAAAATTATAGATACATTGGAGACGTATCTGCATCCCCAAGCTTAATTCCTGCTCATCCTTGAGTAGGTAAATGATAAAAACAAATTTTTTGATGTGGAATGCTACCTAACATATTTTTCTAAGTAATTCTTCTTTATTGTGGCAAGAATATTCAGATCCATAAGATTCAAGACAAAAGTTTAATATTGACATAAAAATAATAATACTTTAAGCATAATAATAAAGCAATTATGTCTTCTCAAAATAACATGGCCAAAGAAAGCTATCCCTACAAAATCATATAGTCTGGCTATGCTCCATCTTCACCACACAAAATATTTAAATCATGCACAACCCCGATGACAAGCCAAGCAATTGTTTCATACTTTTGATCTTCTCAAACTTTTTCAATCTTCACGCAATACATGAGCGTGAGCCATGGACATAGCACTATAGGTGGAATAGAATGGTGGTTGTGGAGAAGAAAAAAAAGGAGAATATAGTCTCACATCAACTAGGCGTATCAACGAGCTATGGAGATGCCCATCAATATATATCAATGTGAGTGAGTAGGTATTGCCATGCAACGGATGCAGTAGAGCTATAAATGTATGAAAGCTTAACAAAAGAAACTAGCGGGTGTGCAGCCAACTCGCTTTCTCACGAAGACCTAGGGCATTTTGAGGAAGCCCATCATTGGAACATACACGCCAAGTTCTATAATGGAAGATTCCCACTAGTATATGAAAGTGACAACATAGGAGACTCTCTATCATGAAGATCATGGTGCTACTTTGAAGCACAAGTGTGGTAAAAGGATAGTAGCATTGCCACTTCTCTCTTTTTCTCTCATTTTTTATTTTTTATTTGGGCCTTCTCTTTTTATGGCCTTTTTTTATTTGGGATTCTTTGGCCTCTTTTATTTATTTATTTATTTTCGTCCGGAGTCTCATCCCGACTTGTGGGGGAATCATAGTCTCGATCATCCTTTCCTCACTGGGACAATGCTCTAATAATGATGATCATCACACTTTTATTTTCTTACAACTCAAGAATTACAACTCGATACTTAGGACAAGATATGACTCTATATGAATGCCTCCGGCGCTGTATCGGGATGTGCAATGACTCATGAGTGACATGTATGAAAGAATTATGAACGGTGGCTTTGCCACAAATACGATGTCAACTACATGATCATGCAAAGCAATATGACAATGATGAAGCGTGTCATAATAACGGAACGGTGGAAAGTTGCATGGCAATATATCTCGGAATGGCTATGGAAATTCCATAATAGGTAGATATGGTGGCTATTTGAGGAATATATATGTTGGGTTTATGGTACCAGCGAAACTTGCGCGGTACTAGAGAGGTTAGCAATGGTGGAAGGGTGAGAGTGCGTATAATCCATGGACTCAACATTAGTCATAAAGAACTCACATACTTATTGCAACAATTTATTAGTTATCGAAACAAATTATTACGTGCATGCTCCTAGGGGTATAGATTTGTAGGAAAATACCATCGCTCGTCCCCGACCGCCACTCATAAGGAAGACAATCAATAAATAAATCTTGCTCCGACTTCGTCACATAACGGTTCACCATACGTGCATGCTACGGGAATCACAGACTTCAACACAAGTATCTCTCAAATTCAAAACTACTCACTAGCATGACTCTAATGTCACCATTTTCATATCTCAAAACAATTATCAAGTATCAAACTTCTCATAGTATTCAATGCACTTTATATGCAAGTTTTTATTATATCCCTCTCGGATGCCCATCATATTAGGACTAGTTTCATAACCAAAGCAAACTACCATGCTGTTCTAAAGACTCTCAAAATGATATAAGTGAAGCATTAGAGTTCATCTATTTCTATAAAACAAAACCACCACCGTGCTCTAAAAAGATATAAGTGAAGCAATAGAGCAAACAACAAACTACTCCAAAAGATATAAGTGAAGATCAATGAGTAGTCGAATAATTATGCAACTATGTGAAGACTCTCTAACATTTAATAATTTCAGGTCTTGGTATTTTATTCAAATAGCAATCAAAACAAAAGAAAATAAAATTACGCTCCAAGCAAAACACATATCATGTGGTAAATAAAAATATAGCTCCAAGTAAAGTTACCGATGAAAGAAGACGAAAGAGGGGATGCCTTCCGGGGCATCCCCAAGCTTAGGCTCTTGGTTGTCCTTGAATATTACCTTGGGGTTCCTTGGGCATACCCAAGCTTAGGCTCTTGCCACTCCTTATTCCATAGTCCATTAAATCTTTACCCAAAACTTGAAAACTTCACAACACAAAACTTAACAGAAAACTCGTAAGCTCCGTTAGTATAAGAAAGCAAATCACCACCATAAAGTATTGTAATTAACTCATTCTAAATTCATATTGGTGTAATATCTACTGTATTCCAACTTATATATGGTTCATACCCTCCGATACTACTCATAGATTTATCAAAATAAGCAAACAACACATCAAAAACAGAATCTGTCAAAAACAGAACAGTCTGTAGTAATCTGGATCAAACGTATACTTATCGAACCATAAAAATTCTAAAATAAATTTCTGGACCTGATGAATTTATCTATTAATCATCTTCAAAAAGAATTAACTAAATATCACTCTCCAAATAAAAATGGCAGCAATTCTTGTAAGCGCTAAAGTTTCTGTTTTTTACAGCATGATCATAAAGACTTCACCCAAGTCTTCCCAAAGGTTCTACATGGCACAAACACTAATTAAAACATAAAAACTCAATAATAACAGAGGCTAGATAAATTATTTATTACTAAACAGGAGCAAAAAGTAAAGTACAAGAATAAGATTGGGTTGCCTCCCAACAAGCGCTATATTTTAACGCCCCTAGCTAGGCATGATGATTTCAACGATGCTCACATAATGGATAAGAATTGAAACATAAAGAGAGCATCATGAAGAATATGACTAGCACATTTAATTCTAACCCTCTTCCTATGCATAGGGATTTTGTGAGCAAACAACTTGTGGGAACAAGAATGAACTTGCATAGGAAGGTAAAACAAGCATAACTTCAAAATTTTAAGCACATAGAAAGGAAACTTGATATTATTGCAATTCCTACAGGCATATATTCCTCCCTCATAATAATTTTCAGTAGCATCATGAATTAATTAAATAATATAACCAGAACCTAAAGCATTCTTTTCATGATCTACAAGCATAGAAAATTTACTACTCTGCACATAAACAAAATTCTTCTCATGAATAATAGTGGGAGCATCATAAGAGACTCGAATACTATAAATTGTTTCCACATTAAAAGAGTAATGTTCAGAAAAAGGGTAATCATAATCTAACAAGTTTTATAAATATAATCATCACTACTTTTTATAGCATATGTATCATCACAATAATCATCATAAGTAGGAGGCATGCTATCATCATTATAAATTTGCAAATCAAAACCTGGGAGACTAAAAATATCATCTTCATTAAACGTAGCATCCCCAAGCTTGGGACAAACATTAATTGCAGCAAATATATTCTCAAAAACATAATCTTCATCAAACATAGCATCCCCAATCTTGGGACTTTTCATATCATAAGCATAATCACTCTCATCATTAATAGTATGGATAGCACCAATAGTATAGCAGTTATCATATTCTTCCAACCAAGTGCCAAAAAGATTTTCAAGATCATAAGAAGTATCATTATCTTCCACAATTATATTTTCATTAGGAACAATAGTAATAGGAGCAGCATTATTTGGGAGAGATATCTTTTTACCTCTCTTCCTTTTTATTTTCTTCTTCCTCACCACATCATGTGTGGGTTCAATCCTCCTTTTGGAGCTCCTTATTAATGAGATTGGTTGAATAGGAGGCTCCTCCTCGTTACCTGATTCATCATAAGAAATAATAGGAGGGTATTTGGAAGTCTCTTCCCTTTAATTAGTATTCTCTTCATCTTCTATTTTTTTCTTTTCTTTATGTATTTGGCAATATAAGGATTTTCAATACAATTCACCGCACAATACATATAAATTTTCTCTAGATCAAAATCAAGAAATCTATCAAGATTAAACTTTCGAATACCCTTAGTTATACGTTTCATTTCCTCATACCCCAAAAGAAGAATAAGCTCTTTATGATGCTCAAGGGTAATCAAATTATCACAACTTTTGGATACGATTCAGTCATGAAACAATTTGCATTGGAGATTTAAATGACCATGTTCATTGCAAATTCACAAGGGGTGCGAAAAATATTGAATTTTTCAGCACAATCATCAAGACTTTCTTGCAACAATTTAGTTTCTAAATACTTATGCCTCTTGCAATATCTATCTTCCCTATTTGGTGTGTACTTGCAAACCCAATGTACTCCACAAAATTGACATGTTTATAGGAGACATTTTCATCATAACTAGTGCAATCATCATTAGTACCATGGATATTCAAGGAATTCATACTAACAACATTGCAATCATGCTCATCATTCAAATATTTAGTTCCAAACATTCTAATGCATTCTTCTTCTAGCACTTGAGCACAACTATCGGAATCCTTATTCTCACGATAGATATTAAAAAGATGAAGCGTATGAGGTAAACTCAATTCCATTTTTTTATAGTTTTCTTTTATAAACTAGACTAGTGCTAAAACAAGAAACTAAAAGACTCGATTGCAAAATCTAAAGATATACCTTCAAGCACTCACCTCCCCGGCAATGGCACCAGAAAAGAGCTTGATGTCTACTACACAACCTTATTCTTGTAGACGTTGTTGGGCCTCCAAGTGCAGAGGTTTGTAGGATAGTAGCAAATTTCCCTCAAGTGGATGACCTAAGGTTTATCAATCCGTAGGAGGCGTAGGATGAAGATGGTCTCTCTCAAGCAACCCTGCAACCAAATAACAAAGAGTCTCTTGTGTCCCCAACACACCCAATACAATGGTAAATTGTATAGGTGCACTAGTTCGGCGAAGAGATGGTGAAACAAGTGGTATATGGATAGTAGATAATAGTTTAATCTGAAAATATAAAAACAGCAAGGTAACTAATGATAAAAGTGAGCGTAAACGGTATTGCAATGTGTTGAAACAAGGCCTAGGGTTCATACTTTCACTAGTGCAAGTACTCTAAAAAATATTAACATAATTGGATCACATAGCTATCCCTCAACATGCAACTAAGAGTCACTCCAAAGTCACTAATAGCGGAGAAAAAAACGAAGAGATTATGGTAGGGTACGAAACCACCTCAAAGATATTCTTTCCAATCAATCTGTCGGGCTATTCCTATAAGTGTCACAAACAACCCTAGAGTTTGTACTAGAATAACACCTTAAGACACAAATCAACAAAAACCCTAATGTCACCTAGAAACTCCAATGTCACCCCAAGTATCCGTGGGTATGATTATACGATATGCATCACACAATCTCAGATTCATCTATTCAACCAACACATAGAACCTCAAAGAGTGCCCCAAAGTTCCTTTCGGAGAATCATGATGAAAACGTGTGCCACCCCCTATGCATAGGTTCATGGGCGGAACCCGCAAGTTGATCACCAAAACATACATCAAGTGAATCACGTGGTGTCCCATTGTCACCAGAGATACGCACGACAAGACATACATCAAGTGCTCTCAAATCTTTAAAGACTCAATCCGATAAGATAACTTCAAAGGGGAAACTCAATCCATTACAAGAGAGTAGAGGGGGGAGAAAACATCATAAGATCCAACTATAATAGCAAAGCTCGCGAAACATCAAGATCGTACCACCTCAAGAACACAAGAGAGAGAGAGAGAGAGATCAAACACATAGCTACTGGTACATACCCTCAGCCCCGAGGGAGAACTACTCCCTCCTCGTCATGGAGAGCACCGGGAAGATGAAGATGGCCACCGGAGAGGGATTGCCCCCTCCGGCAGGGTGCCGGAATGGGTCTAGATTGGTTTTCGGTGGCTACAGAGGCTTCTGGCGATGGAACTCCCGATCTATTGTGCTCCCCGATCGTTTTAGGGTATATGGAGATATATAGGAGGAAGAAGTGCATCAGGGGAGCCACGAGGGGCCCACAAGGGTGGAGGGCGCGCCCCCTGCCTCGTGGCTTCCTCGTTGATCCCCTGACGTGCACTCCAAGTCTTTTGGGCTTCTTCTGATCCAAAAATAATTTCCACGAAGTTTCAGGTCAATTGGACTCCGTTTGATTTTCCTTTTCTGCGATATTCTAAAACAAGGAAAAACAGAAACTGGCACCGGGCTCTGGGTTAATAGGTTAGTCCCAAAAATCATATAAAATAGCATATAAATGCATATAAAACATCCAAAGTTGATAATATAATAGCATGGAACAATAAAAAATTATAGATACGTTGGAGATGTATCAGGATCTTTTTATCGATATGTTCAATTAGCTCTACGGTAGCAACTTTATTTTCAATTATTTCAAGTCTTTGCATTAGATGCTCCAAAGTTAACATAGTTCCATTAATCATAAGAGGGGGTGAGCCAAACAAATTTATCATAGCATTTTAAGAATCAAAAGTATGGCTACCCAAGAAATTCCCTCCAGTAATGGTATCAAGGATATATCTGTACCAAGGAGTAGCACCAACATAAAAATTGCGAAGATGAATAGAAGTAGATAGCTTCCTGGTAGATCTATTTTGAGCATTGCAAATTCTATACCAATCATATTTTAGGTTTTCTCCTTCCCTTTGCTTAAAATTAAGAACTTCATTTTTGGGAGACAACGGAGAAGATAGGGGACTAGCCATAACGACAACCAAGCAAACAAGAAACGAGCAAAAAGAGGCAAATAGAGAAAGAGAGGGAGGATAGAGAGAGAGAGGGCGAATAAAACGACAAGGGTGAAGTGGGGGGAGAGGAAAACGAGAGGCAAATGGAAAATAATGTAATGTGGGAGATAAGGGTTTGTGATGGGTACTTGGTGTGTTGACTTTTGCGTAGACCTCCCTGGCAACGGCGCCAGAAATCTGTGACGCCCGGGTAATCAAGCTATAATGAACCTCTGCTAATGATGCCACGTCACCTTGATTACTGTTACTAATCTCACGTTAGTTCGAAACCGGTTCAAATTTCAAAATTAAAATAAAGGCAAACAATAAAGGTTTTCAAATATTAAAACTAAATGCTCGGGTGGAGCCTAATAATGCATAGGTAATTATGGTGGAGAGACCACACTTCTATAAAATGTTAAATAATCTAAAATGAATAAACAGTAGCTAAAACAATTAATAAGTGCCTTCTGAATTTTATAAAATACTAAACTATTTTATTCAGGGGTAAAACTTTTTGTGGCAGTAGTTTATTTAAAAGTACCAAGTTAGGTGTTAGTGATAATTTTTACTAAAACTAAAATAAAATGTAACTAAAATAAAACAGAAAAGAATATATAAAAAAAGAAGAACAACAGACCCACCCCCCCCCCGCTGGGCCTCGTGGCCCAGTTGGCCTGTGCCGCCCGAACGGGCCGGCCCACCCCGGTCCCCCTCCCCTACTAACTCCCCACCCCGTAACCCTAACCCCCCACTCGCCCCACTCCCTTCCCCGATTCCCCTGGATCGGGATCGATCCCCTCTCCCCTCGTCTCCCTCCCAGCGCCGCCTTCCCCACCGCACCCACGCGACGCCCACAGGGGGGCTCACCCCTCGCATGACCTGCACGGCCGCCGGCCCCGCCCCGAGTGGATCTGGATCGGGGGCAACTGCGCCCCGACCCCGTCGCCCAACCCCGCCGCCTCGACACCACCCGCTGCCCAACGTCGTTCGTCGCCACCCGGAGCACGACCTCGCCGGCGCCTCCTCCCCGCCGGCCTGCCTCCTCGCCTCCTCATCTCTCTCCTCGACGGGGCGCCATCCCCGTCCGCCTCCTCACCTCAACGCCGCGGTGCCGACGCCGTCGCCAGTGCTGCCTCGCCGGACGACCCCGACCTCGTCGCCGCCGTCCGTCTACCTCAGGCCCTCCCCGAGCACGCGATTGCACAACGACAGGCTCAATGTGAGCCTCTTCCTGTCCCCTCTCATGCCTTGGTCGCGCTCGCCGCGACCCACGTCCACCTACGCCCGTGCCAACGCCGTTCGCCTCGCCCTGCTGCTTCCGCGCCCCCCCAGCGATGCGTCCTCAGCCCCGACGCGGCCCCGCCCCGGGTCCGACGCCCGTCCGCCACCGCTCCCCGCTGTCTCTGCGCCTGACAGAGCCCCTCTCCCGCCACTGCCGCTGCTGGGCGCAGCTCCGGCCGTCCTTACTGTGGCCGCGCCCGGGTCTGCCTCGCCCGTTAGCGCACGCCCGTAACCGCTAAGGCCTCTAGGCCACTGATGAACGGGGCCCAACCCCTGGAACTTTTAGAAAAAAAGAGAATAAAAGAATAAAAAATGTTAGGATTAATTAATTAATTAATTAATTAATTAATGAGTTAATTAAGTTAATTAATCCTGTTTAACTAATCTAACTAATATAAATTAGCCTAATCACTTAGTTAGTCTAATTAACCCGGTTTAGTTAACCTAAGTCTATGACCAGTGGGACCCGCGTGTCAGCTTGACCAGTCAGCAACCAGAGTTGACTGCTGATGTCATGCTGACGTCATAAATGCAATTTCGAATTAACATAATCTTTTAATTCTAGAATATTGAATAAACCTTTTAAAATTAATATTAAATAAACCGTAGCTCGGATGGAAAAACTTTGTACATGAAAGTTACTCAGAACGACGAGACGAATCCGGATACGCAGCCCGTTCATCCGCCACGCATCCCTAGCATAGCGAACACGCAACTTTCCCCCTCCGGTTCGTCTGTCCGAAAACGAGAAACATCAGGGATAATTTCTCGGATGTTTCCCCCCTTCACCGGTACCACCTCGTACCGCGTTAGGGCGCACCTAGCCTCATGCTTTGTCATGTCATGCATCGTCATGCATTTGTTTGCATTATATTTGTTGTTTCTTCCCCCTTTTCTCTCGCTAGACACCGAGATCGACACCGCTGCTACCCAGTACGACTACGGTGCTGACGATCCCTCTCTCTTGCCAGAGCAACCAGGCAAGCCCCACCTTTGATCACCAGATATCGCCTACTCTTCTCTATACTGCTTGCATTAGAGTAGTGTAGCATGTTACTGCTTTCCGTTGATCCTATTCTGATGCATAGCCTGACATTGTTGCTACATCTGTTGATACCTTACCTGCAATCCTAATGCTTAGTATAGGATGCTAGTTTATCACCATTGGCCCTACATTCTTGTCCGTATGCCGTGCTATACTATCGGGCCGTGATCACTCGGGAGGTGATCACGGGTATATACTATATACTTTATACATGATACATGTGGAGACTAAAGTCGGGTCGGCTGGTGGAGCACCCGCGAGTGGTTCCTTGTGGTGGAGCGATAGGGCAGGTTGAGACCGCCTAGGAGAGAGGTGGGCCTGGCCCTGTTCGGCGTTCGCGGATATTTAACACGCTTAACGAGATCTTGGTATTTGATCTGAGTTGGCTACGAGCCTATACGCACTAACCATCTACGTGGGTGTAGTTATGGGTATCCCGACGTCGTGGTATCAGCCGAAGCACTTCAGACGTCAGCGACGGAGCGGCGCGCGCCGGATTGGACTGGAACGCCTGCTAGGCTAGGCCTGCTTCCGGCCGCCCTCGCAACGTGCAGGTGTGCTATGGGCGATGGGCCCAGACCCCTGTGCGCTTAGGTTTAGACCGGCGTGCTGGCCTCTCTGTTTTGCCTAGGTGGGGCTGCGACGTGTTGATCTTCCGAGGCCGGGCATGACCCAGGAAAGTGTGTCCGGCCAAATGGGATCAAGCGTGTTGGGTAAGTTGGTGCACCCCTGCAGGGAAGTTAATCTATTCGAATAGCCGTGATCTTCGGTAACAGGACGACTTGGAGTTGTACCTTGACCTTATGACAACTAGAACCGGATACTTAATAAAACACACCCTTCCAAGTTCCACAGACAACCCGGTGATCGCTTTTCTCAGGGATACGAGGAGAGGATCGCCGGGTAGGATTATGCTATGCGATGCTACTGGAGATGCTACTTGGAGATGCTACTTGGAGATGCTACTTGGAGATGCTACTTGGCGATGCTACTTGGAGGACTTCAGTCTACTCTCTTCTACATGCTGCAAGACGGTGGCTGCCAGAAGCGTAGTCTTCGATAGGACTAGCTATCCCCCTCTTATTCTGGCATTCTGCAGTTCAGTCCACTGATATGGCCCTTTACACATATACCCATGCATATGTAGTGTAGTTCCTTGCTTGCGAGTACTTTGGATGAGTACTCACGGTTGCTTTCTCCCCCTTTTCCCCCTTTCCTTTCTTTCTGGTTGTCGCAACCAGATGCTGGAGCCCAGGAGCCAGACGCCACCGTCGACGACGATCCTACTACACTGGAGGTGCCTACTACTACGTGCAGGCCGCTGACGACGACCAGGAGTAGTTTAGGAGGATCCCAGGCAGGAGGCCTGCGCCTCTTTCGATCTGTATCCCAGTTTGTGCTAGCCTTCTTAAGGCAAACTTGTTTAACTTATGTCTGTACTCAGATATTGTTGCTTCCGCTGACTCGTCTATGATCGAGCACTTGTATTCGAGCCCTCGAGGCCCCTGCCTTGTATTATGATGCTTGTATGACTTATTTATGTTTTTAGAGTTGTGTTGTGATATCTTCCCGTGAGTCCCTGATCTTGATCGTACACATTTGCGTGCATGATTAGTGTACGATTGAATCGGGGGCGTCACAAGTTGGTATCAGAGCCGACTGCCTGTAGGAATCCCCTTCCAACTCCTTGGCCGAAGTCGAGTCTAGACTTTACAAAACTTTTACTAACATGGCTGTGCGGCCCATGGGCCCACGTCGCCATCGGGTGGTATTAGGATCTTTTATTCCTCGTCTATATCCTGGGACTCTGATCTCTCTACTATTCGGGTTAAATGAATTTGCTAACTCTAAGATTAGGATCTCGTGATCGCATCCACCCAAAGAGCCCCGTATTGCAGAGGATCGCCTGCTACATCAGAAGATTCCGAGGATACTCTCTGATGTTCTCTCGAGACTTGTGCCCATCACTTTGGCTATTCCTGACCACCGATAAATCTGTATGGATAACTACTTACACTTGCCATTCTTACGATCATCCCCCATTGATCTTGTTATTACAAGATACCCCGAAGTTTTCTCTATTGTTCCGAGAATACTTTGTGCCTACTGCCTAGCAGGTCTTTGCCACATGAATACCCCTTCGAATAAATCCTCGCACTTGTCGAGTATCCTCTCATCCCCAGTTGTTCATGTGTTTCACAAAAGTCTTCGAAATAATATTCGATCTTCCGAAAATCCTTTGGGGCCTTTGGCTCTTGAAATTCTTGCTTGCTTGCATTATGGATAATCCCATAAGTCTCATAGTCATATTGACATTCCTTGTCATTACCATTTTGAGTCTGTTGACTCAATATGTTTGCGAATACACGCAATCATCATTGATCCTTATAAACTACTTTTCCGGCTGAGCTGCCATTCTTTTTACTGGAATTGGTTCTCGACCAATCCAATTGTCTTTGATTGTACCCTACGGCTATTCAACTTATCCACCCCTAATCAGAGCATTGCTTCTGATCCCTTGATTTGGAAATCATAATTCCTTTGCATTTGACAATTGAGTTAGTCAGTTGTTTCTATAATTTACTTCCTCTGATTGTGTGCCGATGCTCACATCAGCTCTGTTATGGACCGACCGATCCTTTAATGGATTTTATCCGACAGTGTCCTTCATGTTCAATCACCTTGTGAGATCTTCCCCTGATACATAGTGCCTTTGGTAAATTGTATCATCTGCTTGGCCAACCTTGCTCTGCTTTCGAGCTGGTGATATTTACTCTTGAAGCTTGTGGTATATGTTTCTAAGATGCCCCGATGGGTTAAACCTATACCTTCTCTAAAACCGTGTGAACCCGAAAGTTTTCACGAGTCTTACTCTTCTGGTGCTTCGCCAGATAAAATTTCAACACTGCAACTTTTTCAAAGACGAGAAGTGAATGAAAGGTTATGCATTAAAGAAGTGGGAGTCGACGTTGAACTTTGTGTTCATGCCCATGGACCTGATGTGGAACTTATCATGGAAGCTTCTTATAGTAATAACTATTTCCTTGATATAATATCCTTTGGTATTGGTGAATTGATCCTTTGCAATCGTGGTTTCTGCCATATGTTCTTCTTTGATCCAATTTCTCGGACAAGTTCAAGCACTTGTCTTCTGGAGAGCAATAACCTAGTCCAACCTCTACTTTGATCTGTCATTGAGTATTACCCCCCTGATATCTCGAAATTTTCATGGAACTGCATAACTTCTTATGAGTTCTTCATCCAAGTACTACATTCTCACTGATTGCAAATTTTCACAGGCTCTGAGTTATTAAACACTCAAAGACAACAATAACTGAACCGAGTACACACTATGGTTCAACAACTTTTAGAAATCTTCTTTACTTACGAGTCTGTACCCGATCACGTCATTCCTAGCCTGATCGGCTAGCACAATTTTGACGATGAGCTAAGCTTACGTCCATCTTTCTCGTCATATCAGTTTGCCTTGAACAACAATCTTGATTTCAAGTTTGTGTCCTACCCATGGTTCCAATAACCTTCCGCTCCATCATTCCTTTGACCTGATGTCGTCGCTGATTGATTACTTCTTCATGTAATTCCTCAACAAATGTGTCGTGATCATCATCGACCTTATGAGCTCTTCCAGGATAACAATTGAGTTCATGATGAGAAATACCATCCTTGCCCTCGATGATTGGTGTTATCAGCGACCACTTTATTGCCTTCCGTTCAACACAAAATTGTTCATGTTTTGAGTTATACCTTGAGATCCCTACTATCCAGCATTTGTTCTTCCTTACCTTGGAGTATTACCATCTTTTAATATCAAGGATGTGGTGAGGATTGCTCCACCTCTTAAGAAATTCTTGGTATAGTGATACTTCTCACCATCACCATTCTTTCTTGGTCCTCGGTTGATACCAACCGGGTACCAACAAGTGAACTATGCTGTTTGGATTCTGTACTTCTAGCATCCCTATTGCTTTGAAGTTAATGGTCAACCGTTCATTCTTAGACTATTGATTATTGAATCACCATTCTAACATTGGTCGTGCAGCCCAACCCATATTTCGGGCGCACCTTTCAACCAATGTTTAATTGTGTATGTTGTCCTCGAGCATGCTTCATTATATCATTTGATCGGACAAATGCTATCTCCTTATCCACATAATTGAGGAGATGCATCTTTTTGGATACCTCGTTGAATTATCGCTGAGTCCGTCAGCCACTTCCTCATCCTCTCCTTGGTTTAATGATGAACTCTGGTTTCGGAACTTGCTTCCATAGTTCATTTCCTGAGAATCTTGAAATGTCTTTTCGTCTATTTGTGTTGCACCTTTTCTTCTCGGACCTCCTGAGTCTGAGGTATCATGACACCAATCGGATCTGAATCTCGGTCAGATTTGATGGTTGGGACAACTTTCCAAGAGTTATGATGTTGATCCTTTGATGACCCGGTAACATGATGTCCTGCCTAGCACCCCCCCCCCCGGCTGGAGGACCTATCATTATAGTTTCCTTTTTAACAAGGTTAACCCTTCTTCCATGAGGAAATTGTAAGACTTATTCTACAAGTTGTTCTTGATGGATCCTTCGTGTATCCGTAGTCCGACCTTTGCTTGAAGACCATGTCAATGCTATCTCGAAGCTTGCCTGTGGTACTCCGATTTTCAATAAGAGCATTTGAAGCCCAATGCTAAATGTTTCTTGCTCAATTATCCAAACACCGTTGTATGGGTAAGGTCTTGAAATTCCTCTCCCCTTACCTACTTTCTATCCCGTCATGGATATCTTGCTCAACTTGTCCTTGGGAAGGATATACCCCTGAAACATGTGTTTAAACACATTTTCCTTTCCATTGTTCTGACTATTCTGGTAATCTGACTTAACTAAGCAGTGATATAGGTAAGAACCTTGTGGTACCACTCTGTCAGTAAGACCTTGTTACTTTTGTTGATGACATTCCGGTAACCACTGATGGACGAGAACTTTGCCTAATGGTCCACCTCGTTCAACGAGCAGGAAAATGGTTCTCTTCGTCCCTCGCCCTTGGTACCGACGTTGTTACCGACATAACTGACAGGTTATTCTCTGGCATGCCTTGCTATCATAACCGTGCAAGATGTCACCGCTCTTTCAACGTTTAACCCACATGGTGGGCCCATAACCCATAGTTTCACAGGATCGAAACCTAACTCTCCTTTACACCCTAGTGTCAAAGTTATTCCTCACACTTGCCTTCGTATGTAACTCACGGGCCACCTGCCAAGTGATCAATTCGGGTATCAGACACAATACTTACTCTCGCTGCTCTGAACCTCTGTCTCACTCTGGTTCAGACTTCGAGCAACTACCTATCCGCTTGGAACCTCTTATGGTACCTTCGTACCTTACTCTCGATGTATTTTATATGTTCAACTCGAGAGATAATCTTATGCTCATTCTTATGTTAACCCCCGATGGTTTCCCTCATAAACATTCTGTCTTAGCCGAGCTGCCCCTTACCTATTCGTAAGTACGATGGAGTCCCCAAAGAAAGGACGACAACTTCATCATGATGACCCGAAACAGCGGAATGAAGACAACAATGTAATGGATCGACCTCTTCGAGAAGAGCAACCAAGACCGAGAAGATCCGTTAGATTTTTCATAACCCAACCCCTTCCCCCCTTAACCCCCTCTTAAATCTCGGGACGAGATTTCTTGTAGTGGAGGAGAATTGTGACGCCCGGGTAATCAAGCTATAATGAACCTCTGCTAATGATGCCACGTCACCTTGATTACTGTTACTAATCTCACGTTAGTTCGAAACCGGTTCAAATTTCAAAATTAAAATACAGGCAAACAATAAAGGTTTTCAAATATTAAAACTAAATGCTCGAGTGGAGCCTAATAATGCATAGGTAATTATGGTGGAGAGACCACACTTCTATAAAATGTTAAATAATCTAAAATGAATAAACAGTAGCTAAAACAATTAATAAGTGCCTTCTGAATTTTATAAAATACTAAACTATTTTATTCAGGGGTAAAACTTTTTGTGGCAGTAGTTTATTTAAAAGTACCAAGTTAGGTGTTAGTGATAATTTTTACTAAAACTAAAATAAAATGTAACTAAAATAAAACAGAAAAGAATATATAAAAAAAGAAGAACAACAGACCCCCCCCCCCCCCCGCTGGGCCTCGTGGCCCAGTTGGCCTGTGCCGCCCGAACGGGCCGGCCCACCCCGGTCCCCCTCCCCTACTAACTCCCCACCCCGTAACCCTAACCCCCCACTCGCCCCACTCCCTTCCCCGATTCCCCTGGATCGGGATCGATCCCCTCTCCCCTCGTCTCCCTCCCAGCGCCGCCTTCCCCACCGCACCCACGCGACGCCCACAGGGGGCTCACCCCTCGCATGACCTGCACGGCCGCCGGCCCCGCCCCGAGTGGATCTGGATCGGGGGCAACTGCGCCCCGACCCCGTCGCCCAACCCCGCCGCCTCGACACCACCCGCTGCCCAACGTCGTTCGTCGCCACCCGGAGCACGACCTCGCCGGCGCCTCCTCCCCGCCGGCCTGCCTCCTCGCCTCCTCATCTCTCTCCTCGACGGGGCGCCATCCCCGTCCGCCTCCTCACCTCAACGCCGCGGTGCCGACGCCGTCGCCAGTGCTGCCTCGCCGGACGACCCCGACCTCGTCGCCGCCATCCGTCTACCTCAGGCCCTCCTCGAGCACGCGATTGCACAACGACAGGCTCAATGTGAGCCTCTTCCTATCCCCTCTCATGCCTTGGTCGCGCTCGCCGCGACCCACGTCCACCTACGCCCGCGCCAACGCCGTTCGCCTCGCCCTGCTGCTTCCGCGCCCCCAGCGATGCGTCCTCAGCCCCGACGCCCGTCCGCCACCGCTCCCCGCTGTCTCTGCGCCTGACAGAGCCCCTCTCCCGCCACTGCCGCTGCCGGGCGCAGCTCCGGCCGTCCTTACTGTGGCCGCTCCCAGGTCTGCCTCGCCCGTTAGCGCACGCCCGTAACCGCCAAGGCCTCTAGGCCACTGATGAACGGGGCCCAGCCCCTGGAACTTTTAGAAAATAAAAGAATAAAAAAATGTTAGGATTAATTAATTAATTAATTAATTAATGAGTTAATTAATTTAATTAATCCTGTTTAACTAATCTAACTAATATAAACTACCCTAATCACTTAGTTAGTCTAATTAACCCGGTTTACTTAACCTAAGTCTATGACCAGTGGGACCCGCGTGTCAGCTTGACCAGTCAACAACCAGAGTTGACTGCTGATGTCATGCTGACGTCATAAATGCAATTTCGAATTAACATAATCTTTTAATTCTAGAATATTGAATAAACCTTTTAAAATTAATATAAAATAAACCGTAGCTCGGATGGAAAAACTTTGTACATGAAAGTTGCTCAGAACGACGAGACGAATTCGAATACGCAGCCCGTTCATCCGCCACGCATCCCTAGCATAGCGAACACGCAACTTTCCCCCTCCGGTTCGTCTGTCCGAAAACGAGAAACATCGGGGATAATTTCCCGGATGTTTCCCCCCTTCACCGGTACCACCTCGTACCGCGTTAGGGCGCACCTAGCCTCACGCTTTGTCATGTCATGCATCGTCATGCATTTGTTTGCATTATATTTATTGTTTCTTCCCCCTTTTCTCTCGCTAGACACCGAGATCGACGCCGCTGCTACCCAGTACGACTACGGTGCTGACGATCCCTCTCTCTTGCCAGAGCAACCAGGCAAGCCCCCCCTTTGATCACCAGATATCGCCTACTCTTCTCTATACTGCTTGCATTAGAGTAGTGTAGCATGTTACTGCTTTCTGTTGATCCTATTCTGATGCATAGCCTGACATTGTTGCTACATCTGTTGATACCTTACCTGCAATCCTAATGCTTAGTATAGGATGCTAGTTTATCACCATTGGCCCTACATTCTTGTCCGTCTGCCGTGCTATACTATATGGCCGTGATCACTCAGGAGGTGATCACGGGTATATACTATATACTTTATACATGATACAGGTGGAGACTAAAGTCGGGTCGGCTGGTGGAGCACCCGATAGTGGTTCCTTGTGGCGGAGCGACAGGGCAGGTTGAGACCGCCTAGGAGAGAGGTGGGCCTGGCCCTGTTCGGCGTTCGCGGATATTTAACACGCTTAACGAGATCTTGGTATTTGATCTGAGTTGGCTATGAGCCTATACGCACTAACCATCTACGTGGGAGTAGTTATGGGTATCCCGACGTCGTGGTATCAGCCGAAGCACTTCAGACGTCAGCGACGGAGCGGCACGCGCCGGATTGGACTGGAACGCCACTAGGCTAGGTCTGCTTCCGGCCGCCCTCGCAACGTGCAGGTGTGCTATGGGCGATGGGCCCAGACCCCTGTGCGCTTAGGTTTAGACCGGCGTGCTGGCCTCTCTGTTTTGCCTAGGTGGGGCTGCGACGTGTTGATCTTCCGAGGCCGGGCATGACCCAGGAAAGTGTGTCCGGCCAAATGGGATCAAGCGTGTTGGGTAAGTTGGTGCACCCCTGCAGGGAAGTTAATCTATTCGAATAGCCGTGATCTTCGGTAACAGGACGACTTGGAGTTGTACCTTGACCTTATGACAACTAGAACCGGATACTTAATAAAACACACCCTTCCAAGTTCCACAGACAACCCGGTGGTCGCTCTCTCTCAGGGATACGAGGAGAGGATCGCCGGGTAGGATTATTCTATGCGATACTACTGGAGATGCTACTTGGAGATGCTACTTGGAGATGCTACTTTGAGATGCTACTTGGAGGACTTCAGTCTACTCTCTTCTACCTGTTGCAAGACGGCGGTGACCAGAAGCGTAGTCTTCGATAAGACTAGCTATCCCCCTCTTATTCTGGCATTCTGCAGTTCAGTCCACTGATATGGCCCTTTACACATATATCCATGCATATGTAGTGTAGTTCCTTGCTTGCGAGTACTTTGGATGAGTACTCACGGTTGCTTTCTCCCCCCTTTCCCCCCTTTCCTTTCTTTCTGGTTGTCGCAACCAGATGCTGGAGCCCAGGAGCCAGACGCCACCGTCGATGACGACTACTACACTGGAGGAGCCTACTACTACGTGCAGCCCGCTGACGACGACCAGGAGTAGTTTAGGAGGATCCCAGGCAGGAGGCCTGCGCCTCTTTCGATCTGTATCCCAGTTTGTGCTAGCCTTCTTAAGGCAAACTTGTTTAACTTATGTCTGTACTCAGATATTGTTGCTTCCGCTGACTCATCTATGATCGAGCACTTGTATTAGAGCCCTCGAGGCCCCTGGCTTGTATTATGATGCTTGTATGACTTATTTATGTTTTTAGAGTTGTGTTGTGATATCTTCCCGTGAGTCCCTGATCTTGATCGTACACATTTGCGTGCATGATTAGTGTACGATTGAATCGGGGGCGTCACAAAATCCTACTTGCTACCTCTTGAGCACTGCGTTGGTTTTCCCTTGAAGAGGAAAGGGTGATGCAGCAAAGTAGCGTAAGTATTTCCCTCAGTTTTTGAGAACCAAGGTATCAATCCAGTAGGAGGCCACGCATGAGTCCCCTGCACCTACACAAACAAATAAATCCTCGCAACCAACGCAATAAGGGTTGTCAATCCCTACACGGTCACTTACGAGAGTGAGATATGATAGATATGATAAGATAATATTTTTGGTATTTTTATGATAAAGATGCAAAGTAAAATAAAAGGCGATAAAAATAACTAGTGTTGGACGATTAATATGATGGAAGATAGACCAGGGGGCCATAGGTTTCACTAGTGGCTTCTCTCAAGAGCATAAGTATTTACGGTGGGTGAACAAATTACTGTTGAGCAATTGACAGAATTGAGCATAGTTATGAGAATATCTAGGTATCATGTATAGAGGCATCACGTCTAAGACAAGTAGACCGACTCCTACCTGCATCTACTACTATTACTCCACACATCGACCGCTATCCAGCATGCATATAGAGTATTAAGTTCAAGAGAACAGAGTAATGCTTTAAGCAAGATGACATGATGTAGAGGGATAAACTCATGCAATATGATATAAACCCCATCTTGTTATCCTCGATGGCAACAATACAATACGTGCCTTGCTGCCCCTACTATCACTAGGAAAGGACACCACAAGATTGAACCCAAAGCTAAGCACTTCTCCCATTGCAAGAAAGATCAATCTAGTAGGCCAAACCAAACTGATAGTTCGAAGAGACTTGCAAAGATAACCAATCATACATAAAAGAATTCAGAGAAGATTCAAATATTGTTCAGAGATAAACTTGATCATAAACCCACAATTCGTCGGTCTCAACAAACACACTGCAAAAGGAAATTACATCGAATAGATCTCCACGAGAGAGGGGGAGAACATTGTATTGAGATCCAAAAATAGAGAAGAAGCCATCTAGCTAATAACTATGGACCCGAAGGTCTGAGGTAAACTACTCACACTTCATCAAAGGGGCTATGGTGTTGATGTAGAAGCCCTCCGTGATCGATGCCCCCTCCGGCGGAGCTCCGGAAAAGGCCCCAAGATGGGATCTCATGGATACAGAAAGTTACGGCGGTGGAATTAGGGTTTTGGCTCTGTATCTAGTAGTTTGGGGGTACGTAGGTATATATAGGAGGAAGGAGTACGTCGGTGGAGCAACAGGAGGCCCACGAGGGTGGAGGGCGCGCCCAGGGGGGTAGGCGCGCCCCCTACCTCGTGGCCTCTTGGTTGATGTCTTGACGTAGGGTCCAAGTCCTCTGGATCACGTTCGTTCCGGAAAAACACATTCTTGAAGGTTTCATTCCTTTTGGACTCCGTTTGATATTCTTTTTCTACGAAACTCTGAAATAGGCAAAAAACAGCAATTCTGGGCTGGGCCTCTGGTTAATAGGTTAGTCCCAAAAATAATATAAAAGTGTACAATAAAGCCCAATAATGTTCAAAATAGGATATAATATAGCATGGAACAATCAAAAGTTATAGATACGTTGGAGACATATCACCCATGAAGCCCCACTAGAGATTCTTGACCTTTCTGGTGACCAGACAAAACTCAATCCTTTGAGTACTGAATCATCAAGCCCACTTAAACCGTCGGAGGCACATGCCGACGATGTTATGATTACTAGCACCGGCTTTACAGAATCGGGAAATCCAACTGTCTTAGCCAAACACTCCGCTAAACAGGAGTTTATTGAAAAACAAAAAGTGAGATTTGATGTTGCCCACTATTCTCAGTTGAGCAGTAGTGAAGTACTCTCTGGCTACCTCAACCAAGTACATACCAGCCGCGATCTTGAAATCGATATGGTGAAGCAGATGCATAAAAAATATGAGGTATGAATTCCGGCTTAAGTACAGTATGCATATCATGTTAGCCCCGCAAGTCTACTGTGCATAATAGAATTGAATATGCTCTAGACTTTAGAATAGCAATGAGTATAAATCATCTTTGAGAAAAAAGCCGTCTTTAACTTAAACCGGGTTTTAATGATCAACATTGCATCCGTAGCCCCCAAGGGCCGGTTTAATCAGCATGAATGAACTCGTACTCATCATTGTTTAAAGATCAAAACTTACTCATGTAGCCCCCATGAACCAGCTGTGTTTGTCTGCAGCACTGCCGGGCCATCACAAAGTAGTAATGAAATATGAGAAAATATGCATTAGCCCCCAAGTGCTAAGTACTGTTGCTTGCAAAGTGCTTGGGACTTAGTCATATAAACCGCTGTAGGAAGAACTCTTCAGTAGGCATTAGCCCCCAAGTGTCAAGTGTTGTTGCTTGCAAAAGGCTTGGGACTTATATTCCTATAACCCGGATATAAATGTGTTTGTAACTCTGTGTTTTTATAGGATGCCACTGCTGAACTTCAATCACAATTGGCTGATGCAAAGACCTGGCTGGAGAATCAAGAATCTGAGACCCGGAAAGCGGATTCAAAATTCCAATTTAGCGTGGCTGAAACGGAAAAACTAAAAACCAGTTTTGAGGCTGAAAGAAATGCCTGGGCTAAGGAAAAGACTGCTTTGATGCAGCGGGCTGAAAAAACTGAGGCGGCTCTTCAAGAGGTGACCACTAAGCTTACCGGTTTAAAGCACCGTGTATCCCAGATGGTTTTTGCTATCTTTGGTGAGTCGCCTTGCCAGCGTTCAACTTGAATCTCTTCGTTTGATATCATAAACCGCCACTGATTATGCCACAATTGTTATATAGGTCCAAGGAGCAGCAATCTTAGTCAAGATATGCTGGTGAAGCTGAAAGCCATATATACGCTTGTTGAACAGCCGTATACTGGAGCTCAGCGCACGCTAGCCACAATTTCACCAACAAATCAAGGACCCAATCTGCTAAGCGACGTCTTGAAAAATTGTCAATTCTACCTGCAAGGATTAAAGAGATCAAACGGTCATGTGCAAGAACCGGTCCTGTGACGGCCTTGAGCCGTGCTAAGGCATGGGTACCAGAGCTAGACCCGGATGAGGTAGCTACTGGGTATCCAAGTTTGAAGGAATATGGTACTACTTTTGATTAGAAGGAATTTGCTGCCCGCGTGAAGGAAATACGTCTTGTGGCAACTCTGATTGCTGATGAGACAAATCTATCCAAGTATCAACCGGCTTATGATGTAGAAAATCAAAAGAAACCCACACCGGATTATAAAGTGATGGATCTGATTCCTCCAATTCATAAGCATACTTTTGCCCCTGAAGTTGACCCGTCGAATCTTATTAATGATGAAACTGAATTCCATGCCTACGTGGCATTGATTGGTCATCACCAAACTTCCAGACGGTGGAGGAGGACGAAGAACCAGAAAAGGATGATCCAGAAGCTTCAAGTCGCCAAGACCAAGAAGATTGATCCGCTGGGCGGTTCAAATATATGAACTTTTGGGAAACACTTGACCTTGGCTCATTGAGTCATGTAATAGGCTAGTAAAACTTTTGATCTGTCATGCGATCGTGCATGTTTTTGCTTTGTGCCACACTGTTTGATCCGCCATTTGAAGAGCGTATCACTTTATGTTCATGATAACGTCAATTTTTGCAGACGAGATTTTATCATGATCCCGCACACAAGTAAATCACAATTGCCCTGGCGGTTTACCGCGAGCGGGTCATAATACCCCATATAAAAGCACCGGTAATGAAAATAATTTATAATCAGGGCCGGTACAATCATGATAAAAAGAATATCATACCTGTAATTAAAAACGGTTGGCTTAGGATACCATTGCAGTAAGGGTGATAACCCAAAATTCAGAAGACAATACTTCCAAGTACTTAATATCATCATATGCTGCCGGTTCATTGTATACCTATGTTTGAGCCAGGCTGTGCAACAGACTTTTTTTTGTCTTTGTAAGCTAGTCATTAATCCTCCAAGTAGGCCAGAGCTATACCCAGATGAAGTTATAATACTGACTTGATAGCCGAAATCCCAAGGTAATCAGAGCTGTGCTCTCATGAAGTTATCATATTGGCTTGATAGCCGAATTACCAAGGCAATCAGAGCTGTGCTCTTATGAAATTGTCATATTGGCTTGATAGCCGAATTACCAAGGCAATCAGAGCTGTGCTCTTACGAAATTATCCTATTGGCTTGATAGCCGAATTGCCAAGGTAATTATAGCTGTGCTCTTATGAAATTATCATATTGGCTTGATAGGCGAATTGCCAAGGTAATCAGAGCCGTGCTCTTATGAAATTATCATATTGGCTTGATAGCTAAATTACCAAGGTAACTAGAGCTATGCTCTTATGAAATCATCACATTGGCTTGATAGCCGGATCACGAGGGTAGTAACGCTATGTTACCTTTGGTGAATACACCTATGTTTGAACAGGAAGCCCCCAAGTGACATATTCGGTCAAGAGGGTAGTAACGCTATGTTCTCTTTGGTGAATACACCTATGTTGAACAGGAAGCCCCCAAGTGACCTTTCTGTAATGAAAAATACTTGATTATTCTTGGAAATGAAAACGACAGAGGCCCTGCTTTATCAGGGATGCCGACTTTATTATAATCATCATAATATATACATTGTCAAAATATGTACATTGTAAGAGCCGGTGGCTCAAGTATAGTAAGGCCGAAGATGAGCAATATTCCACGGCCGGTGGGTCTCCTCCTCCGACTTACGTGAATCCTTGTGCTCTCGAATGTCTATAAGGTAGTACGATCCATTGTTCAGATTTTTGACTGACCACAAAGGGTCCTTCCCAAGGTGGGGACATCTTGTGCATATCAGTTTGATCCTGGATAAGCTGGGCACCAGGTCGCCTTCTTGAAAAGTTCTGGGTTTAACCCGGTGGCTGTGATAATGACACAAATCTTGCTGATAAATCGCTGATCGAGCTGTTGCGAGGTCACGCTCCTCATCTAATAGGTGAAGTGCCTCTTGACGTGCCTTTTCATTATCAGCTTCAATGTAAGCCGCCACACGAGGTGAATCGTGACGGATGTCACTAGGGAGAACCGCCTCTGCTCCATAGACCATGAAAAAAGGTGTGTAACTCGTAGATCTGTTGGGGTGGTATTAATGTTCCATAACACAGAAGGTAGCTCTTGCACCCAACAACCCGGCGTCCTCTGTAAGGGAACCATAAGCCGGGGATTGATGCCTTTCAGGATCTCTTGATTAGATCTCTCAGCTTGACCATTAGACTGGGGGTGAGCCACTCATGATACATCAAGCCGGATGTGCTCACATTGACAAAATTCCTCCATGGCACCCTTGGATAGATTAGTGCCATTATCAGTTATGATACTGCGAGGAAAACCAAAACGGAAAATCACCTTTTCATGAATTGAACCGCCGTCGCCGCGTCACATTTACTGACCAGCTCTGCTTCAACCCACTTCGTAAACTTATCAATGCCACCAGGAGATGCGTCCTTTTGTCTTTGGACCTTTTGAAAGGTCCAACCATATCAAGCCCCTAGACTACAAATGACCAAGTAATTGGAATCATGCTCAACTCTTGAGCCGACACATGGGTGCGTCGTGCGAACTTCTAACAACCATCACATCTACTGACTAGATCCTCCACATCAGCGTGCGCCGTCAGCCAATAGAACCCATGACGAAAAGCTTTGGCTATGAGAGATTTAGACCCGGCATGATGACCACAATCCCCTTCATGAATGTCTTGTAGAATCTCACAACCTTCTTCTGGAGAAACACAATGTTGAAACACCCCTGTCACACTATGATGGTGCAATTCTCCATTGACAATAGTCATTGACTTAGACCACCGAGTTATCTGTCTGGCCAAAGTTCGTCCTCAGGTAACTCGCCCCGGGTCATATAAGCCAAATATGGAACTGTCCAATCAGGAATCACATGAAGAGCCGCCACCAGTTGTGCTTCCGGGTCTGGAATAGCCAGATCTTCCTCTGTAGGCAATTTAACAGAAGGGTTATGCAGAATATCCAGGAAAGTGTTAGGTGGCACCAGCTTACGTTGTGACCTTAACCGGCTTAAAGCATTAGCCGCCTCATTTTTCCTGCGATCAACATGTTCAACTTGATAACCCTTAAAGTGACCCGCAATAGCATCAACCTCTCGACGGTAAGCCTCCATGAGTGGATCCTTAGAATCCCAAGTACCAGAAACTTGCTGAGCCAACAGGTCTGAGTCGCCGAAACACCACACCCGGCTTAAACTCATCTCCTTAGCCATCCGAAGACCATGGAGCAAGGCTTCATACTCAGCTGCATTGTTAGTACAAGGGAACATCAGCCGGAGAACATAAGAAAATTTATCACCTAGTGGGGAAGTTAACACAACTCCAGCCCCTGAGCCTTCCAACTGCCTGGATCCATCAAAGTGAATAGTCCAATACGTGTTATCCGACTTCTCCTCAGGCATCCGTAACTCTGTCCAATCATGGATAAAATCCACAAGTGCTTGAGACTTTATGGCTGTACGAGGCACATACTTTAAACCATGTGACCCAACCTCAATGGCCCACTTGGCCACCTGCCCTGTGGCTTCTCTGTTTTGAATGATATCCCCTAAGGGGGCAGAACAAACCATAGTGATAGGATGACCCAGAAAATACTGCTTATGCTTCCGGCTAGCCATAAAAACCCCATACACCAGTTTCTGCCAATGTGGATACCTTTGTTTGGACTTAATAAGGACTTCACTGATGTAGTGAACCGGCCGTTGAACCGGAAATTCCTTACCTGCCTCCTTCCTCTCTACCACAATTGCTACACTAACAGCTCAGCTATTGACAACCACATACAATAATAGAGGCTCTTTGTCGATAGGAGCAGCAAGAATGGGCGGCTCAGCCAACTGCCTCTTCAAATCCTCAAATGCTTGATTAGAAGCATGACTCCAAACAAAGTGATATGTCTTCTTCATCATCTGGTAAAGGGGGATAGCCTTCTTGCCCAACCGGCTTATGAACCGGATTAAGGCCGCAATACGACCCGCCAGACGCCGAACATCATTAATACATGCCGGCTTAGCCAGAGAGGTGATGGCTTTTATGTTTTCCGGGTTAGCTTCAATGCCTCTGTTGGAAACCAGAAAACCCAAAAGCTTACTAGCTGGTACACCAAAAACGCATTCGGCTGGGTTAAGCATCATCTTACAAGCCCGGAGATTATCAAAGGTCTCCTTCAAATCATCAATCAGGGTTTCCTTCTTTCTGGATTTCACCACAATGTCATCCACATAAGCATGAACATTATGCCCGATTTGATCATGAAGGAAATTTTGCACACACCGTTGGTAAGTCGCCTGGGTGCTCTTGAGCCCAAAAGGCATGGACACATAGCAGAAGGCTCCAAACGGAGTTATGCAAGTTGTCTTCTCCTAGTCCTTAAGTGCCATCTTGATCTAATGATAACCAGAATAAGCATCCAAAAATCTCAAACGCTCACAACCCGCTGTAGCATCAATAATCTGATCAATACGAGGGAGAGCAAAGGTATCAGCCGGACAAGCCTTATTTAAGTCCATGTAATCCACACACATACGCCAAGTGCCATTCTTCTTAAGCACCAACATCGGGTTAGCCAACCACTCAGGATGAAAAACTTCCACGATGAACCCAGCCGCCAAGAGCCAGGCCACTTCTTCACCAATGGCTTTACGCCTCTCTTCATTAAAACGACAGAGAAACTGCTTGACCGGCTTAAACTTCGGATCAATATTAAGAGTGTGCTCAGTGAGTTCCCTCGGTACACCTGGCATGTCAGAAGGTTTCCATGCAAAGATGTCCCGGTTCTCACGGATGAACTCGATGAGCGCGCTTTCCTATTTCGGATCCAGATTAGCACTGATGCTGGACTGCTTGGATGAATCGCCAGGAACGAAATCAACTAGCTTGGTGTCATCCGCTGACTTAAACTTCAAGACCAGATCATGCTCCGTAGTTGGCTTCTTCAAAGATGTCATATCGGCCAGGTCAACATTATTTTTGTAAAACTTTAATTCCCCTGTTGCACAGATAGACTCAGCATAAGCCACATCACACTACAAAAAAGACACTTCCATGATGATACGTGCTTGTCATAGTAGGTCACATTTTCTGTCATGCATGTACATCCATGACAAATTTATGAAAGAATCAAGATAGTCATACCTATTGCTACCTCTTGAGCACTGCGTTGGTTTTCCCTTGAAGAGGAAAGGGTGATGCAGCAAAGTAGCTGTCGGTGTCAAAACCGGCGGATCCCGGGTAGGGGGTCCCGAACTATGCGTCTAGGCCAGATGGTAATAGGAGGCAGGGGACACGATGTTTTACCCAGGTTCGGGCCCTCTTGATGGAGGTAAAACCCTACGTCCTGCTTGATTAATATTGATGATATGGGTAGTACAAGAGTAGATCTACCACAAGATCAGAGAGGCTAAACCCTAGAAGCTAGCCTATGGTATGATTGTATGTTATGGTTGTTGTCCTACGGACTAAAACCCTTCGGTTTATATAGACACCGGAGAGGGTGAGGGTTACACAAGGTCGGTTAAAAAGGAGGAGATATCCATATCCGTATTGCCTAGCTTGCCTTCCACGCCAAGTAGAGTCCCATCCGGACACGAGACGAAGTCTTCAATCTTGTATCTTCATAGTCTAACAGTCCGGCCAATGGAGATAGTCGGCTGTCCGGAGACCCCCTAATCCAGGACTCCCTTAGTAGCCCCTGAACCAGGCTTCAATGACGATGAGTCCGCCGTGCAGTATTGTCTTCGACATTGCAAGGTGGGTTCCTTCTCCGAATACATCACAGAAGAACTTGAAAACGAGGATAGTGTCTGACCCTGCAAAATAAGTTCCATATTCCGCCGTAGAGAGAATAATATTTTCGCAAATCCAATTCGCTGACTTGTTTTGGCAGCATGACGTTGTGTCATGGCCAGGCGATTATTCGAACCATTTTTCTTCAACCAGCTCCACACATAACGCGAGGCGGTTTCTTGACACGTCTTGCCGAAGCGGAGATCGTGTTCCCCCAATTATGGGATTCTCATTAATGCGGTCGTGGGTAACCCAACTGTGTCTAGGACTCCTAGATTATAGGCAAGTCCTAAACGGCTACGGAGAGGACGCTTGATATTCATCCTCTTTATAAAGGGACAAGGTTTTCGCTTTTTCCCTCTCGTGCTCAATCGAACCCTTCCCTAGCCTCGAGTTCTAACACCCAAAGCCCAGGTTAGGTGCTTCGGATCTTCAATCATGTCCGGATCCAGCCTTCAAGGCCGATGGATTCCCTCCTCCGTTACGGAAGAGGACATTAAGAAGTTGAGGGAGTCCAAATACCTGATCGCTGAGGTTTCACATCGGCTGCCTGCTCGAGGGCAGATCGTCCCTACTCCCGAACCCAACGAGAACGTCGTGTTCGTCTCCCACTTCCTCCGAGGTCTAGGCCTTACTCTGGATCCCTTCGTCAGGGGTTTGATGTTCTATTACGGGCTAGATTTCCACGATCTAGCTCCGAACTCCTTCCTCCACATCTCGACATTTATTGTCGTGTGTGAGGCCTTCCTCCGCGTTACCCCTCACTTCTGCTTATGGCTCAAGACCTTTGAAGTAAATCCGAAGATGATAGAGGGGCAACATGCAGCGTGCGGAGGTGCCTCAATAGGCAAGATGGCAGGAGCTCCATGGCCGAAAGGTTCCTTTCCAGAAGTGTCCGAATTATGGCAACGGGAGTGGTTTTACGTCACGGCTCCTAGAAGTGCCTAGTGGGCGGATGCCCCCACTTTCCGCTTGGGCCCCCACTAGGTCTGAGCTGGGGTCTAGCCAAGGACATGCCTATACTGCAAAGCCGCATCCGAGATCTCTTCGAGGGATATTTTAATTTGGTTGCGGTAATACAAGTTATGCTGGTTCGTCAAGTCCAGCCTTGCAAACACCGGCCCCTTCGCTTGTGGGAGTTCAACCCAGAGGGACCGCGTGCTATTCAAAGTTTCCTCGGCCTGACGCATGAGGAGATGTACAAGTCATTCTTTGGACCTCAAGTAGAGTGTCCGGATATTACCGAGGACGTGGGCCTGAGCAGTAACCGTGCCGCCGAACAAGTAAGAAATCTTCTGGCCGAACACACTGTCTTTTATTTGTGACGAAGTTATTTATGAGAGTACCCTTTTTGACCAGGACTGGCTAACAAAGGCGAAGATGATTCGGTGTTTGGCCCCCATCCCCGAGGGTTTGGAAAATCCGGTATTGGAAAAGATGCTCGAGGTTGCACCTTGCCAGGAGCCCTTGAAGGAAGATACCGGGGGGGGGGGGATAATACGGGCGGCCGCGGGCCCCCATCGCTGCCCGTTCCAACCGAGGGAATGAGCGTCTCCACGAAGGAGGACAACCGAGGGAGGAAAAGGACTGCTTCCGAGGATCCGGAAGCCGAAGCCTCCAAACGGGAGAAGAAGTCTCCCATAGAGGGTCCTGCCTTGGGGGGTGCTTTTGCCGCACAAAGTCCGTGGGGGGATGTCACATCCCTAGCTTCAGGCATTGCTCTAGCCTAGCTTCATGTGAGCATCATGTTTAAATTCAAATGAAATTTGAATTGAGGAATTTTCAAAGCCTCAGAAACCTCTAAAAATAACCCACAATTAAATCTTCTCAAATGTGTCCAAGGAAATGTTCCTCTTAGTCTCTGAAAATATTGCAAGGAGGTAAAACTCAAAACAATATTTTTGGTATCTCAGAGTTAATTATTTTGGGCCATTTGAATTAATCCAATAACTATTTGCTTTGGAGTTATATTTAATATATATTAAGTATGACTCCAATAATTCTGGAGGTTTGTGAGTGGCTCTGTATATATTTTAGCAAGCCACATAAAAATCTACAGGATTTATTTAAATGATTTAGTTGCTAAACTAAATCAAAACAAACTACAGAAAATAGAAAAACAGAAAAATAAAGAAAAGAGAAGGGAATTACCTGGCGCTCACCTGTGCTAGCCCAGCCCCCCCTGTGCAGCCCACCTGTGAGGCCCAGCCCAGCTCCCCACCGTCTTCAACCTCTGCCAGTAGGCAGAGGCGTGTCGACGCGCCCGCGCCCGAGCGCCACCTCCTGCTTCCACCTCCTGCTGCCTCCTCCTCCCCTGGTTCCTCCCGTGACGCCACGCAGCCCCGACCCCTCTCACTTCTCCCTGCTCTCTCCCTCTCACTCCCCTGCTCTTTCCCCTCATGGCCGAAGCCGCCATGGCCACTCCGCTGAGAAACACCGCGGCCAGCTACCCCCTCGCTCCCACGATGCATCCCTGAGCTCCGCCCTGACCCCGTGGAGCTACACACGCGACGCACGCGACCAGAGGAGGCCGCAGTCGACCGGAGCGTCGTCGTCTTCATCTCCGGTGCCCGGAGATCGCCGTCGTCAATTCGTCGTTGCAGAGGCTTCCCCGAGCCCACCGAGCTTCTCTCCCGACCCCTCGTGAGCCCCTGTCCATTTCCCCTCTCTCCCCGTGCCCGTCCGTGCCTTCTAACCACCCCGGCTGTCGGAGCCGACAGTTCCTCGCCGCCGGCGATGTCGCAGACGGTGCTAGAGTCACCGTAGCCAACTCCCGAGCACGGCAACGTGCTCAGCACCCTTCCAGGAGCCGAGCGCGCCCACCCGTGCAACCTGCCGTGCCCTCTAGCCCTTCCAGCCGCAACCACCGAGCTCCGGCCGCCGCCTCGCTCGCCGCCGACACCGATTCCGGCCGCCCCGAGCGCAACTGACTCCACCAGGAGCTTCGGCTCGTCCCCAGCTCCTCCTAGATGCCCTCCGCGGCCCATTTGGTCGCCGGAGTGGCCAAAACCACTCTCGCCGCCGCGCTAATGGTCGCCGCCGGCGAAACTCCGGCAGGAGCCGACGTGGCCAGTCATTAGGGCCTAACTACCCCCGCTAACCAACCCCCTAGGCCACTGACAGTGGGCCCCAGGGCTTAGTCAGAGCTAACCAGCCCGGGTCAACGCGGGATTAGTCCCTGTGTCACTGACCAGTGGACCCCACTGGTCAGGTTTGACCCGGGCAGCCCCTGTTGACTTGCTGACGCAAGCATGACGCAGTGCTGATGTCATAATTAATTTTCTGGAATTGTTTAATTCTAAATAATCAGAAAATTCCAGAAAATTGTAAAAACTTCTAAAATTCATAGAAAATTAACCGTAACTCCAAATTAAATAATTTATATATGAAAAATTATCAGAAAAATTCAAGGAATCCATCTGTACCATTTTCATGCATGTTAGAACAACTTATAGCTGCTGTTTAGGACAAATGAATTAAATGGCATTTGAATAATCACATATGGAGTTTGAATTTGAATCTTGTATTCAAACCAACTTCATTTAATCTGTTGCTAGTTGCATTAGCTCAAAACACATTCATATTGCCATGTCATAGCATGCATCATATTGTGCATTGCATTGATTGTGTTTCCTTCTGTGTTGCCGGTATTTGTCCCCTCTCGATAGACGTGATACCGATGATGTGATCGTTGACACTGATGAAGACTCAATGTTATCTTCAGAAGTGCCAGGCAAGCAAAACCCCCTTGTTCATTCCGATACAATCCTACTCTCTCGCTCCTGCTCTCTTTTACTGCATTAGGACAACATCGATTCATCTGTTACTTGCTGCGGTAGTTGAACCCCTTTATCCTCTGCATGACCTGTCATTCCACAGTAATTAGATGAAACCCACTAGCATGAGTAGGAGTTGTTTGAGCCCTGATGTGCCTACTCATTCATGCTTGTTTGTCATGCCTGCTACTGCTTAGAGTTGAGTCAGGTCTGATTCATCGGGGATGAATCAGAGGTGTGTGAACATGTCCTACTGTGTGTGAGCTAAGTGTGTGAACACGATTTGGTAAAGGTAGCGGTGAGAGGCCATGTAGGAGTACATGGTGGGTTGTCTCATTGCAGCCGTCCTCAGGAACTGAGTTCTGTGTTTGTGATCCATGATTCAGCTACTACCACGCATTGGGCCCGAAACCAATGGACCCTCTCGGCTTCTTAATCACCCTTGTCCTCTGTCCAGGAGTTGCAAGTAGTTTCTGGTGTTTGTAGTATGCTGGAGGCCGTGCGCAGCGCTGACCGTAGGGGTGGGCTGTGATGCGGTAGGCACGTGGCACGGTGTACCGGGCGCCCGTTTGGTGTCTCGGGAACCCTGTTCACATCGTTTGGGGCTGTGAGCGAAACTCCGGCCGGATCTCCTCATGGATGGAACCCGAATAGGCGATAAACCTGGACTAGAGACTTGAGTGTTTAGGCAGGTCGTGGCCGACACCCACGTTGGGCTTCCGCTTGAAGGTTGCCGAGTACATGTCGTGTAAACGACGGTAAGTGGTGAGAGCGTGTGTGAAGAAGTACACCCCTGCAGGGTTAATATGATCTATTCGAATAGCCGTGTCCGCGGAAAAGGACTTCTGGGTTGCTTATATCAGTTCATAGACAAGTGAAAGTGGATACCCTAAAATACGCAAGATAAGCGTGAGTGCTATGGATGGCGTTCTCGTAGGGAGACGGGAGCGGATCCATAGTGGTGTATTGATATGGTGAATATGTGGACTCGTGTGCGCCACCTCAAAAAGTTGCATCGCAGTCGTAGTTCAGGTTAGCCACCGAGTCAAAGCTGGCTTGCTGCAGTCAAACTCCACCATCCCCTTTGTTGATAATGATGCATATGTAGATAGATCTGATGTAAGTCTTGCTGGGTACATTTGTACTCACGTTTGCCTATTTTACATTTTTGCAGAGAGACTTCAGTCTCACTAGTAGTTCCACGTGGACTTCGACGTTTAGCTTGATACCTCAGCTACGATCTTGTGCCCTCGGCAGGATCTGATAGATAGTCAGGCTTCTCAGCCTTTTTCATTTATAGATGTCTGTACTCAGACATGATAGCTTCCGCTTGTGCTTTGACTTGTATGCTCTGATTGTTGGGTCGTGAGACCCATGTTTGTAATGTCTCGCTCCTCGGAGCCTAATGAATAATTACTTGAGTCGTAGAGACATGTTGTGATGCCATGTTGTATTTGCACATATCGAGCATATTGTGTGTATGTTATTGAAATGCTTGGTATGTGTGGGATCTGACCACCTAGTTGTTTATCTTTAGTAGCCTCTCTTACCGGGAAATGTCTCCTAGTGTTTCCACTGAGCCATGGTAGCTTGCTACTGCTCCGGAACACTTAGGCTGGCCGGCATGTGTCCTTCTCGTTCCTGTGTCTGTCCCTTCGGGGAAATGTCACGCTTTGAGTACCGGAGTCCTGTTAGCCCGCTACAGCCCGGTTTACCGGAGTCCTGCTAGCCCAGTGCTACAGCCCGGACCCACTTGCTGATGACCGACACGTTCGAAGCTGGGTCATGGATGCCTGTCCCTGTAAGTCTGTGCCGCTTTGGGTTTACGACTAGCCATGTCAGCCCGGGCTCCTTATCATATGGATGCTAGCGACACTGTCATATACGTGTGCCAAAAGGCGCAAACGGTCCCGGGCAAAGGTAAGGCGACACCCGTGGGAATACCGTGCGTGAGGCCGCAAAGTGATATGAGGTGTTACATGCTAGATCGATGTGGCATTGAGTCGGGGTCCTGACAGCGTTGGTATCAGAGCTTGACTGCCTGTAGGATTACCAAGCCAAACTGGTCGAAGTTGAGTCTAGAAATTCTTTAGTTATATAAAGGAATTGATTGTGGGATGGAACGTAAGGCTCTTTTTACTCCTTATACCTCATGCCCTTCTGATCTGAGTCATCTTATCTTTCCTGCGGGGATTAAGAACTAGGCTATCTCTTCCTTCTATTAGGATCACGTGTTACTAATCCGTAGACCTATAGAATTGTTGGACTTAAGCCTCGTTTCAGTCCCTATTACTTCCGTATGTTAAATTGTTGATCTCGAAACCTTGATATTGTGCTTCTGAGTGGTTATGCCACCGTTTTTGTGAATGTCTCAAATCTTTTCTGAGCATTTACAGCCGTTATGCTGTCCGAGTCATCCCAGGTTTCTAAGTAGTCTGATGCAATTGCAAAACCTTTCTTCTGTTTCAATGTTCCATGGGCCAGATTAACCACACTAATCAGTGAGTTGAGGTACTCCGTTACCTTGACATATATGTTGGAGATACTATTATGGCCCTAGGTGTTTAGGGAGTCACCTAGTAATCTAGCAATGTTTTGTGATCCCCAGTGTGATGATTCTGGCTTTTATTCTCGAAAGCATCCCGTGATGCCACTTAGTAGTAGGTATTCTACTCCTTGGGTTTTGAACCCGAGATTCACCCTACTTACTTCATGTTGATAGGAATTGCTAGCTCCCTTAGGTTATTAGTAACCTTTGCGATAGTCCTTAAAATCCGTGGTATCTTCTTCTTCCAAATACCATGAACTACTTATGGCAGAAGTTCCTCGTTGAACTGAAATATCACAACAGGATTATTCTTGATGAGTTCTCCGTTATATATTGTGACTCTGCCAGTTCTACTTTTCTGCATGGGTTATCCGGAAGAAACATGTGAAATTCGTTCGACATGCTAAACCATGCATCCACAACTCAGAAAATCATATGTTCCTTGAGTTGTCTCTCTTTAGTTGCATTCTGACCCTCGTCTATCAATTGATAGTCAAGAGTATGCGTGCGTTCGTTCATCGATGCCTATGACTCTTGTGGTCCGTCAAGCCATTCTATCGCAGAATGACTAGGAGAAACAAACTCCATTACCTCTTCCATATCTAGGATTGGGTCAAAGTAGTTGTGTTCCGCAGATCAAGTTACAATCTAGCTTCTGGTCTGCTCTACCCTGAAGTATTACCCTCTTTATGACATGAATTTCATGAGAATTGCACCACCTTTTGTGAATTCTTGACATAGTGATACTTCTCGCCATCCTTTTTCATTCCTCGGCCCTCATGTTGATGCAACCGGAATACCGACAAATGAATTGTGATGTGTGAAATCAATACTGCTAGCAACTCTGTTGCTTGGTAGTTAAAGGATAATAATTTCATTCTTAGTATGTTGGTTTTCGAATCATCCTTCTAAGACTGATCGTGCTACCTAGTCCTTATTTCGATGCACCCTTCGATTGATGAGTTAGGGTCTTGTCAAGTCCTCACTCATTTGATCATATCGTCTTGCCCTCAAAAGCAAGATTGTTCTCGAGCTTAGTAACACACCGGTGGTTCGTGACTTTCCAAATATCTTCTTGGAGGTGTTACCGGGTTGTCACCTGACCGCTATGTTGAGTTCGTGACCAAGTTGGTTTCTTGTGAACCACCTTCTCTCCAAGAATCGGTGTTAGATATCCCTGAGCTAGTTGGTTAAGCTAGACAACAACTTGGAGAGTTGGAAGATAAAAGCTTGTCTGACTTAGTTCGTTCCAGAGGGATATTCTTGTGTAGTGTGTGTTGAAGAAAGATGATATCTTCATCGATTGGTCCTTGTGATCAGTTGCTGGACCTATTGTCTTATCAATCCTTTGATTTGAGTGTGGGCTATCGTCAAATCAAATCAGTACCAACGATGCTCGTAATGTTGTCTTACTCGTGGTTGATTCCTCGAGCATACACCATTATATCTTTGGTCTGACCAATGCTATCACCGTGTTCACTTAACTATGGAATTCCTTTTAAAAGGAAACCCAGATGAATTGTTGTTGAGCCCATTGACAACATCCTTATCTCCTCCATAATTTTGTTGAACATTAAGCTAGTGTTGGAAATTTTTGAAAGCCTTTGTTCATGCTAGCTCATGAAGCATATGTCCGGATGAAAGATGTGACTTTCTCTAATTCACGTGCACTTGGTGTAAGTTGCCGCCGTGTATCCGAGAAAGATTGTTTTTGCTTCCTTGGAATCATCCCAAGTCAGTCATGCATGTTTGAAGTATACATTGGATTGTGAGATTAGCTACCTCCATTCTATATGTGTCCCGAGCACACCAAGCCACTGATTGATTTGTCCAAGGAGAAGAAGTTCCTTCTTAAGAGTATACCTTATGCAAGGACTTCGATATCCTCGATGATGGTTCCCCTCCTGAATTCGGTAGTGTTTTATTATAAGACTACTTTGTGGTCATGCTTGTCTTGGACAACATGTTCACATGTTTGTAGCAGAACCAGCTCATGTTTTGGAGCTTGCTATCGTAGTTCGTCTCCCGAGAATCTCGCAACGTCATCTCGTCGATTTGTGTTGCAAACTTTCATTTTCTTCCTAGACTCGATGAGTCTGGAATATCCTGACACCAACCAGATCTGAATCTCAGGCAGATATGATGGTTTGGAACATTTCCCAAGAACTATAATATTGGTCGCGCGATAACCGGTAAAGTGGATGTCGTGGCCAACACACCCAGCCGGAAGACCTGTTATTATAATATCTTGATTGAGGAAGTTGGCCACCTCCCCATAGGGATTTCGTAGGATTACTCCCTAGTTGCCCCTATGGATTTCTGTGTTCCGAAGTCCGACCTTTTTACTTGATGTTCTAGATATCAAACCATATCTATGGGTGGGTTACACTAGCACATCAAGGAGGACATTAGAAGCGGAGTGCTAAATGTCTCTCGGTCGATCATCCAGATTTTTATTTCCTTGGCCCCGCTAAGGTGAAATCTGAGAAGGTGTTATCTTCCTTTGCATCTGCATCATCCATCATTAGCCATTATGGTAGCAAGTTGTGTTGCCAGGATCCTTGACACGGATATTGGTAAAACCTTGATGATTGTGGAATTGCTCAAGTTCTTGAGAGCACGCACAAGCGCTACGTGTTACCGTCGACACTAACTAGGTTTGCTCTCAACTTCCTCGGAAATGCTATGACCTCTTCAAACAGTGAATTCACTCCCTATTGTTGGGTTCTTCCCCAGTTACCAGAATCATTCCCAGCATTTGCATTTTGCTCCCAGCTTGCACCGCCAATGTGCCATTCTACCACGGGTCTCTTCCATTTCCGGTGATAAGCAAAAATCATCCATTACGTTGTCTTCAACAAGGTAATCCACATCATCCAAGTTTGAGTATGCCATTCTGCCGACCCCCTCCAAACGATCGCTCGAGAATTGTCTTAGGCTGGTTTAAAGAGTTTCAATGATCTTTGAATCAAAAGTAATTCTTTTTGCCACTTAAGGGGATGTATCTTCGAGTCACCTTTCCCTAAGGTGTATCGTTATGGTATCATGGCAATTCAACTCCTCGCTACGTTGACAACCGATTACCACCTTAAGCGTGAAGTTGTTGTCTACCTAGTGAACTCTCGTCATCTGTCTCACTCCTTTTCTTCGGATCTGTGCTTCGTCTCTCAGCTCAAGAGATGTTGCTATGTCTCATCCCATGAGTTGATCCTAAGTTGTTCGGTCTTCTCGAAGATCGATTGTTCTAGAGTTTCCTTTCCTCTTCTTGTCATGATTAGCTGGAGTTCTCAGAGCAAGACGACAAGACAAAGATGGTGTTCAAATCAACGTTCAATTGAAGTGCAACCGGATCGTGAAGATTATACTAGTTTGCGCTTCCCCTTCAGCTACCCTACGCTTGAATCTCGAGACGAGATTCTTGTTTAGTGGGGGTGAGTTGTCACATCCCTAGCTTCAGGCATTGCTCTAGCCTAGCTTCATGTGAGCATCATGTTTAAATTCAAATGAAATTTGAATTGAGGAATTTTCAAAGCCTCAGAAACCTCTAAAAATAACCAACAATTAAATCTTCTCAAATGTGTCCAAGGAAATGTTCCTCTTAGTCTCTGAAAATATTGCAAGGAGGTAAAACTCAAAACAATATTTTTGGTATCTCAGAGTTAATTATTTTGGGCCATTTGAATTAATCCAATAACTATTTGCTTTGGAGTTATATTTAATATATATTAAGTATGACTCCAATAATTCTGGAGGTTTGTGAGTGGCTCTGTATATATTTTAGCAAGCCACATAAAAATCTACAGGATTTATTTAAATGATTTAGTTGCTAAACTAAATCAAAACAAACTACAGAAAATAGAAAAACAGAAAAATAAAGAAAAGAGAAGGGAATTACCTGGCGCTCACCTGTGCTAGCCCAGCCCCCCCTGTGCAGCCCACCTGTGAGGCCCAGCCCAGCTCCCCACCGTCTTCAACCTCTGCCAGTAGGCAGAGGCGTGTCGACGCGCCCGCGCCCGAGCGCCACCTCCTGCTTCCACCTCCTGCTGCCTCCTCCTCCCCTGGTTCCTCCCGCGACGCCACGCAGCCCCGACCCCTCTCACTTCTCCCTGCTCTCTCCCTCTCACTCCCCTGCTCTTTCCCCTCATGGCCGAAGCCGCCATGGCCACTCCGCTGAGAAACACCGCGGCCAGCTACCCCCTCGCTCCCACAATGCATCCCTGAGCTCCGCCCTGACCCCGTGGAGCTACACACGCGACGCACGCGACCAGAGGAGGCCGCAGTCGACCGGAGCGTCGTCGTCTTCATCTCCGGTGCCCGGAGATCGCCATCGTCAATTCGTCGTTGCAGAGGCTTCCCCGAGCCCACCGAGCTTCTCTCCCGACCCCTCGTGAGCCCCTGTCCATTTCCCCTCTCTCCCCGTGCCCGTCCGTGCCTTCTAACCACCCCGGCTGTCGGAGCCGACAGTTCCTCGCCGCCGGCGATGTCGCAGACGGTGCTAGAGTCACCGTAGCCAACTCCCGAGCACGGCAACGTGCTCAGCACCCTTCCAGGAGCCGAGCGCGCCCACCCGTGCAACCCGCCGTGCCCTCTAGCCCTTCCAGCCGCAACCACCGAGCTCCGGCCGCCGCCTCGCTCGCCGCCGACACCGATTCCGGCCGCCCCGAGCGCAACTGACTCCACCAGGAGCTTCGGCTCGTCCCCAGCTCCTCCTAGATGCCCTCCGCGGCCCATTTGGTCGCCGGAGTGGCCAAAACCACTCTCGCCGCCGCGCTAATGGTCGCCGCCGGCGAAACTCCGGCAGGAGCCGACGTGGCCAGTCATTAGGGCCTAACTACCCCCGCTAACCAACCCCCTAGGCCACTGACAGTGGGCCCCAGGGCTTAGTCAGAGCTAACCAGCCCGGGTCAACGCGGGATTAGTCCCTGTGTCACTGACCAGTGGACCCCACTGGTCAGGTTTGACCCGGGGCAGCCCCTGTTGACTTGCTGACGCAAGCATGACGCAGTGCTGATGTCATAATTAATTTTCTGGAATTGTTTTAATTCTAAATAATCAGAAAATTCCAGAAAATTGTAAAAACTTCTAAAATTCATAGAAAATTAACCGTAACTCCAAATTAAATAATTTATATATGAAAAATTATCAGAAAAATTCAAGGAATCCATCTGTACCATTTTCATGCATGTTAGAACAACTTATAGCTGCTGTTTAGGACAAATGAATTAAATGGCATTTGAATAATCACATATGGAGTTTGAATTTGAATCTTGTATTCAAACCAACTTCATTTAATCTTTTGCTAGTTGCATTAGCTCAAAACACATTCATATTGCCATGTCATAGAATGCATCATATTGTGCATTGCATTGATTGTGTTTCCTTCTGTGTTGCCGGTATTTGTCCCCTCTCGATAGACGTGATACCGATGATGTGATCGTTGACACTGATGAAGACTCAATGTTATCTTCAGAAGTGCCAGGCAAGCAAAACCCCCTTGTTCATTCCGATACAATCCTACTCTCTCGCTCCTGCTCTCTTTTACTGCATTAGGACAACATCGATTCATCTGTTACTTGCTGCGGTAGTTGAACCCCTTTATCCTCAGCATGACCTGTCATTCCACAGTAATTAGATGAAACCCACTAGCATGAGTAGGAGTTGTTTGAGCCCTGATGTGCCTACTCATTCATGCTTGTTTGTCATGCCTGCTACTGCTTAGAGTTGAGTCAGGTCTGATTCATCGGGGATGAATCAGAGGTGTGTGAACATGTCCTATTGTGTGTGAGCTAAGTGTGTGAACACGTTTTGGTAAAGGTAGCGGTGAGAGGCCATGTAGGAGTACATGGTGGGTTGTCTCATTGCAGCCGTCCTCAGGAACTGAGTTCTGTGTTTGTGATCCATGATTCAGCTACTACCACGCATTGGGCCCGAAACCAATGGACCCTCTCGGCTTCTTAATCACCCTTGTCCTCTGTCCAGGAGTTGCAAGTAGTTTCTGGTGTTTGTAGTATGCTGGAGGCCGTGCGCAGCGCTGACCGTAGGGGTGGGCTGTGATGCGGTAGGCACGTGGCACGGTGTACCGGGCGCCCGTTTGGTGTCTCGGGAACCCTGTTCACATCGTTTGGGGCTGTGAGCGAAACTCCGGCCGGATCTCCTCATGGATGGAACCCGAATAGGCGATAAACCTGGACTAGAGACTTGAGTGTTTAGGCAGGTCGTGGCCGACACCCACGTTGGGCTTCCGCTTGAAGGTTGCCGAGTACATGTCGTGTAAACGACGGTAAGTGGTGAGAGCGTGTGTGAAGAAGTACACCCCTGCAGGGTTAATATGATCTATTCGAATAGCCGTGTCCGCGGAAAAGGACTTCTGGGTTACTTATATCAGTTCATAGACAAGTGAAAGTGGATACCCTAAAATACGCAAGATAAGCGTGAGTGCTATGGATGGCGTTCTCGTAGGGAGACGGGAGCGGATCCATAGTGGTGTATTGATATGGTGAATATGTGGACTCGTGTGCGCCACCTCAAAAAGTTGCATCGCGGTCGTAGTTCAGGTTAGCCACCGAGTCAAAGCTGGCTTGCTGCAGTCAAACTCCACCATCCCCTTTGTTGATAATGATGCATATGTAGATAGATCTGATGTAAGTCTTGCTGGGTACATTTGTACTCACGTTTGCCTATTTTACATTTTTGCAGAGAGACTTCAGTCTCACTAGTAGTTCCACGTGGACTTCGACGTTTAGCTTGATACCTCAGCTACGATCTTGTGCCCTCGGCAGGATCTGATAGATAGTCAGGCTTCTCAGCCTTTTTCATTTATAGATGTCTGTACTCAGACATGATAGCTTCCGCTTGCGCTTTGACTTGTATGCTCTGATTGTTGGGTCGTGAGACCCATGTTTGTAATGTCTCGCTCCTCGGAGCCTAATGAATAATTACTTGAGTCGTAGAGACATGTTGTGATGCCATGTTGTATTTGCACATATCGAGCATATTGTGTGTATGTTATTGAAATGCTTGGTATGTGTGGGATCTGACCACCTAGTTGTTTATCTTTAGTAGCCTCTCTTACCGGGAAATGTCTCCTAGTGTTTCCACTGAGCCATGGTAGCTTGCTACTGCTCCGGAGCACTTAGGCTGGCCGGTATGTGTCCTTCTCGTTCCTGTGTCTGTCCCTTCGGGGAAATGTCACGCTTTGAGTACCGGAGTCCTGTTAGCCCGCTACAGCCCGGTTTACCGGAGTCCTGCTAGCCCAGTGCTACAGCCCGGACCCACTTACTGATGACCGACACGTTCGAAGCTGGGTCATGGATGCCTGTCCCTGTAAGTCTGTGCCGCTTTGGGTTTACGACTAGCCATGTCAGCCCGGGCTCCTTATCATATGGATGCTAGCGACACTGTCATATACGTGTGCCAAAAGGCGCAAATGGTCCCAGGCAAAGGTAAGGCGACACCCGTGGGAATACCGTGCGTGAGGCCGCAAAGTGATATGAGGTGTTACATGCTAGATCGATGTGGCATTGAGTCGGGGTCCTGACAGGGGATCAGCCCTGCAACGAGTCGTAAGTGATCCAAAATACTTTAATAGTAAAGGTATGCTATCTTTTTTCTGAGAAAATAACCACCGCATATATCTTGCAGTTCGGGCCTTAGCCCCTCTCAGATGAGCTCGTCTTCGGGGGATCTTCTTCTAGAGATGATGGAGAGCGAAACGCCTCCCCCGGACTCCTCCGCTTAAGAAGCGGGCAACCCCGAAGTGTCGTCACGGAGGTCCTCTCCGGATCCGGTGAGGCCAGAAGGTAATCCCATAGACCCCCGAAGTCCCCAGTGTCCGGCTCCCGAAGAGAGCAGACAAAAGAGTCCGGCACCGTCTGGTGTGCGGTCGGACGTTCTGAGGGAGTTGGTGGGGCGAGCGGCCATCTCAGAAGAACACCGTACGCTGATGGGTACGGTGATGGAGAGAATTTTGTGCGCCTAAAGCGGATTACATGAAGCCTTTGTGAGTCTACTGACAGGCTTTGAGGTACGTGAGACAATATGTGATAGTACTGCACATGTTAGGTGTGCCCTGTGTAGATAGTAGCCCCTGAGACTCTGGTTGTCGTCGAGAACAGCGGCGAACAGAGGATCATATTCCCAGGCAATAACCATACTGCCCCTATGTGCAGGTGGTGGAAGCTCCGGTGGCTAGCCGGACTAGTGAGTTTGCCAAATTAAAATGACAACTGGATGCGGCAGACGCCGACATCGAGCTTGTTAACAAGAGGCTTGATGAGGCACAGGGTAAGTATTATTATCTGGTGAACGCCACACAGTAAGAGCAGCATGATGCCAATATCTTTAACATGTTGTGACTGCAGATGGAGCTGCCACCGTGGAAACCTTGCGGGCAGAACTTTCCTGAGCCAAGGAACAAGCGAGGATTAGTAATGCGGCTGCTTTGAAGGCGGTCGAAGAGTTGAAAGCCGAGAAGGCCGCACATTGCGAGAGCCAAGAGAAGATGGCCAAGATGGCCATAGAATTAAAAGACACTGCCGACTGTTGCCGGGTCCTTGAAAAAGAAAACCGAGCGAAGGCAACGGACCTTGAGAAGGCCACGGCGGCGGACAAAGACACCTGTTCTGCTATGAGAGCGAAGAAGGAGGAGTTGCGGGAAGCCGGGGATATTGCGGCTGGGAAACCCTTCATGTTACGGAGGAAGTTCGGAGATCCACGGTATGCTCCTCGGGATCGGCTGTGGAGTTCGACAGATGCGTATATGGATTTGGCGGCGAGCGCTGCTAATGCAGCCAAGTACTTCCAAGGTGAGATAGATCGTGAAGTGGACAAGCTGTTCTGGTCGCAATTCCACGTTCTAGAGCGTCCGCTTTCATTGACTGACCAGCTAGCCGAATGGGCCGAACTGAATAGGTTGTCCGGACTCGCCATGAGGTCTGTTGTGGATCAGCTATGGCCGGAAAAGCCAAAGCCGAACAACTATTTCAGCTTAGTGCAGCAGTTCCTTGGTGCGGTGCCGCGCATTAATGCGATGAAGAGGTCGGCGTGCATAGAAGGCTCGCGGATGGCCCTTGCCCGTGTTAAAGCATACTGGGCGGAGATGGACGCTACCACTGTTGCGGCGCAGGGTTCGACCATAGGTCGAGTGGCTGCCGAGCATTATTTTGAGGAGGTTCTCGAGGGTGCTCGTTTGATAGAGGCCCAGTGCTCGAAAAATATTATGTTTGAGTGATATGTATTCTCATTGTAAACACAATGCTTTTATGAAGTTTTTATAAGGCTATGTTTATACTTTTGCCTGAAAGTAGTATGATGCCTCCTGTGCGGACGTTTATGTATACATGTGTATAACCTGAAAGATTGCAGCCGTCGGCTTCAACCCCCACGCATATAATGCGGAGGTGCTCGCAAAAAATGCGTGTTCACACTTAACCCAACGTCTTGGTCCTATTAAGGAGGTGATAGCGTAGCGAACGAGGCAACCGGACTATAATGCTTTAACACTTTCACTTAGCCCTAGGAGTTTGGCAGTGGGCCTACTAGATAGCCCCTGGTGGCTCCGCACTCTCCCGATCGCGGGGTGCGTACATGCTTGGCCGGAAAACGGCCCTTCGTTAAGGCATAGGAATTCTAACATTCCGATAGGTCATCGAGTGGTTGACCAGTCTCACGCTATATCATGACAGTAAGTTTTCGGCTTTCTCTACTGAGGTGCTCGTCCGGATGAACCAGGGCACAATTGCAGTAGTTCTCCTGGTGCTACCTTAGCCGGTAAAGCAGAACGTAAGGCACCAAAACACAGGAGCTGGGCAAACCCAACATTTGACCAAAGACAATGATTCGGAGCTGATGAATATAAGGCCAAACTTGCGACGCCGAACACTCCCTAAGATATTTGGTCTTTATGGTATAAACTGGGCCTAAATAGTGCCCTTTGTAAGAAGCCCCTTGTGTCCAAGTACGTGCATTATTCTGGCGTGGCCACATGCTAAGACGTCAGATCCTTCTCAACTGTGCTGAGAATTCGGTGGATATGTATCAACAAGAGATAGTAAAAAAGGTTTACGCAGGGTCTTAATCTAAAAAGAATCCTTGGAGTGGGTCCCTGCTGCACGTCTGCGCCTGTGTCTCCGTTGTGCCGTATCTTGGACGGGTGTAGCACGATGATCATCTGTAAAAGAGAGGAACTTAGGTGAAAAAGTTGTCGTGCAAAAGGATAGTTTTTAAAGAAACTATGTATAATTCAAGATGAGTAAAAATTGCCACTTGTCTGCGTGCGTTGAGCCCCTTGTATTTGTGATAAGGGTGCGACCGTTGATCCGGTATGAATTGCATATAGCTGCGCTGGACTCGTCTAACCGTGTTCGAGGTCTTGACAACCTGATAAATGCTTTAGTTGGTCAGGTCATTTTTAGTGTGCGGCTGCCAAGGCAGCCGCACTCTCTTCGGCGCGCAAAGATCTCTTAATACTTCTGTTCACTGTAATGATGCCACGTGGGCCAAGCATCTTGAGTGTGAGGGAAGCATTGTGCGGTATTGCATTAAAGCAAACGAAAGCTTCGCGTTCGAGTAGTGCTTGATAGCCACTTTGGAACGGAGTGACGTGGAAGGTTAAATGTTTGCTACGGAAGTTATCGGGGAAGCCAAATATAACCTTTAGTAGCAGGGAGCCCGTGCAATGAGCCCCTGGGCCTGGCGTTACTCCTTTAAAGGTAGTATTGCTTTGGCAAATTTTTGTTGGGTCTATCCCCATTTCGTGGATTGTGTCCTGGTATATCAGGTTTAGACTGCTGCCACCGTCCATCAGGACTCGTGTGAAGTGGTGTCCGTCAATTATTGGGTCTAATACCAGGGCAGCCCATCCTGCACGGCAGATACTTGTTGAGTAATCACGATGGTCGAAAGTGATCGGTTGAGACGACCAGTGGCAGGACTCCGCGGTAATAGGCCTTTGGGCATATTTTTCTGGGAGTGCCGTTTTGTTTATTCCTTTGATCATGTGTAACACGTTTACTGTTTTGACTTCTTGTGGAAATTTCTTTTGTTCCCCAGTGTCTTGCTTGAGAGGCTCATCCTCATCTTCGCTTGGTGTATCCTCCCCCTTGTGTACGGCGTTGAGCTTGCCGGACTGCTTGAAGACCCAACATTCTCTGTGGGTATGATTAGCGGGTTTACCAGGGGTGCTATGGATCTGACATATTTGGTCCAGAATTTTGTTTAGGCTGGACAGTTCGTCTCTGGCGCCTTTAGAGGGCGGCTTTTGCTGACCTGGCCGAGAGCTTTTGAATCCGGCGTTTACTGCCGTGCTCTTCGTGCTATCTTCTTTATTCCAGCGTTTGTTATTGCTGTTGCGCCATGATTTCCCATTTCCATCTCTAACTTAAGATGTATTGGGGTCGCTGGTGCTACATCTGGCTAGCCAGCTGTCCTCACCCACGCAAAAGCGGGTCATGAGGCTTGTTAATGCTACCATTGTTCTCGGTTTTTCTTGGCCGAGGTGTCTGGCAAACCATTCGTCACGGACGCTATGCTTAAAAGCTGCCAAGGCTTCGGCGTCCGGACAGTCGACAATTTGGTTCTTTTTAGTAAGAAACCTATTCGAAAGTTTTCGTGCTGACTCTCTGGGAAGTTGAGTTATATGACTCAAATCGTCCGCGTCCGGAGGTCGGACATAAGTCCCTTGAAAATTTGCCCGAAAAGCGTCTTCGAGCTCTTCCCAGCTTCTAATGGAGTTTTCGGGGAGGCTTTTGAGCCAGTGACGAGATGGCCCTTTGAGCTTGAGGGGTAAGTACTTGATGGCGTGGAGATCATCTCCTCGAGCCATATGGATATGGAGGATATAGTCCTCGATCCAGACCCCAGGGTCTGTTGTTCCGTCATATGCCTCTATGTTTATGGGTTTGAATCCCTCTGGAAATTCATGGTCCAGCACCTCGTCGATGAAACATAGGGGGTGTGCGGCACCCCTGTATCTGGGTGTACCGCGTTGTTCAGATGTGTGTTGTGTTACATCATATGCTGGGGCGCGCTTGCGTGGTCCATAGATGGATCTGGTTGCGCCGTCCTTTTGGTGCGAGCCCTCGCGTGTATCGCGTATTGGCTTGTGAGTGGCGTTGTTTGCCGCTCGATGTTGGCCGTGAGGCCGTCTATCCAGCCAGGTGGCTGTTTTGATTTTTGGTTGTGGGGGGTCTGAGGCCTCCTCATCGAATTCAGGTAGCAACTTTCGCTTTGGGTAGCTCTTGGTGGGGCGATTGTCACCGTACTTCGCTGCTGTGTTGAGTACTTTACTCCATCTGATTTGCAGTGTGTCCTGCGCAGCTTTGAGCCTTTGCTTCTGCTTTTTCAGACACCTCGCGGTGGCAACAAGCCTTTGACGGGCATTATGCTGCTCCGGGTGCCTGTCCGGCGTTATGTCGTCCGGTCTATTATCTTTGACAGAATTAGTTTGTTTGGTTTGATTGTCCGTATTGCCGTAGTCCGGCAGTGGTTCGCCCTGCTCCTGTATGATCGTTATTTTTGCCGAGGCGGGATTTGGGGCGGCGCTTGTGCCACCACTTTGACTGCTTCTCGAGGGAACAAGCCTTCGGTGCGTCCTTCCGTTCCTCGTCGTCGTCTTCTTTTGGTGTGTCCACCATGTACACGTCATATGATGAGGTGGACGTCCAACGCCCTGTGGGCGGTGGTTCCTCTTCGCCTCCCGCATCGTCTTCCATACCATCGATGTCTTCGGAGTCGAAGTCGAGCATGTCGGTTGAGTCATCGACAGTGGCTATTAAGTGGGTGGTGGGTGGGCGTCGAATTTCTTCGTCGTCCACATCCCAATCCTGTTGGCCATAATCCGACCAGGGCTCTCCTGACAAATAGAGAGACCTTAGTGAATTCAGAATGTCGCCGAAGGGCGAGTGCTGAAAGATATCCACGGCGGTGAATTCCATGATTGGCGCCCAATCAGATTCGATTGGCAGGGGCGTGGATGGTTCGGAGTCCGGAAAAGAGTCCGGCACCTTGGAGGCACGGGCTGCGTAGAGGTTTAGGCTGGTGTTCGGCTCGATCACCGTTGAGACTGCAGCCCCTGAGGCGGTGTCTAACCACCCGTCCTCGATTGGTGCAGTTGGCTCTAAACTAAGGGTCGGAGCTGATGTGGGCGCGGCTTCTGGGTTACTGTTCGGTGGCAGAGCTAGGTCATACCCATCGCAACTGTGTGGTGCGCCCTGCTGTGGCTCGAATCCGTCGAAGATCAAGTCTCCGCTGATGTCAGCCGTGTAGTTCAAACTTCCAAACCTGACCTGATGGCCAGGGGCGTAGCTTTCAATCTGCTTCAGATGGCCAAGCGAATTAGCCCACAGTGCAAAGCCGCCGAATACGAAGATCTGTCCGGGGATAAAAGTCTCACCTTGGACCGCATCGCTATCGATGATAGTAGGAGCCATCAAGCCTAACGGCGACGACACAGAGGAACTCTCAATGAAAGCACCAATGTTGGTGTCAAAACCGGCGGATCTTGGGTAGGGGGTCCCGAACTGTGCGTCTAGGCCGGATGGTAACAGGAGGCAGGGGACACGATGTTTTACCCAGGTTCGGGCCCTCTTGATGGAGGTAAAAGCCTACGTCCTGCTTGATTATTATTGATGATATGGGTAGTACAAGAGTAGATCTACCACGAGATCAGAGAGGCTAAACCCTAGAAGCTAGCCTATGGTATGATTGTATGTTATGGTTGTTGTCCTACGGACTAAAACCCTTCGGTTTATATAGACACTGAAGAGGGTTAGGGTTACACAAGGTTGGTTACAAAGGAGGAGATATCCATATCTGTATTTCCTAGCTTTCCTTCCACGCCAAGTAGAGTCCCATCCGGACATGAGACGAAGTCTTCAATCTTGTATCTTCATAGTCTAACAGTCTGGCCAATGGAGATAGTCCGGCTGTCCAGAGACCCCCTAATCCAGGACTCCCTGAGTAGCGTAAGTATTTCCCTCAGGTTTTGAGAACCAAGGTATCAATCCAGTAGGAGGCCACGCACAAGTCCCTCGCACCTACACAAACAAATAAAATTGTCACAACCAATGCAATAAAGGGGTTGTCAATCCCTTCACGGTCACTTACGAAAGTGAGATCTGATAGATATGATAAGATAATATCTTTGGTATTTTTATGATAAAGATGCAAAGTAAAGAAAGCAAAATAAATGAAAAAGGAAATAGCTTGTTGACGGAAGATAAATATGATGGAAAATAGACCCCTGGGCCAGAGGTTTCACTAGTGGCTTCTCTTGAGAGCATAAGTATTACGGTGGGTAAACAAATTACTGTTGAGCAATTGACAGAATTGAGCATAGTTATGAGAATATCTAGGTATGATCATGTATATAGGCATCATGTCCGAGACAAGTAGACCGACTCCTGCCTGCATCTACTACTATTACTCCACACATTGACCGCTATCCAGGATGCATCTAGAGTATTAAGTCCAAAAGAACAGAGTAACACTTTACGCAAGATGACATGATGCAGAGGGATAAACTCATGCAATATGATATAAACTCCATCTTGTTGTCCTTGATGACAACAATACAATACGTGCCTTGCTACCCCTACTTTCACTGGGAAAGGACACCGCAAGATTGAACCCAAAGCAAAGCACTTCTCCCATTGCAAGAAAGATCAATCTAGTAGGCCAAACCAAACTGATAATTCGAAGAGACTTGCAAAGATAACCAATCATACATAAAATAATTCAGAGAAGATCCAAATATTGTTCATAGATAAACTTGATCATAAACCCACAATTCATCGGTCTCAACAAACACACCGCAAAAGAAGATTACATCGATTAGATCTCCACAAGAGAGGGGAAGAACATTGTATTGAGATCCAAAAAGAGAGAAAAAGCCATCTAGCTAATAACTATGGACCCGAAGGTCTGAAGTAAACTACTCACACTTCATCGGAGAGGCTATGGTGTTGATGTAGAAGCCCTCTGTGATTGATGCCCCCTCCGTCGGAGCTCCGGAAAAGGCCCCAAGATGGGATCTCACGGGTACAGAAAATTACGGCGGTGGAATTAGGGTTTTGGCTTCGTATCTGGTAGTTTGGGGGTACGTAGGTATATATAGGAGGAAGAAGTATGTCGATGGACCAACATGGGCCCCACGAGGGTGGAAGGCGTGCCTGGGGGGGGGGGGGTAGGCGCGCCCCCTACCTTGTGCCCTCCTGGTTGCTTTCTTGACATAGGGTCCAAGTCCTCTAAATCATGTTCGTTCCGAAAATCACGTTCCCGAAGGTTTCATTCCGTTTGTACTCCGTTTGATATTCTTTTTCTGCGTAACTCTGAAATAGTCAAAAAACAACAATTCTGGACTGGGCCTCCGGTTAATAGGTTAGTCCCAAAAATAATATAGAAGTGTATAATAAAGCCCAATAATGTCCAAAATAGGATATAATATAGCATGGAACAATAAAAAATTATAGATACGTTGGAGATGTATCAATCATCCCCAAGCTTAATTACTGCTCGTCCTCGAGTAGGTAAATGATAAAAAACATAATTTTTGATGTGGAATTCTACTTGGCATAATTTCAATGTAATTATCTTAATTGTGGTATGAATATTCAGATCTGAAAGATTGAAGACAAAAGTTCAATATTGACATAGAAATAATAATACTTCAAGCATACTAACTAAGCAATTATGTCTCTTCAAAATAACATGGCCAAAGAAAGTTATCCCTACAAAATCATATAGTCTGGTTATGCTCCATCTTCACCACACAAAGTATTTAAATCATGCACAACCCCGATGACAAGCCAAGCAATTGTTTCATACTTTTGGTGTTCTCAAACTTTTTCAATCTTCACGCAATACATGAGCGTGAGCCATGGACATAGCACTATAGGTGGAATAGAATGGTGGTTGTGGAGAAGACAAAAAGGGAGAAGATAGTCTCACATCAACTAGGCTTATCTACGGGCTATGGAGATGCCCATCAATAGATATCAATGTGAGTGAGTAGGAATTGTCATGCAACAGATGCACTAGAGCTATAAGTATATGAAAGCTCAACAAAAGAAACTAGTGGGTGTGCGTACAACTCGTTTTCTCATGAAGACCTAGGGCATTTTGAGGAAGCCCATCATTGGAATATTCAAGCCAAAATCTATAATGAAAAATTCCCACTAGTATATGAAAGTGATAACATAGGAGACTCTCTATCATGAAGATCATGGTGCTACTTTGAAGCACAAGTGTGGAAAAAGGATAGTAGTATTGTCCCTTTATATATATATATATATATATATATATATATATATATATTTTGGGCCTTCTTTTTTTTATTTAGCCTTTCTTTTTTTGGGACAATACTCTATGAATTATGATCATCACACTTCTATTTATTTACAACTCAATGATTACAACTCGATACTAGAACAAAGTATGACTCTATATGAATGCCTCCGGCGGTATACCGGGATAGCAATGATGCATGAGTGACTTGTATGAAAGAATTCAGAATGGTGGCTTTGCCACAACTAAAATGTCAACTACATGATCATGCAAAGCAATATGACAATGATGGAGCATGTCATAGTAAACATAATGGTGGAAAGTTGCATGGAAATATATCTCGGAATGGCTATGGAAATGCCATGATAGGTAGGTATGGTGGGTGTTTTGAGGAAGGTATATGGTGGGTTTATGATACCGGCGAAAGGTGCGCGGTATTAGAGAGGCTAGCAATGGTGGAAGGGTGAGAGTGCGTATAATCCATGGACTCAATATTAGTCATAAAGAACTCACATACTTATTGCAAAAATCTATTAGTTATCGAAGCAAAGTACTACGCACATGCTCCTAGGAGGATAGATTGGTAGGAAAAGACCATCGCTCGTCCCCGACCGCCACTCATAAGGAAGACAATCAATAAATAAATAATGCTGCAACTTCTTCACATAACGGTTCACCATACATGCATGCTACGGGAATCACAAACTTCAACACAAGAATTTCTCAAATTCACAACTACTCAACTAGCACGACTCTAATATCACCATCTCCATATCTCAAAACAGTTATCAAGTATCAAACTTCTCTTAGTATTCAGCATGCTCGTAAGATTTTTTATTAATCGTGAATGCCTAACATAATTAAAGCAAATTACCACGCTGTTTTATAGGACTCTAAAAATAATCTAAGTTAAGCATGAGAGAACAATAGTTTCTATAAAACAAATCCACCACCGTGCCCTAAAAGATATAAGTGAAGTACTAGAGCAAAAACTACATAACTCAAAAGATATAAGTGAAGCACATAGAGTATTCTAACAATTTTTGAATCATGTGTGTCTCTCTCAAAAGGTGTTTACGGCAAGGAATATTGTGGAAATATAAAAAATAAGGAATCAAATAATACAAGACGCTCCAAGCAAAACACATATCATGTGGTAAATAAAAATATAGCTCCAAGTAAAGTTACCGATGGAAGTAGACGAAAGAGGGGATGCCTTCCGGGGCATCCCCAAGCTTTGGCTTTTAGGTGTCCTTAGATTATATTGGGGTACCATGGGCATCCCCAAGCTTAGGCTCTTTCCACTCCTTGTTCCATAATCCATCAAATCTTTTAACCAAAACTTGAAAACTTCACAACACAAAACTTAAAGTAGAAAATCTCGTGAGCTCCGTTAGCGAAAGAAAACAAAACACCACTTCAAGGTACTGTAATGAACTCATTATTTATTTATATTGGTGTTAAACCTACTGTATTCCAACTTCTCTATGGTTTCTAAACTATTTTACTAGCCATACATTCATCAAAATAAGAAAACTACACATGAAAAACAGAATCTGTCAAAAACAGAACACTCTGTAGTAATCTGTATCTAACGCAAGTTCTGGAACCCCAAAAATTCTAAAATAAATTTCTGGACGTGAGGAATTTATCTATTAATCATCTGCGAAAATAATTAACTAAATAGCACTTTCCAAATAAAAATGGCATCAATTCTTGTGAGTGCTAAAGTTTCTGTTTTTTACAGCAAGATTAGAAAGACTTTCCCCAAGTCTTCCCAACGGTTCTACTTGGCACAAACACTAATTAAACACAAAAAACACAACCAAAACAGAGTCTAGATAAATTATTTATTACTAAACAGGAGCAAAAAGCAAGGAATAAAAATAAAATTGGGTTGCCTCCCAACAAGCGTTTAACGCCCCTAGCTAGGCATAAAAGCAAGGATAGATCTAGGTGTCGCCATAATAATAGGATAGATAATTAAAACTCATTTAATATTCTGTACGTTCGGCAGCTAGTTGTCTTTCAGGCAAGAAAAAGTAATCAAAAGGGCTAAATTTAATGGGACAAAAGTCCCCAAGATCAACTATAGGAGGTATAGGTTCCTCCTTCGGCCCTTCGTGTTGCACAACCAATTCATCATTATAAGCATTCTTTTGATAGAACTTTGTGAGCCTAAACTCGAGAGAATATCCTAGATCATTATTTCGAATAGCCAAATCATTATTAAGTTCAGAAATTCTATCAACTAGAACATTGGTGGGAACCCTTTTTCTAAGATTTTCATTGAAAGCAACAGAGTCTAGAGATTGAAAACGCATTATTTCTTCTTGATCAAAAAGGATAGCCTCTATGGGAGGACGGCCAATGTCCATCCTATAATGCGCAAATATTTATTTGGCCTCTTTTATTATAAATCTAAACTCACGAGCCAAAAATATAGTAGTAGCACGCTTAACAGAAGAATGCTCAATATTAGAAAATTCTAGAAAAATCCTTTGTATGCAAGGATGCATGTGCATAAATTGTCTTTCAAGTTCAACTACAAGCATGGCGATAGCGTCCACAAGGCTACTAGTTCTATGAAGAATAGAACTACTCGTAGAAGGCAAAGCACCGACACAAGTAATGAAATCTTGGATAACTCGTTTTCCAATAATATTACCACTACCAATTTGGAATTTTTTTGTATGTAAGATATGGGGTTCTTCAGCAGGAGCATCAGAATTTTCCATGATATTATTATTGTCCATAACGACAATAATTTCCCCAATTTCAGACATAACGACAGAAAGTGCAAGGGGCAAAAAGAAGGAGGAAGGCGAACGGAAAGAGAGGGCGAATAAAACGGCAAGGGTGAGGTGGGGGAGAGGAAAACGAGATGCAAATGGCAAATAATGTAATGCGGGAGATAAGGGTTTGTGATGGGTACTTGGTATGTTGACTTTTGCGTAGACTCCCCGGAAATGGCGCCAGAAATCCTTCTTGCTACCTCTTGAGCACTGCATTGGTTTTCCCTTGAAGAGGAAAGGGTGATGCAGCAAAGTAGCGTAAGTATTTCCCTCAGTTTTTGAGAACCAATGTATCAATCCAGTAGGAGTCCACGCACGAGTCCCTCGCACCTACAAAAACAAATAAAATCCTCGCAACCAACGCGATAAAGGGGTTGTCAATCCCTTCACGGTCACTTACGAAAGTGAGATCTGATAGATATGATAAGATAATTGTTTTGGTATTTTTGTGATAAAGATGCAAAGTAAAGAAAGAAAAATAAACCGAAAAAGAAATAGCTTGTTGACGGAAGATAAATATGAAGGAAAATAGACCCGGGGGCCATAGGTTTCACCAGTGGCTTCTCTCGAGAGCATAAGTATTACAGTGGGTAAACAAATTACTGTTAAGCAATTGATAGAATTGAGCATAGTTATGAGAATATCTAGGTATGATCATGTATATAGGCATCACGTCCGAGACAAGTAGACCGACTCCTGCCCGCATCTACTACTATTACTCCACACATCGACCGCTATCCAGCATGCATCTAGAGTATTAAGTTCAAGAGAACAGAGTAACGCTTTAAGCAAGATGACATGATGTAGAGGGATAAACTCATGCAATATTAAACCCCATCTTGTTATCCTCGATGGTAACAATACAATACGTGCCTTGCTGCCCCTACTGTCACTGGGAAATGACACCGCAAGATTGAAGCCAAAGCTAAGCACTTCTCCCATTGCAAGAAAGATCAATCTAGTAGTCCAAACCAAACTGATAATTCGAAGAGACTTGCAAAGATAACCAATCATACATAAAAGAATTCAGAGAAGATTCAAATATTATTCATAGATAAACTTGATCATAAACCCACAATTCATCGGTCTTAACAAACACACCGCAAAAGAAGATTACATCGAATAGATCTCCACAAGAGAGGGGGAGAACTTTGTATTGCGATCCAAAAAGAGAGAAAAAGCCATCTAGATAATAACTATGGACCCGAAGGTCTGAAGTAAACTACTCACACTTCATCGAAGAAGCTATGGTGTTGATGTAGAAGCCCTCCGTGATCGATGCCCCCTCCGGCGGAGCTCCGGAAAAGGCCCCAAGATGGGATCTCACGGGTACAGAAAGTTACGGCGGTGGAATTAGGGTTTTGGCTCCGTATCTGGTAGTTTGGGGGTACGTAGGTATATATAGGAGGAAGAAGTATGTTGGTGGACCAACATGGGCCCCACGAGGGTGGACGGTGTGCCTGGGGGGGGGGGGGTAGGCGCACCCCCTACCTCGTGCCCTCCTATTTGCTTTCTTGACATAGGGTCCAAGTCCTCTGGATCATGTTCGTTCTGAAAATCACGTTCCCGAAGGTTTCATTCCGTTTGGACTCCGTTTGATATTCTTTTTCTGCGAAACTCTGAAATAGGCAAAAAAACAGCAATTCTGGGCTAGGCCTCCGGTTAATAGGTTAGTCCCAAAAATAATATAGAAGTGTATAATAAAGCCCAATAATGTCCAAAACAGGATATAATATAGCATGGAACAATCAAAAATTATAGACACATTGGAGACGTATCACCTGTGCTGTCGTAGAAGTGTTCCATGAAATTACCAAAATTATCATCACGGAAGTGTCCACTTCCATGATGAGAAATCACGCGTCATAGAAGTGCTTTCGTCAAGGGTGACCGACATGTGGCATCCACCGTAACGGGATGCCGTTAAGCTATCGGGTCCGGTTTTGGATCCGATATCCTGTTAATAGCCCGGACCAATGGGAATATTTCACGTGTAAAATTCTCATTGGCCGGAGGAAACACGTGTCGGCTCAACGTTCGGACATATGTCATCCACTCATTGGACAGGAGGCGCCAATGATACGTCGACACGTGGCACGGCCCAACAGAGGCCCATTCCGGTGAAAAGGCCGGCCCGTTTGACTTGGTCAAAGGTAATGGGCCGACCCGCGGAAAGCTTGTTAACGACCTATTCGTATATAGCCCGTTTACGACCCGTTTACTACCGGCCCATTACGACCTATCGGAATTAAGCCCAGTAGCTTCATCTGGGCCGTCCAATATGATTCCAGCCCGTTGTAACTTCTGGCCCATGTATGGCCCATGATGTCTTTCGGCCCATATGAGGCCCTTTGTAACTCTCGGCCCACTAAAGGCCCGAGATGAAACTGGCCCATAATGAACAGTGTATGGATTTATACTCATTAACGACCCATTATTCCGTCGGCCGTTTCCAGCCCGTGTTAACTTTCGGCCTTCTAAGGGCCCATTTATTCTTGTGCTCATTTCTAGAATTCGGTTAGATATGGTCCGTTACTGGCCTGTTCCGTTTGTGGGCCAAATACAGCTCGTGGTTACATTAGGCCCGTTTGTGGCCCGTTAACCCGGTGGGCTGTTTTCATAGTGTTATCAAATACGGCGTATTAACGGCCCGTTATGGTCCATGAATAGTACGGCCCATGTTTGGAGAAATTATTATACGCCCCGTAGAAGGCCCATGGATCCTACGGCCCGTAGAAGACCAATGGATCCTACGGCCCGTAGAAGGCCCATAGATCATACGGCCCGTAGAAAGTCCATGGATCCTATGGCCCATAAAAGGCCCATGGATCCTACGGCCCGTAGAAGGCCCACGGATCCTACGGCCCGCAGGAGGCCCATTGTTACAACAGTCCGTGTGTTGCCATGATTATTGTGGCCTAGTTACCAAAACTAGATTATTGTGGCCACTAAAAAACGCGGAAAAAGAACTGCAGTGACTACAAGCAAACAACTAAACAAGACAATAAGGAAATAAATAAGCAAGCAACTAACGCTAGCCTATTACAGCTATTACACATATTACATCCACTGGGCATCAAAGTTCGCCACCAGTGCAAATATAGGGAACAAAGCAGCATATTACATACACTGGCCGTCAAAATTGGCCACCAATGAAAATAAACGCAGCAGCAAAACAAGTCCATAATTGAAACAACTTTAGAAGAGCTCAAGAAACGCTATCTTGGGTATCCACCATGCTGGCAATAAGCTTAGCAAGCTTATTAGCTTTGTCCTGTTTGGTGCTAAAATCCTCCAACGCTTGCTGTTGCACCAGAAAGTATGCATCTGAATGCTCTAGGGACTTCCGCAGTCCTTCCGCTTCTTTTCGCAGCACAGCTGATCGATGTCTTTCAGCTTGTAGTTGAGACTCAAGAAACCGAACTGATTTAGACAGTGAGTTTGAATAGCTTGTGCAAGCAGTAGTGGCCAGTAACTCGAATAGTAAACCAAGACATGACTTTGGGGTTGCCTCACTATCTTCAAGATAGTTTTCCTTAGCTGTTTTATCAGCTTTGTTTGAGACCAACAAGGATGTCTCACGATCCTGAACCTTATCTGCATTACTTCCTTTATCATTGCTTAATAAGGCATTCTTCCCCAATATTCTGTCAGCATTCTAAAAGAAGATACAAGCAAACACATAACATGTTTAGCATGTAGTAGTATACGAAACTCATTTCGGTGAACCAGTTCATTAGTAAGGTGGACAAGATTAAACTACCAAGTCTTCTATTGCCAAGTAGTACATTATAAAAGCATCAAACAAACATATATCTATGTCCTATGGTCACTGCATTGTCTTGCCAAATCAAAATAGAGACACGGTTCAAATCATATCAGTTCAAGAGAAAGCAGCACTGAAAGAATACAAAGCGTGGGAAACTAAATGGCACAACAAGATTTCATATGGGTACCACGTGTCTACATGTACAACAACACTATTGGCCCTGTTATGATGCTAGTAATGTGCATGATATGAGAAGTCAACTGTATACACAATTGAAATCAACAAAGGTATTTGTAAGAGCAAACCTGTTAAAGAAACATGCGTAAACATATACCTGTTGTGCCATTGGAGTTTCCATTGGATAGTTCAATTTAAAAATAATTTTGTATGAGTAAATATAGTGATACAAGAGAAAAGCAGTATGCACGATATCAATGGAATCTGAAATGAGAACTGTTGTTCTTCAGGTTTAAGCACTTGTTCTACATGAACAGAGTACAATAAGACGCAAGCATATAGTACTTAAAATAAAATGAGCTCATAAACGTTACCACATTCTTGGTTCGGGACCAGTAAAGAACAAGGCGTTCCCAGTCATTGTCCAGTAAATGTGTCTCAGGAGAACGTAAGGGAATTTGATGAGTTTCTTTGCCAGTGAAGTATGTTTTCTTCAGGTAATTCCGATACTGCCACCAAGCATTCTTCAAGATAGCAGAGGTATTAGCACAGGTTACCTCATCCTGAGTTTCCAAATCGGTCCTTCTCTATAGAGAAAATGGGAAAATTTGCTGTATTATAAAAATTGCCATGAATAACATTACTTACACATAACTCCTGGACAAACACCTACAACTGTCGTTTTCCTTCATCTTCAGTATAATATTTCCATGATGGGAAGATAAGCACATAGGATTTAACAACATCAAATGCGATAGATGCTAAACTATGAAGGGCTAGTTTTGCTTCCTCCACAGGAATAGGTGTACTAACAGGTGGAGTTGGGGTTCGCCGTGGTAGTACTAGCGCTTTGGGCACTAGAGCTGCCTTACTAACTGCTCTTTTTTGGGAGCTCTGTGGTGGAGATGGTGCTATGTCAACAGGAACTGGGTTACTATCTGCTAGGGTTGGGGTTAGATAGGGTGAAGCTGGTTCTTTATCCATCACACTAGGGGTAAAATCTGCGGGAGTCTGGGTTATGTGTGGTAGGGATGGTTGATGACCCACAAGTATAGGGGATCTATCGTAGTCCTTTTGATAAGTAAGAGTGTCGAACCCAACGAGGAGCAGAAGGAAATGATAAGCGGTTTTCAGCAAGGTATTCTCTGCAAGTACTGAAATAAGTGGTAACAGATAGTTTTGTGATAAGATAGACTGTAACGAGCAACAAGTAACAAAAATAAATAAAGTGCAGCAAGGTGGTCCAATCCTTTTGTAGCAAAGGACAAGCCGGAACAAACTCTTATAATAGGAAAAGCACTCCCGAGGACACATGGGAATATCGTCAAGCTAGTTTTCATCATGTTCATATGATTCGCGTTCGATACTTTGATAATTTGATATGTGGGTGGACCGGTGCTTGGGTGCTGTTCTTACTTGAACAAGCATCCCACTTATGATTAACCTCTATTGCAAGCATCCGCAACTACAACAAAAGTATTAAGGTAAACCTAACCATAGCATGAAACATATGGATCCAAATCAGCCCCTTACGAAGCAACGCATAAACTAGGGTTTAAGCTTCTGTCACTCTAGCAACCCATCATCTACTTATTACTTCCCAATGCCTTCCTCTAGGCCCAAATAATGGTGAAGTGTTATGTAGTCGACGTTCACATAACACCACTAGAGGCTAGACAACATACATCTTATCAAAATATCAAACGAATACCAAATTCACATGACTACTAATAGCAAGACTTCTCCCTTGTCCTCAGGAACAAACGTAATTACTCACAAAGCATATTCATGTTCATAATCAGAGGGGTAATAATATGCATATAGGATCTGAACATATGATCTTCCACCAAATAAACCAACTAGCATCAACTACAAGGAGTAATCAACACTACTAGCAACCTACTAGCACCAATCCCGGACTTTGAGACAAGAATTGGATACAAGAGATGAACTAGGGTTTGGAGATGAGATGGTGCTGGTGAAGATGTTGATGGAGATTGCCCTCTCCCGATGAGAGGAGCGTTGGTGATGACGATGGTGATGATTTCCCCCTCCGGAGGGAAGTATCCCCGGCAGAACAGCTCTGCCGGAGCTCTAGATTGGATCCGCCAAGGTTCCGCCTCGTGGCGGCGGAGTCTCGTCCCGAAAAGTTCCTCTTATTTTTTTCTCATCGAAAGACTTCATATAGGAGAAGATGGACGTCGGAGAGCCACCAGGGGGCCCACGAGGTAGGGGGCGCGCCCTAGGGGGGGCGCCCCCCACCCTCGTGAGCAGGGTGTGGGCCCCCTGGCCTTCATCTTTGGCGAGGATTTTTCTTTATTTATTTTAAGACGTTCCGTGGAGTTTCAGGACTTTTGGAGTTGCGCAGAATAGGTCTCTAATATTTGCTCCTTTTCCAGCCCAGAATTCCAGCTGCCGGCATTCTCCCTCCTTATGTAAACCTTGTAAAATAAGAGAGAATAGCCATAAGTATTGTGACATAAAGTGAAATAACAGTCCATAATGCAATAAATATCGATATAAAAGCATGATGCAAAATGGACGTATCAACTCCCCCAAGCTTAGACCTCGCTTGTCCTCAAGCGAAAAGCCGATAACAATAAATATGTCCTCATGTTTAGAGGTAGAGGCGTCGATAAAAATAAAATACGGACATGAAGGCATCATGATTATTCTCATAACAGCAACATATATAGATTTTGTCATATGATTACTTATGTTCAAGTGATGATCTATTCACAATGCAAAAGTATAAATCATAAACCTTATTGGGCTCCGACAAACTATAATCTCAGTCATTGAAGCAATTGCAATTTATCATAACATCGGAAAGAGTCTATGTCAGAGCTAAAAAGCAAGTCCACATACTCAACTATCATTTAGTCCTCCATAATTGCTAACACTCACGCAATACTTGTGGTTACGGAGTTTTAATCGGACACAGAGAAAGATAGGGGCTTATAGTTTTGCCCCACAACCTTTTACCTCAAGGGTAATGTCAACAATAATGGTTCATGCTCCCCTACATCCAATTATATATATATATATATCATGTTCTTTCCAACATGCTGAGCTTGCCAAAGGATAAAATGAAAAAGAAAAGGTGAAGATCACCATGACTCTTGCATAAGGTAGAAGATAATAATAAAGGATAGGCCCTTCGCAGAGGGAAGCAGAGGTTGCCATGCGCTTTTATGGTTGGATGCATAAAATCTCAATGCGAAAGAACGTCACTTTATATTGCCCCTTGTGATATGAACCTTTATTATGCAGTCCGTCGCTTTTATTACTTCCACATCACAAGATCGTATAAAGCTTATTTCTCCCACACCAATCAATCATACATATTTAGAGCAATTTTTATTGCTTTGCACCGATGACAACTTACTTGAAGGATCTTACTCAATCCATAGGTAGATATGGTGGACTCTCATGGCAAAACTGGTTTAGGGTATTTGGAAGCACAAGTAGTATTTCTACTTGGTGCTGAGAATTTGGCTAGCATGAGGGGGAAAGGCAAGCTCAACAAGTTAGAGGATCCATGACAACATACTTTATCTCAGATATAAGAAAGACATAACTCATTACGTTGTCTTCCTTGTCCAACATCAACTCTTTAGCATGTCATATTTTAATGAGTGCTCCCAATCATAAAAGATGTCAATGATAATATATCTATATGTGAAAACCTCTCTTTCCTTATTACTTCCTATTAATTGCAACAATGACCAAAGCTATGTCTGCCAACTCCCAACAACTTTTAATCATCATACTCTTTCTATGTGAAGTCATTACTCTCAATAAGATCAATATGAACTTTTTGTTTCTTTTTATTCTTTTCTCATTTCTTTTATTCACCCAAGATCATGGCAAAATAATCAAGCCCTTGACTCAACACTAATCTTTATTATATATAGCTCACGGACTCGATTACATAGAGAGATCATAAAGCAAAACTCAAAACTAGATCATGCCATAAACTTTATTCTACTAGATCAGGATACTACTAATAGGATCGAACTAAGAAAAACGGTAAAGATAGGAGTTGTGATTGTGATACGATACCGGGGCACCTCCCCCAAGCTTGGCAGTTGCCAAGGGGAGTGCCCATACCCATGTGATTATGTCTCCTTTGTCGGTGAAGAAGGTGGTGGTGATGTTGGCTTAGTTGATGGCTTAGGCTTCTCCCTTAATTTGCGCTTGAGGACGGCATTTTGATCCCTCAGATCATCAATCTCCCACTCCAGGGTTAATATCTTTTTGCATAGGTCCTGCTTATTTTCCTGCAAGAGACGAAAAGGGATAAACTCGAACTTGGGTTTCTTTACCCTATCAGGGAGACTTGACTTTTTGAACTCCACGTGCATGTCCCCAGGTTGAGGTAATGGTGCTTCATCTTCATCTGAGCTCGTCTCCTCCTTCCCCTTGGGTTCATAGTCCTCTTCTTCCTCCGTGGTCCATCCATCGTGTTCCACATCTCCATAGACCTTTGGATTTGCTAAGTAATCATCCACATAGCTTTCTCCTTCCGAATCCTGGGAAGACATGTTGATTTAATCTGCAACGGGACAGCTCGAAACGAAAACAGAGGATATTTGCGTGATACGGGAGTCAAAACCTTCGGGAGAATATATAATGAATTTTTACCGACCAAAATACGTAACGTGCAAGAAAACGGAGTCCGGAAGGCACACGAGGTGCTCACGAGGTAGGGGGCGCGCCCAGGGGGTAGGGCGCGCCCACCACCCTCGTGGGGCCCTCGTGTCCTTCCCGGACTGCTACTTATTTTTCTATTTTTCTAAATATTCCAAAACGGAGAAATATTGCCTTAAAAATTGTTTTGGAGTCGGTTTACTTACCGTACCACATACCTATTCCTTTTCGGAGTCTGAAACGTTCCGGAAAGTGTCCCTTATGTATTCCTCCGGGGTTACGGTTTCAATAATATTGGTTTCAACATTTATGGGATTACCTGAGATATAATGTTTGATTCTTTGACCGTTTACCACCTTCGGATTTGTGCCCTCGAAGTTGTTGATTTTTATGGCACCGGAACGATAGACCTCTTCGATAACATAGGGGCCTTCCCATTTAGAGAGAAGTTTTCCTGCAAAAAATCTTAAACGAGAGTTGTATAGCAATACATAATCACCTACATTAAACTCACGCTTTTGTATCCTTTTGTCATGCCATCTTTTAACTTTTTCTTTAAACAACTTGGCATTTTCATAAGCTTGGGTTCTCCATTCATCAAGTGAGCTAATATCAAATAACCTCTTCTCACCGGCAAGTTTAAAATCATAGTTGAGCTCTTTAATAGCCCAATATGCCTTATGTTCTAGTTCGAGAGGTAAGTGACATGCTTTTCCATAAACCATTTTATACGGAGACATACCCATAGGATTTTTGTATGCAGTTCTATAAGCCCATAATGCATCATCAAGTTTCTTAGACCAATTCTTTCTAGACCTATTAACAGTCTTTTGCAAAATTAATTTGAGCTCTCTATTGCTCAACTCTACTTGACCACTAGACTGTGGGTGATAAGGAGATGCAATTCTATGATTAACATCATATTTAGCAAGCATTTTACGGAAAGCACCATGAATAAAGTGTGAACCACCATCAGTCATTAAATATCTAGGGACTCCAAACCTCGGAAAAATAACTTCTTTAAGCATTTTAATAGAAGTGTTATGATCAGCACTACTAGTTGGAATAGCTTCTACCCACTTAGTAACGTAATCAACAGCAACTAAAATATGTGTGTATCCATTAGAGGCAGGAAAAGGTCCCATATAATCAAAGCCCCAAACATCAAACGGTTCAATAACAAGAGAATAATTCATAGGCATTTCTTGACGTCTACTAATATTACCAATTCTTTGACATTCATCACAAGACAAGACAAACTTACGGGCATCCTTGAAGAGAGTAGGCCAATAAAAACCAGATTGCAATACCTTATGTGCAGTTCTATCTCCAGCGTGGTGTCCTCCATAAGACTCGGAATGACACTTGCGTAGGATCTGTTCCTGTTCATGCTCAGGTACACAACGTCTAATAACACCATCTACTCCTTCTTTATAAAGATGTGGGTCATCCCAAAAGTAATGTCTTAAATCATAGAAAAACTTTTTCTTTTGCTGGTATGTGAAGCTAGGTGGTATAAACTTAGCAACAATATAATTAGCATAATCAGCATACCATGGAGTACTACGAGAAGTACTTATAACATTTAATTGTTCATCAGGAAAGTCATCATTAATAGGTAGTGGGTCATCAAGAATATTTTCTAACCTAGACAAGTTGTCTGCAACGGGGTTCTCAGCTCCCTTTCTATCAACAATATGCAAATCAAATTCTTGTAGCAAGAGAACCCATCTAATAAGTCTAGGTTTAGCATCTTTCTTTTCCATAAGATATTTAATAGCAGCATGATCAGTGTGAATAGTTACTTTAGAATCAACAATATAAGATCTGAACTTATCACAAGCAAATACAACTGCTAAAAGCTCTTTTTCAGTAGTAGCATAATTTCTTTGAGCATTGTCTAGAGTCTTACTAGCATAATGAATAACATTTAATTTCTTATCAACTCTTTGCCCTAGAACAGCACCTACAGCATAATCACTAGCATCACACATAATTTCAAAGGGTAAATTCCAATCAGGTGGCTGAACAACAGGTGCAGAGACTAATGCTTTCTTAAGTATTTCAAATGCTTCTACACAATCATCATCAAAGACAAATGGTATATCTTTTTGCAATAAATTAGTCAGAGGCCGAGAAATTTTTGAGAAGTCCTTAATGAACCTCCTGTAAAATCCGGCGTGACCAAGGAAACTTCTTATACCTTTGATGTCCTTGGGACATGGCATCTTTTCAATAGCATCAACCTTGGCTTTATCAACTTCAATACCTCTTTCAGAAACTTTGTGCCCCAAGACAATACCTTCATTAACCATAAAGTGGCACTTTTCCCAATTCAAGACAAGATTAGTTTCTTCACATCTCTGCAAAACTCGATCAAGATTGCTCAAGCAATCATCAAAAGAGGAACCATAGACGGAAAAGTCGTCCATGAAAACCTCACAAATCTTTTCACAAAAGTCAGAGAATATAGCCATCATGCATCTTTGAAAGGTAGCAGGTGCATTACATAAACCAAAAGGCATACGTCTATAAGCAAAAGTACCAAAAGGGCATGTAAAAGTAGTCTTTGATTGATCTCTAGCCGACACAGGTATTTGAGAGAAACCAGAATAACCATCTAGAAAGCAATAGTGTGTATGTTTGCATAATCTTTCTAGCATTTGATCAATAAAAGGTAAGGGGTAATGATCTTTCTTAGTAGCTTTATTTAATTTGCGGAAATCAATTACCATCCTATAACCTGTGATAATTCTTTGTGGAATCAATTCATCTTTATCATTAGGAACAACAGTAATACCTCCCTTCTTAGGGACACAATGGACAGGACTTACCCACTCACTATCAGCAACGGGATAGATTATACCTGCCTCCAGAAGCTTGAGTATTTCTTTTCTTACCACTTCTTTCATTTTAGGATTCAGACGTCGTTGAGGATCACGAACTGGTTTGGCATCTGCTTCCAAATTTATTTTATGTTGACATAGAGTGGGACTAATGCCCTTAAGATCATCAAGAGTATATCCAATAGCAGCACGATGCTTCTTCAGAGTTTTCAATAATCTTTCTTCTTCATGCTCTGAAAGGTTAGCACTAATAATAACAGGATATATCTTCTTTTCATCAAGATAAGCATATTTAAGATTATCAGGCAAAGGTTTAAGCTCAAACACGGGATCACCCTTGGGTGGAGGAGGATCCCCTAAAATTTCAACAGGCAAATTGTGTTGCAGAATAGGTTCCTGTTTAAAGAATACTTCATCTATTTCCCTTCTTTCATTCATGAACATATCATTTTCATGGTCTAGCAAATAGTGTTCTAAAGGATCACTAGGAGGTACGGCAATAGAAGCAAGACCAATAATTTCATCCTTACTAGGTAATTCTTCCTCACGATGTTGTTTACTAAATTTAGAGAAATTAAACTCATGAACCATATCATCCAAGCCAACAGTAACAACATTCTTTGTGCAATCTATGGTAGCATTGACAATATTCAGGACGGGTCTACCAAATATAATGGGACAAAAGCTATCTTGTGGGGAACCAAGAACAAGAAAATCAGCAGGATATTTAGTTTTCCCACACAAGACTTCAACATCTCTAACAATTCCAATTGGTGAAATAGTATCTCTATTGGCAAGTTTAATTGTGACATCAATATCTTCTAACTCAGCAGGTGCAATTTCATTCTTAATTTCTTTGTATAAAGTATGCGGTATAACACTAGCACTAGCACCCATATCACATAAGCCATGATAACAATGATCTCCTATTTTAACAGAAATAACAGGCACGCCTACCACAGGTCTATGTTTATCTTTATCACAAGGTTTAGCAATTCTAGCAGTTTCACCTTCGAACTGAATAACATGCCCATCAATATTATCAGACAAGAGATCTTTAACAATAGCAATATTAGGTTCTACTTTAACTTGCTCAGGAGGTGTATAAGTTCTAATATTGCTTTTACGAACAACAGTTGAAGCTTTAGCATGATCCTTTATTCTAACAGGGAAAGGTGGTTTCTCAACATAAGAAGTAGGAACAATAGGATCATTATAAGTGACAGTCTTTTCTTCAACTTTAATAGGTGCAGCTACTTTTACTTCTATGGGAGGATGATATTTAAACCACTTCTCCTTAGGGAGATCAACATAAGTAGCAAAAGATTCACAGAAAGAAGCTACTATCTCAGAGTCAAGTCCATATTTAGTGCTAAACTTACGGAAAATATCGGTATCCATAAAAGATTTAACACAATCAAACTTAGGTGTCATACCTGACTCCTTACCTTCGTCGAGGTCCCAATCTTCAGAGTTGCGTTTAATTCTATCCAATAAATTCCATCTGAATTCAATAGTCTTCATCATAAAAGAGCCAGCACAAGAAGTATCGAGCATGGTGCGATTGTTTTCAGAAAGCCGAGCATAAAAACTTTGCATAATTATTTCTCTCGAGAGCTCATGATTGGGGCATGAATATAACATTGATTTAAGCCTCCCCCAAGCTTGAGCGATGCTTTCTCCTTCGCGAGGCCAGAAATTATATATATAATTGCGATCACGATGAACAAGATGCATAGGGTAATACTTTTGATGAAATTCCAGCTTCAATCTTTTATAGTCCCATGATCTCATATCATCACATAGCCTATACCATATCAATGCGTCTCCCTTCAAAGATAAAGGGAAGACCTTCTTCTTAGCAACATCATCGGGTATACCTGCAAGCTTAAATAATCCACAAACTTCATCCACATATATTAAGTGCTCATCAGGATGCTTTGTTCCATCTCCTGTAAAAGGGTTAGCTAGCAGTTTTTCCATCATACCCGAAGGAAATTCAAAAGGAGTTTCATTTTCAATAGGTTCAGTAGGTTGAGGAGCAACTCTTTGCTCTACTGGACGGGGTGAAGATACCCCGAACAAGCCCCTCAGAGAATTACTTTCCATAGTAACAAGTGACAGTAAATTTCAGCACACTATATAAATTTTTCCTTACCAAATTCCACCTACCAAAGGCGCTACACTCCCCGGCAACGGCGCCAGAAAAGAGTCTTGATGACCCACAAGTATAGGGGATCTATCGTAGTCCTTTCGATAAGTAAGAGTGTCGAACCCAACGAGGAGCAGAAGGAAATGATAAGCGGTTTTCAGCAAGGTATTCTCTGCAAGTACTGAAATAAGTGGTAACAGATAGTTTTGTGATAAGATAAATTGTAACGAGCAACAAGTAACAAAAGTAAATAAAGTGCAGCAAGGTGGCCCAATCCTTTTGTAGCAAAGGACAAGCCGGAACAAACTCTTATAATAGGAAAAGCGCTCCCGAGGACACATGGGAATATCGTCAAGCTAGTTTTCATCACGTTCATATGATTCGCGTTCGATACTTTGATAATTTGATATGTGGGTGGACCGGTGCTTGGGTGCTGTTCTTACTTGAACAAGCATCCCACTTATGATTAACCTCTATTGCAAGCATCCGCAACTACAACAAAAGTATTAAGGTAAACCTAACCATAGCATGAAACATATGGATCCAAATCAGCCCCTTACGAAGCAACGCATAAACTAGGGTTTAAGCTTCTGTCACTCTAGCAACCCATCATCTACTTATTACTTCCCAATGCCTTCCTCTAGGCCCAAATAATGGTGAAGTGTTATGTAGTCGACGTTCACATAACACCACTAGAGGCTAGACAACATACATCTTATCAAAATATCAAACGAATACCAAATTCACATGACTACTCATAGCAAGACTTCTCCCTTGTCCTCAGGAACAAACGTAATTACTCACAAAGCATATTCATGTTCATAATCAGAGGGGTAATAATATGCATATAGGATCTGAACATATGATCTTCCACCAAATAAACCAACTAGCATCAACTACAAGGAGTAATCAACACTACTAGCAACCTACTAGCACCAATCCCGGACTTTGAGACAAGAATTGGATACAAGAGATGAACTAGGGTTTGGAGATGAGATGGTGCTGGTGAAGATGTTGATGGAGATTGCCCTCTCCCGATGAGAGGAGCGTTGGTGATGACGATGGTGATGATTTCCCCCTCCCGGAGGGAAGTATCCCCGGCAGAACAGCTCTGCCGGAGCTCTAGATTGGATCCGCCAAGGTTCCTCCTCGTGGCGGCGGAGTCTTGTCCCGAAAGGTTCCTTCTTATTTTTTCTCATCGAAAGACCTCATATAGGAGAAGATGGACGTCGGAGAGCCACCAGGGGCCCACGAGGTAGGGGGGCGCGCCCTAGGGGGGGGCGCCCCCACCCTCGTGAGAAGGGTGTGGGCCCCCTGGCCTTCATCTTTGGCGAGGATTTTTCTTTATTTATTTTAAGACGTTCCGTGGAGTTTCAGGACTTTTGGAGTTGCGCAGAATAGGTCTCTAATATTTGCTCCTTTTCCAGCCCAGAATTCCAGCTGCCGGCATTCTCCCTCCTTATGTAAACCTTATAAAATAAGAGAGAATAGCCATAAGTATTGTGACATAAAGTGAAATAATAGTCCGTAATGCAATAAATATCGATATAAAAGCATGATGCAAAATGGACGTATCAATGGTTCTCGTGCATGTACAACCGGGGTGCTATCTCCACCAAGAGGTAGCACTGTTTTATTTGAAGACCGTGTTTTTAGTCCGCTAGATACTGCCATCACCCGCTCCAATTCAAATGGCTGATAAACAGGAAACATAATTGAATGTACAGACATTGTATGAGAGACATATGCAATAGATAGTGTGGAAAAAAGGGGGCATTAAATAATTGACATGTATATTGTTAACTAAAACAGATAGCATGACATAATTTCGCATATAAGATGTCTATCTAAACTAGATAGCATAGCATAACATAATTCGAAGATATGATGACTAACTAAACAGGATCGCATGACATAATTCACATACATGTTATCTAAGTAACCAGGATCGCATGATTTAATTAACATATGTGATTTATATGCTAAGCGGAGGGCATTCACATATATGATGTATGAACTAAGCACATGGTGTTGAATATTGTGTATATGATGTCTAAACTATGCAATGCAAGACACCATATGCATGATATGAGCAGTAGAACCGTGCCAAGTTAGATCATGCACCTCGGTGGGGTAATAAGACTGGTCATCTGTTTCTGAATCCATCTCTGAGGAGCTATCGGGACCCAGCAAGAGATCTGCTTGGACAGGTAGCACTGTCTGATCTGAAGGCCTTGTTTTCACTCTAGATTTTCCATCACCCACTGAAATGGCTGATTCACAGGAAGAGTAGTTTAATGTACAAACATTGTCCACAAATGGGAATTTAATGAAGAAAAGGATGGGGTATATATCATTCAAATATATGATGCCTGGTTAAACAGGATGGCATTGCACATTTCACATATATTATGGCTGGCTAAAAGACATGAGACTGCAGAATTCCCATATATGATATTGAATCTAAATAGGTGGCATTACAGAACATGTCTAAACTAAGCAGATGACATATATGATGTCAAAAGTAGGCAGTGCAAGGCAACACATGCATGATATGACTGAAATCATCATGCCAAGTTAGAGCAAACACCTTGGGGGGGTAAATAGGAGTGGTCAGGTGCGTCTGAATCTGCCTCAGAACAAATATCTTCCTCTGGATTACAATCTAGAGAGAGGGGGGAGGGTTTGCCATTGAACCCACCATGGAGCGATGTCTGCATGACATTGTATTGCCGCGCAAAACTCTTCTGTTTTCTCTACAAATTCAACATGACTATGTACAATATCTGACATGCATACAAAAAAAATAGTGAGATTATGTAAGGAGAGCATGCAGAAATCTAGAGTAATGGTAACAACCAGTAGATGGATCCAAAAATAATGATAGCAGGCTGATGATTGCTTTAATTTAATAAAAAACAGATGATGATTGCTTTACTATAGGTTTCCCACCCAAGATGAACAACATAGGCATAGCCTAGGTGAACTAGATATTAGACATAGATACTATTCATTGCTGCCTCGATGTGTGCCCCACAACTAATTTAGAACTCAAGTTTGAACATCTATTTGGACCTGACTTGGAGTCTAAGAGGTGAACATGACAATAAAGTAGCAGGTAATATTAAGCAATGCATAACATAAGCAGAAACAAAAGAGTGTGACCTCTCTTGTGCACCCGTGTACTCCTCAGGTTCATCTGCTGAGTCGATGATGGTGATGCCGTTGCGGTGGGTGCTGGCGGCAGGGAAGGAGATCTGAGGCGGCGAAAGATGGTCAGGAGTCGTGATGTCTGGTTTGGTGGACGCTTCTTTCGATGGAGCAGCTCAGGTGAGGTGGACGACGTCGCGGCAGGAATAGGACAAACCGCACAAAGTTTTCTTCGACACCTACCTGTAACTGAAGTAATTCTGTAAGGGCTCATTTGGCTTGCATGATTCTAAAAACGTAGGGATAGGAGGGAAAACACTGGAATAGGATAGGAATGCACATGGGAAACAGAGCATTTGTGAACACATGATTTCTGTCAACTTGGGTGTTTGGTTAACAGGAAAAGGGAGAGCAGAGGAATGCAAAGAAACATGGCCAAAATAAAATGAAACCATATGAAAGCATGTACAGTTAGAATGTTATTCTGCCACTAATGCACTTGGTCTTGTTTTCATGCATAGGATTTTGAAAAGTAGGTCCAGGTGGATGTTTTGCTCCATTCCTTTCAACAAAATGCATGAATAATTGAATAGTAGAGTGTCATAGGAAAATTTCCTATTGCTATGTTTTTCCGTTGAACCACAATAGCCCTAATGGATCGACATGAATGTAGAGTAATAAGTGATGCGACAAGTGTACAACCTCTTTGTCGTAGGCGTGTCGACCTCATCATCATTGGGTTGGTCGCTAAAGAAGTTGAGGCAGAGGTGGCTGTCGGAGGTGTGGAGGAAGATATGAGGAATCTGTAGACGGCGTCCAGGGCACTGCTCTATTGTGATGGATCGTTCCGTCCTTGGAGAAGTTCCGGTGAGCTGTAAGATGTCAAGGCTGAAGCAGTACAAGACAGACGTCGTTAATCTCAAGTGGGATTCTAATAGCATCTCCAATAGATTATGTAAAATGCATTACCAAAAAGTGATAGGTGTAAAATTTACATCACCAAAAACCACCTGACTACAACAGATGAGGTAAAAACTGTTGACTCTGAACTTAACTGTCGAAACTAAAATTTACTATGGAATCTGAATGTTACTATCGAAACTGAACGCAATGGTAGCAGAGAGGCACTTCACATGGGATAGTTTAGGGAGGGCCTACAGTTCATCTTCAACATGCACCCCCCTAAGCCTCCAGCCACCACCGGCCGAACCCCGCGCGGCCTCTCCGCCCCGAAATAACTCCACCGCCGCCTCGCCGCCCGGAAACAACTCCCCACCGCCGGTCCGCCACCGCCTCGCCGCCCCGACACAACTCCCCACCGTCCGTTCGCCGCCGCCCCGTCCAACGCTCTAGCCCCCCCGCGCCAAGCTTTTTCTCTGGCGATCCCCACGCCACCGCCCCACCACCGCGCCCCCCACTGCCGGCGAGCAGCTCCCCACCCAGAACCCTAAGATAGATAGTGGGGTACCTCTCCGGCGAGCGCCCCTTCCCAATGCGGGTTGTTCTTCCTTAACTTCGGCGAGACCCACCACCCCCTGAAAATCAACTAACCGAAAAGTCGATTCAGTCGATTGAAGTGTAGCTAAATCAGAGCAGAGAAGTAGCATGAGCGAGGGGGAGAGCAGCAGCGCGAGCGAGCGGGAGCCGGAGCAGCAGCAGCAGCGTGAGCAAGCGAGTGATAGGCCCGGGCAGCAGCAGCAGCGCGAGCGAGCGAGAGCCGGAGTAGCAGCAGCAGCACGAGCGACCGAGCGAGAGCCGGAGTAGCAGCAGCGCGAGCGACAACCGGAGCAGCAGAAGCAGATCTGGCTGGTATGGATGCAACCACCGAAGGGGCCTCGCACTGGGGAGAGCTGCCGTGGAGATGTTTCCCGCGGCACCGTCTTCGAGGTAGCCGCTCCATGGGGGTGCGGGATGGAGCACCATCGGCGCCGGGAGGTCGAGTTAAGGAGAAGGTGCAATGCGATGAGTGCACAACCTCTTTGGTGGCGCCGAGTAGGCCTTGGCTTCGTCTGAGGAGTCAGTGAGGATGTTGCAGTTCCGGTGAAGCAGGTTAAGGCGACACTGTGGGGATGGAGCAGTAGAGATAGACGAGACGATCGTCGGAGCAGCTCCTTGGAGGTGGAGGACAGGGCGGATGAACCGGCGGGACGACGAGATGGATGACGGATCCTCATCCGAGGAGGTGGATGAGGGACGTCGAGCTGTTGTGGTGGACAACATCATCGAGGAAGAGGCTCCGACTGGGCAGAGGTGAGGTGGTGGATGGAGGAGGGTGGGGTTTCACGGCTGGAGCAGAGAGGTTATGGCGGCCTGGGTTTTTGAATGGTGAAAAGGAGGCGATGGGAGGGGGAACCATGACTTAGGGACGCGCTTGTCCAAAATGTAGGGTGTGTTACAAAAGTCCCCCTACCGATTTGAACTAGCGACCCTTTCGGCTCAGGGTTTGAAGGGGGATTTCACGTGTCGGGATTTGGCAGGTGGAGGGAGTTTTCGCGCGCGTTGTAATTTCGGGATAGCAAGGCACGGGTTGTGAAGGCGCTAGTTTTGGGAGCACGATATCAAAATTTTCGGGATATAACAAGGCGCGGGTTGAATTTTAGGGACAAGCCTAACGTGTAATATTGTACTTGTACGTACCAAATCAATTCACACTTCCCGCAATGAAAAAACGAAAAAAATAAAACTATTCACACCACACAAAGAGAGAGCCTTGTCCCGTTTTACTATACAAATGCTATTCAAAGCTACACAAAGAGAGAGTATGAATCCATGTTATTCCCAAATAATTTTTTTCGCTGGCTGTATAATGCATGTAACCTACTCATACCAACATTTTAGTGCATTTCAAATATTTATACTACCGCTGTAATTCGAACTGAATTTGAATTCATTTCTCTATTTCAATAAGAATCTACAATCATGATTGTTGCCAACTTCAACCATCATTCGTGTATTACCTTAACAACACAACACATGATTACTATAGACATAGATATGAACTATGTGTACTATATGAAATCAAATTCAATCTTTTGAATACACTTGATGTTGATTCCAAATAATAGTACATTTGATGTACTAACTATATATTCATAATCTAAACCATGTTGCATACGTACACCATGTTTATCACACAAAGTATAGTGCTCCGCCCCCTACATTATGACAAGTATTTAGCCCTGAGCTACAAAAGCAACACATTAGCCCAAATTATAATCAATGTTCTATATATTATATGTAGTACTAGCAAGATGCCCATGCGTTCCACGGAACATCAACATGATCAAGGGGATGCCTTATTTGCAAATATGGAGAGGGGTGTGGGTATCTTTTTTCAAAATTGCCATAATTTCCTTCCTATACGTCAGATATAAATGGGATGGCCTATATTGCAAGATGGCAGGCACACAATCATCGACAACTCTGTATTTTTATAAGAGTAGAGATAAAATATATTATATGTAGTATAACATGTTGATAACCACACCATGTGTATCACATTATATATATTCAGGCATGCGTCGGTTTAAAACACTATGATAAATTATTCAAATATCCGAATTCGCTTTTTATAATGAATTATGATCTCTATTTGTCTTTTACACCCACACAATCCTCTTATCTTTGTAGCCAGCGCTAACTTTCTCTCATGCATGCACACGGCCGCATCCCTCTCACCCTCCCTCAACATTCTCTAGCTCCATCGCGCAAATTCATCTTTGCACTTGAGGTCGTTCACCCACGATGTGTGTAGGCCCCCAGCTCCTTCTTTACGGAACACATCAATCGATATGCCTCTCTAGAAAGGTGTGCCTACCACAAACACAAGCTTCCCCACTTCTCTTCTCACTGTCCATGCCTCACTCCCACCACTCTTTTCATCGATCTCATATTCGCACACTCCTTACCCCTCGATAGTATGCCTCTCGCACCACCTCTTAGATGCATCTCTCTCTCTCTATCCTTCTCCCCTGGCCTTATTTTCTTCTAACACATACATGCATGTATACCGATCGATCTCCCTACATATACCTAGGTCGACTTTAACTATTTTCCCCCACCCATTGATAGACGTACCTCACAAGTTATGTCTCTCCTTTCTCTGACAGTGGACGATTGATCTTCCTATGTAGTTATGTCTGCTTACCACAGCCATATCATCCCCCCTCATCATTTGTGCATGCCTCCTGATCCGTCTCTCACACGCATGCGCACAAACAGGTAGCCATCCCCTCTCTTATTGATATTGTAGGCGTGCCCTCTATTTGTCTAGCAAGCCTCTCCCACCATTGGTTAGAAGCAACTCCACTACCTCCCCCTCCAACACTCTAGCTCTATCTCTCTCCCAACCTTATTCCTCTCCTACACATATGCATGGATGCCAATCGATCTCCCTTAATACATAAGGTAGGCCTCTCTCCTCCTCCACACATATACTAGCCATTGTACCTCTATAGTTAATAAGGCCTCCCCCACCACACACCGATAGTCGAGCGCTGTAGGTAGGTATCCATGCCACATAGACAAACTGCACATGTCCCCTCTCACGTTCCAGTAGGCCAGCCACCCTATATCTTTGACGTGGGCACACACAAATTTGATGGCACTCTTTATCGGTCACGCGCGCGCGCACACACACACACACATAATCCCTCTCTTCGATTCTATGGATACCTCAAGCCGATGATACCTCCACTCTCTTCTCGTGATCACCCCCTCTCCATATATGATATATCTAGGACTCTATTTTCACACACATAGCATATGTTACATTTTTTGATTGACACCCCCCTGTCAGTGTCAAAACCGACAGATCTCGAGTAGGGGGTCCCAAACTGTGCGTCTGAGGTTGATGGTAATAGGAGACAGGGAACACAATGTTTACCCAGGTTCGGGCCCTCTCGATGGAGGTAAAACCCTACGTCCTGCTAGATTAATATTGATGAGTATGGAGGTTACAAGAGTTGATCTACCACGAGATCATAAGGGCTAAAACCCTAGAAGTCTAGCCTATCTGATTATGATTGTTCTGTGTCTCTACGGACTAAACCCTCCGGTTTATATAGACACTAGAGGGGACCAGGGTTGTACAAAGTCGGTTACAGAGAAAGGAATATTCATATTGGATGCCAAGCTTGCCTTCCACGCCAAGGAAAGTCCCATCTGGACACGGGTGGGAGTCTTCGGTCTTGCATCTTCACTGTCCATTAGTCTGGCCTACGTACCACTGTCCGGACACCCGAGGACCTCCTAATCCAGGACTCTCTCAGTAGCCCCTGAACCAGGCTTCAATGACGAGGTGTCCGGCGCATAAATTGGCTTCGGCATTAAAAGGCGGGTTCCTTCTCCAAACATTCCAACACAGTCTTCGGACGCAATGAGCGTATCTGGCTCTACAAAACAAATACCACACACCACCACAGAGGAAACAATATTTTGCGAGTCCAATCTGCTGACAATTTTTTTGTGATGTGATATCACGTCACCATCTGGTTATTATATCGAACCGTTTTTTCTTTGCTCGCCGTTCCACATTCCAATACATGGTTTCATTGGCACGTCTTATCGAAGCAGAGATTGTGTCCCCTTATTGTGGGATCCTCATCAACATGGGCATGGGGATTCCAACCGTCCGGTTGGCATGATTCCTTAAGAATAGGCATGTTTCAAGGTCGAGGAGGAGGTGTTTGATATTTATTGCCTTTATAAAGGGAATAAGGCCCGTCTGGCTTCTTTACGCCAACTCTTTCCTCATCCTCTCCAACCTCGAGCTCCAACGCCCAAGGTTTCGATTGTTTCGAGCTTCCCAGTCATGGACGGCCCCAGTCCTCAAGGTCGGTGGGTGCCTTCCTCTGTCACAGAGGAGGACATTGCGAAGCTCCGAGCGGCCAGATATCTGACCGCAGAAATCCCCCACAGGCTTCCTGCTCAAGGGCAGGTTATTCTTAATCCCAGATCCAGCGAGAGGGTCGTATTCATCTCCCACTTTCTCCGAGGGCTGGGGTTCACCCTCCACCCCTTTGTTCAAGGGCTTATGTTCCATTACGGGCTAGATTTTCATGATCTAACTCCGGACTCCTTCCTTCATATCTCACCATTCATTATTATGTGCGAAGCTTTCCTCCGTATTCCCCCACACTTCGTCTTGTGGCCTAAGACCTTTAGTGTGAAGCCAAAGGTAGTCGATGGGGGACGGGCAGAGTGCGGTGGTGCTACAGTGGGTAAACTTACCAACGCTCCCTGGCTAAAAGGATCCTTCACAGAATCTTCCAACTTATGGCAGCGGGAGTGGTTTTATATCACTGAACCCCGTGGCACCAAGTGGGCAGCTACACTTGCATTCCGATTTGGCCCTCCAATTCAGCTTGCATCATGGGTCAATAAGGGGTTGGACTGGGGATCAATCGATGAAGTGCAGACTCTTCAGAGCCGCATCCGGAGTCTCCTTGAGAGGGACACCGAACTCGTCGACGTGATTCAAGTAATGCTAGTCTGCCGGGTCCTCCCGTGCCAAAGAAGGCCCCTCCGCATGTGGGAGTTTAATCCAGAAGGACCACGAACCCTTCAGCACTTCTTCGGTGCGACGCATAGAGGAATGTGGACGTTATTTTCCAGGAAATGAAAATAGTGGCCGGACACTACAGAAGACATCGGCCTCGACTGCAACCATCGGGATACCTTGGTAAGCACTCGATTCTTGAACACAGCTTGGGTACGCATCTCATGATAAGGTGCTGAGAAAACCATCTTCTTCCAGGGCTGGATAAAGAAGGCAGAGAAAATCAGGTGTTCGGCTCCTCTTCCTGAAGACTCAGCTAGTCCCATACTAGCAAGGATGCTGGTCCCGGCGCCATACCAGGCGCCGGTGGAGGAGGAGAATGAGAAGAGCGGGGGAGCCAAAGGCGGCTTCCATCCTGGAGGCAAACCACACACTCTGTCCAGGGATACTAGGGCTCCCTCTTCCGAAGACAAAAGGGAAGGAGAAGCTGACATCCCTTCTTCCCATGGTAATAAAAGAGCCACCTCTGAGAGTTGGGAGGTAAGCGCTCCTAGGCGGGGCAAAACGCCCTTGTCGGGTGGTTCAGGCTCGGAAGGTGTTGTTTTCGCACAATCCCTTCGTAAGGACAAGCCTCCAGCTATTGTAAGTGAACAAAGATATTGTAAACATACCCTGGTCCTTTTCTCTTTGCAAAGGTAACATCTAGAATATGCGTTTTGTAGTCTGGCACACAGTCTTCCTCAACAATCCTCCTCCTCGGGGGACCTTTTACCCGAGGTGATGGAAAGCGAAACGCTTCCACAAGCTTCCTCGCCCAACAGGGCGGACGATGTTGAGGTGTCGTCCTGGAGGGTCTCTCCCGATCGGGGGATAACAGAGCCAGCGCCCAAGGTGAAACTTCGGTCGCCCAGAGTCTGAAGTGTGCGGTCCCTACAAGGGTTAACAATAAAGGCTCCGGACTATCCGGTTTACAGCCGGAGATGACTCTAGAATCGAGTAAACCTACCCTGTCGAAGGGAGTTCGTACTGCAACAGCTGCTTCCAGGAATCCGGATGCGCCGGATACAATGTGTAACATGTTACGGTGTTCGTCAATCTCAGATGATCATCGTACCTTGATGGGTATGGTGGTCGAGAGGATTATGTCCGCGAAAAGCGGATTGAATGAAGCCTTTATGAGTCTACTAAGAGGCTTTGAGGTATGTAATGTTCGATTCTGCTTTATACGCAAAAATGCACCTGTGTATAGATAGTAGCCCCTGAGACTCTGGTTGGCGCCCAAAGGTAGGCAATCAGAGGATCGAAAAAGATGTCCTCAGGTAATAATCTAATGACTCGAAACATAGGCTGGTACCTCCATGACGACTGCACACTCTACGGAGGTTGCAGGTTTGGAGCATAAGCTTGATGTGGCGGATAACGACATCACGCTTATTAACAGGCGACTCGACGAGGCGCAAGGTATGTGTTAGAATCTATAATACCTAAATAGTTCATCCCCATTAAGCTATTTCTCTTAACATGCAGCCTATCCACCTCATCACACATGCCCCACACATCCATCTAAAAAAGAAATCCAACAAATCTTTTTTTAGAGTTAATCCAACAAACTTCTATATGTTTTATTACCAGCGCACGCGAACATACCGAAGACCTCTTCCGTTTCTAGGCGTTCAAGCACGGACCCTCCCCCTCTCTCTAAAAAAACCAGAAAGGAAGCTAAACGATCGGGCACTCTCCCACCCGATCAGAATACAAATCTTTTTCATGTAAAAAAAGTAAGAATACAAATCGTTTTCCCTATAAAAACACCCACTGTTTCCCTGTATACAATACAGCGCATCGGCTGGGATCCAATCCCCGCGGCATGCGCTCCTCCGGCATGACTGCCAGTCCGACTGCCTGCGTCTATGGTGCCGACGCCCTACGTCTTGCTCTCCCTCCCTTCGTATTGTGGCTGTCTCTGACATCCATTGAAGGACGAGGTCACCACGCCACCAAGATCCGGATCGCAGCCGCGAAGACCATCCCACTAAAGTCGTCCATCCCTTTCCTTTTCATCACCTAAGACAAGGTGCTTTGGTTCATATCGATTTCCGAGCTCTTGACAGGACCCTCATTGAAAATTTGAATTAGACTGCTGGCCACCATGCATAGTCGTGTAGTTCAAGGAGAACCGAGCCCCCGTCGATGCTCCAGCATGTTCAGGTATGGATATTCTGAACCTCACATGCCCCATTCCATCTTATACATTATTAATCACAAATTCACATATGCAGTATCAGAATTATAATTTGTGTAAGAATTTAATTATGAATCAGTTTTGTTGCTGTTTTAGATTCATCAATCATCATTGTCTTCGCCCAGATTGAAGCTTTGATCTGAATTAGCCAAAGTAAAATGTTGCAGGTAAGGTGCTCTTACTATGGTTTATATAGTCTGTGCCAGATGGTTCGATGAGATATGTGCATGAATAATGATGGATATTTTCAGTACTATATTCTGTTTGAATGATGCTGCCTTGATACCTATAAAATGACTACAATTAAAGGAAATTTTGTTCTTTCAGAAAATCTGTTCGTGACAAATGGTATTGTTAAATCTGCCAACTTTGGGATGGCAAGAGAAGTATGTTCCAGTCTTCCTCACAGAGATTATGTTTCCACCAGATGGTGAGTTTGTGTACGAAAATGCCATGTTACTTTTTTGTGTATATGTACCTAAAAGGCTAAAACTGATCTGTTATTTTCAAGGTATCGGGCTCCATAGGTGCTGATGCAAGCTTCAGCTAACACACCTTCTATATCACTGCCTTTTATTTTGATTGACTATTCATGCATCAGTCGTATCACTATATCAGGCATATATACCTTTGCCTCCAAAGGGTTACAATTTTTTTACCTTTCAACACTGCACTATAGTTAAAGGTGTAAATCAAGGATCTATGTTATATTTAACACTATCGCAAATCATGAGAACCTTCAGATTTTGTTAGTAAATTGTATTGTAAATGACGACATTTATTTGTAAATTATCTCCATAACATATTTTGCTCCTTTTATGAATATTTATTTTGATACACCAAATTTGTATAAGTCATGCAGAGATGTTGGTCAACATACTGCATTTGGCATCTGTTTGCTGATCATAACGAAAGAAGACGAGGCTAAGGTAAACTTTTGGCGACGCAAATTTGGTTCATGTCAATATATAAGAAAAAACTTCGCACCTCAATTTAACGTTTGCAATATATGATTTTTTGATCTCCAGTTTCTTATGTTTTGTATGCGACATGCAATCAATCATCCATTTCAATCGTTTTTCACATCTTTTTCAACCGCAAACTTCCATGAGCCATTTTTTCCCACAAAAGTGGTATCACAATCTTTCATTACTTCTTGGTTAATCTTTCATAGGCCCTTTTAGCTTGAAAGGTTGAAATCTGTAACTTCTGTTCCTTTCCGTTCAATGATACTATTCACGAATCATCTCTTTTCCGTTCATGTAAACTCCAAGATAGCCATTGCCACCTGATTCTAGCAATATTGAGTGTTTAGTTGACCAGTTCAATGATTTTGGTGTTAGATTCTGATGCAAGTTTCACTCTAATACATGCAATACTCATTATCTTGCCAGCCGTGCACTATATATTGGCATGCGAGGTGAAAGTATTTATGGATGCTCTTCTTTCATTATATTTGATATATTTACCATGGCACATATTGTTAACTGTCTTTTTACATAGCTCGAGCCTTTTCATGTCTACTGAAATGTATCTTTTGTCTTTGTTTATTCTAATTTCTTTTACTCCAACGAGTCTCCGCAGCAACGCGTGGGGTGTCATCTAGTATGTATAGTAACATAGGCACGAAGCTAGAATTATGTTTTGAGACGTGCGTATCTGCAGATGGAGCTACCGCGGCTGAGACTCTTCGGGTTGAACTTGCCCGATCCAAGGAGCAAGCCCGGATGAGTAATGTGGCTGCCCAGAAGGCAGCTGATGAGTTAGAAGTCGGACAGGCCGTGCAGCGCCAGCGTGAGGAGAGAATGGCCACTATGGCGCGTGAGCTGAAGGAAGCCACTGTCCGGTGCGAATTCCTCGAGAAGGATAACAAGGCCAAAGCGACTGATTTTGACAAGGCATTACAAGAGGCAAGAGAAGCACGATCTGAGTCTAGAGCGGCTCGGGAAGAGATCCGGCAAGCTGGGGAAGTAGCGGCCGGTAAGCCTTTCTTATTATAGACTAAGTTTGGCAATCTGAAGTATGCCCCTCTTAATCAAATGTGGAGCTCCCCAGGCGCCTTTTTGGACTTGCCGAAGAGTGCCTCCGATGCGGCGCAGTTTTACGAAGCGCAGGAAGGGCATGCAACGGAGAAGCTTTTTTGGTCACAATTCGGCACGCCGAAGCACCCACTATTACTGAACGAACAGATGGCCCAGTGGACCGAGCTCCACAAAATATCTGGCTCTGCCATGAAGGCCATTGTAGTCCGGCTGTGGCCAACTGATCCAATTTCGAAGAGTTATTTCGGTTTGGTACGGTGAATGAGTGATGCGGTGCTGCGTATCGACACTGTTAAGTGGTCCACGTGCATTGAAGGTGCACGGATTTCCCTTGCCCGTGTCAAGACATACTGGGCGAAGATGAAGGCCACCGATGTTGCAGCAAAAAGTCCACCCGAGGGCAAGGAGCATCACACGCCAGAGTATCATTTTGAAGATGTCTTAGAGGGTGCCCGCTTGATAGAGGGTCAGTGCTCGAAAAATATGATGTTCGAGTGAAATGTATTTAGATTGTAAAAACAATATTATTATAATTTAAGATTATGCCTAGATGTTGTGGCTCCTCCTATGCGGCCATTTTTGTATAATCTAAAAGTTTCCCAGTCATCGGCTTCAGCCCCCTCGCATAAAATACGGGGGTTTTCGGAAAAGCACTTGATCACTCTTGATCCAATGTCTTGGTCCATGAAGGAGGTGTTAATGCGGCAAACTAGGGAATCGGACTATAGGGCTTTAGTAGTTTCACTTGGCCATAGGAGTTTGGCGGTGGGTCTACGATATAGCCCCTAGTATGTACGCAGTCATCCGAGTACGGTGCGTTACATGAGTGACCAGAAGAACGATCCTTCATGCAATAAGGTAGGAACCACGAAAGATTCTAATAAGTCATCGAGTGGTTGACCAACTCTCACCGCATCATGAAAAACAGTTTTCGGCTTTCTCTACTAAGGTGCTCATCCAGATAAACCGGGACACAATTGCAGTAGTTCTCCCTTTACTACCCTAGCCGATATAGCGGAACGTAAGGTAGTAAGCACAGGAGCCGGGCAACCCAACTATTGACCAAAGACATGATTCGGAGCTGATGCATATAAGGCCAAACTCGCGACGCCGAAGTGTGCTATAAAGCTGTTCGGTCTTGTCGGCAATTCATTTGTTCCCATATCGAGCCCCTGGCAACCCATGCCGAAGTGTGAGTGTGAAATGACTGTGTTTACTGGAATCTAATTGATATGTCAATTGCCATTTTCCAAATAATAATGTCGCGACCCTGGCTATTTTGACATGCCGGTGGTCGAAGGCTGAAGGAGAAGGCACTTTACAGGCTCAAAACTAGAGAGTGCGGTCTACATAATTATTTGGACCTCCTGTCGCATGTCTGCGCCGCCTTGCCTCGGTTAAAGGATTCCTTTAACAGGAACAACCTTGGGGTAAGTCTATGAAGCCGAACTCCAAAAGAGTCTGTGAGGTGACCAATATTTTGCGTCCCCTGCGATAAGATAAAAAGATATAGTTAGAAATGAAAGGGAGGAAATGGGAGTGTGTCGTGGGTTTGTCACGGCAGGTGTCCTTGTGAAAGGACTTAGTCATGGAGCCATCGCAACGGGTTAGCTTAAAGGGGTTAAACCGGACAAGGGGACACGGGGAGTTTTATACTAGTTCGGCCCCTACAAGGAAGGTAAAAGCCTACGTCTACTTGTGATGGTATTGCTAGGGTTTCGAAGGCCAGGGAGCGAATCCTCTTTGTCTGTCTCTCGAGTTGTTGCCTGTCCCCTGAACCGCTGCCAGGTCATCCCCTTATATACATGGGTGGCGCCCGTCGGTTTACAGAGTCCCGAAGCCGGAGCATAAATGTTTCCGGTTCGGTGTCTACACTTCCTATCTTACAAAGCAAGTTACATGATTAAGTTTATTTGTATCTACAGGCTTTAACTCACTTCTGGGCCTTGGGCCTTCGTAAAGCGCCATCATCTTCACATCTTCATGGGCTTCTAATCTTCATAAAGTTAATCTGGCTACTCCTGGCCGGTTTACGTCCAGTAGTAATATCCCTAACATTAGCCCCCAGATTGATTTGAATAGGTTTCATGTCAATCCTTAGTAAAACTTCGTCTTCCACATATTCTCATACTTTGGTAAACCGCCGTGATGTCATCTTCTCGGATCGTGGTAAACCGTCGTGATGTCATCTTCATTAATGGTCCTCCGACAATGGAGGCGACAGCTCCACCTCACTTCCAAGTTTTGGCTCTTCGATTTTCGTGCCTGACACCTATCCCTTGCCTTTATAAATAAGACCGGGGAGTCATTTTCACTTCTTCCCCCTCGTGCCTCTTTGCGTCGTCTTCCTTGCGCTGCTCAACCTCCAGAGCTCCGCCGCCACCGTCGACCGTCGCCTCTGCTCCGACTCCGGCCGCTGCATCACCCCGAACGCACCAGAATACTGCAGCATCTCTCCGCCGTTCCCGTGATACTGGTAACTCTTTTTCCTTCCACCCTAGATCTTGTTTTAGGGTTCACTGATCGTCGGAGTTCATCAAAAAACTCAGTGTTGTTCTTCTCTTTTGTTCTCTGTAGCATCCCATGCTAAGTTGGATCTATTTAACCTTGCGCGACCATAGCCGTAATCATACTCTCCTCATTAGACTCTCTCTTTATATCAAGAACAACTTATCTGAATCTGCTGAACTATTTAAATACCTGAAGCTTGAACCTGAATATATTGCAGTTTCTGTCACACCTTAGATCCGAAATTTTCATATATGTCTGTGAAATCTGTTTCTCCTCACACCAATATAGTCGGTTTAACTTTGTATAAGCAACCTATACCATTAGCCCTCTGATAAACCAGAGGAGCCTTTTACCTCCATAGTTATACTCCGGTTTAACAGTGTCTAGGTACCCCTGTTCTGGTATTGCCTTTTTATCCATTATTGCATTGGTCTCCGGTTTATGCAATTTCACATATCAGTATATCTTTTACTCCATTGCATCTTTTATATCATCATGAGTGATTTATAAATCGGCCTTTCGTTTCCAGCTTTGTTTGTTTCGCAATGGACAAACAATTTACCGCTTGCAACTGGGCTCGTTCCCAGGTCACCGAGGAACAATTGAACGATATGGTCAGCATTGACTCCTTGCCTAAGAAGACTGAAATTAAATGGCGAGTTCCAGGAGCAGAAAATCCTCCGACCCCAAGGCAGGGTGAGGTGGTGGTCTTTGTTGACCACATAAGCCGTGGCTTCAAACCGCCAGGGTCAAAGTTTTACCGAGATGTGCTTGCCAATTTCCAACTCCATCCTCAAGACATCGGGCCCAACTCAGTATCCAATCTATGTAACTTCCAGGTCTTCTGTGAAGTGTACTTACAGGAAGAACCAACTGCGGAACTGTTTCGGGACTTCTTTCACTTGAACCGGCGCACATAATTTGTAAATGGCCCCAACACTGAACTTGGTGGTGTCTCAATTCAAAAGCGGAAAGAAGTTGAATTTCCTCATGCCAAACTGCACAGCCACCCAAAGGAATGGAACCAGACTTGGTTTTACTGTAGAGACACTTCTCTTGAAGATGAGAATCCCCTCCCAAGCTTTCGTGATCACCGGCTTTCCAACACCCATCCGATGCCGCAACACTTAAGTTCCACAGAAAGGGAAAAATATGCCCCGCAACTCGCCAAACTCTGGGCTTTCATGGACAACGGTTTAACAGGTGTTAATTTCGCGTGCTGTTGGATTTCTTGGAGCATCTTGCTGCTAAGCCGACGTCCCGGTTTAATGTGTGAGTACACCGGTGAGGTGGAAGACCCTCAACGCCATTGCAATATTCAAATAACTGATGAAGAAGTCACTAAAGGTGTAAAGAAGATTTTGAATGAATGGGAACTAGTCTGTAGTCAAACCGGCTTGAATCCGTTCTATACCAAGAACAAACCGCCTGCTGTAAGCATTATACTTCCTTTTCATCTTTGATATCTTTAATTTGTGCAACTTGTAATCCTTCTTCTGTGTATGTATGTATAGGGTGATGACCCCTTCTGGAAACGATAAACCGTAGAAAAAGCAGTAAAGCCAACTAGGGATAAAGCGGTCAAACCATCTCGCCCCAAAACCAAAGCCGTCAAACGGACGTCAAAACAGAAAACGGCTGACCGGATCAACATGGAACTTGATGATGATGCTGATGATCCGGAAGTTGAGGTAGAACTTGACTCACTTGGCTCCCTTTTCATGCATCTCATTAACAATGATCTTCCCTAGGAGGATGCAGAAGGCAATCAAGCTGATGATGTAGAGGTAATTACCCTTTCCTCTAGTTCAAACTCTAAGCCAACACAAAAAACCCGTCAAGCAGTCCGGAAAGTAAGCTTTTCTAATCCCCTTGCTCATTTGGATCCAACATTTATTTTGAAGACTCAGCAGCATGAAGCTCGCCGGACAACCCGGCACAGTGGCAAACAGGTTACTTCAACCGGTTTACCTGACACCCCGCTTCGGAAGCGCCGGTCTGAGGTCTCTCCTACCCCTGACAATTCTTATCCCAAGGCAGGTTATTTCAGACAACCTCTTAATCTGTCCGATTCAAATTATCAGGTGACACCTCCCTCATCTTCTGGTGAATCGACAGCAACTCAACTCCCCCTTTGAAAACTGTGGCTGGGTAAGCTTTGTAACCTTTCATCTCAATGCATTGTAAGTCTGCAGTAAAATGTTAACCCTCTTTTTAATTTTGTCTGCAGAGCTAAAGCCATACCCAGCAAGAAAGCTCGGGTCAACAATCCGCCCGAAGACCCAGCCACTTTTGAAGAAGAACCGAGAGGCGAACCAGACCAGACTTGTGAACCGAAAGGCCCTCATCCTAAAGCCGCTTCTGACGACCCGCCCCTTCAAGGCCAAAACACCGATGAACCAACAGACGCTGAACCTGCCGGACTTGATACTGAAACGGCAGAGCTAAACCGGGCTAGTTCGGTGAGAGATGCTGAGACTCCATTGTCACCATCCAAACACACTGAAGGCCAAGGAGATGATGTTATCATTACTAGAATGGGCCACAGCTCTCCTGGCCATCCTATAATCTTGGCTCAACATAGTGCCAAAGAAGAGCAGGCTGCTAGGGAAAAAGGCAAAAGGAGTAGTGATTTATCAAATTATGCTCATCTCAGCGCTGAAGAACTTCACTCTGGCTTCTTGAACCGTCTTCACTCAAACCGGGACTATGAAGCCGGTTTGGTGAATTTGATGAAGGAGCGATATGAGGTATTTTCATCTCCCTTTGTTCGTTGATTCAAAGTTGAAATACTAGCCCAAGTAGCCCCCAAGGGCCGTTTTATGATGTTAATCATAAACCGGGTCTTTGTAGCACTTTAAGTTTCTCATCATTGATCCTCAAAATGTCAGGTCTCTAATAAGAACCAAGACTCATCTTTTAACAATTAGATAGCTTTCCGTAGCATAGCCCCCAAAGGCCGGTTTAACTTGGCAAGTTAATTCGGGTTTTAGTCCATGATTCCGTTTTAGAACAGACGTACATTAGCCCCCAAGTGTCCAGGATAATGCTTGCATTGTTCTGGAGACTTGTATAAAATGTAGTACTTTAGAGCAAATAGGCATTAGCCCCCAAGTATGAAGTGCATAACTTGTTATACGCTTTGTACTTAGAACATATATATCCTGTTGTTTAATATACCTTCAATGTTGCAGGCTGAACTGAGAAACAGAGATGCCCGAAACTCTGACTTGCAAGAGAATGTGAAGTCACAACAAGCAGAAGCTGCAAAAGCCAAAGAGGAGCTTACCCAAGCCCTGGCCGTAATGGAAAAGCTGAAGGAATCTTTCAACAAAGATCGTGCTAACTGGGAAACCGAAAAATCCGGTTTAACCAAAAGAGCTGAAGACGCCGAGGCAGCCCTGAAACCAATTGTAGATGAACTAGCTGGCTTGAAACGGCAAATCAACGCTATGACTTCTGCTATCTTTGGTAAGTATCTGCTTATGTGTTTTGCGCAAGTCAATGAACCTTATCACTGACCAGAATGTTGATATAAATCCTTGGCAGGCACTAGGATTGCTCATCTTGGTACAGACATGCGGATGAAGCTCAAAGCGGCGTATACTTTGATTGAACAGTTGTACTCTGGGTCTCAGCGGGCTATTTGCACGGCGGCCTACAACAAACCGGCCCCAACCTTGATAAAAGAAACACTTGAGAAGCTGGCCATGTTACCAGCCCGGATTGCCGAATTGAAGAAGGCAGCTGCCAGAGCAGGAGCTTTAACCGCACTTATTCGAGCCAAAGCCTGGATTCCAGACCTTGAAGCGGAGGATATCATTAAAGGATACCCAGGCGTGAAGGAGGATGGTTCAAACTTTGACAATGATGACCTCCGGTGGCTAACCAAAGAGATGCGGCCAGTAGCCAGCAAGCTGGCCGAAGACACAGACTTGTCCCATTTTCAACCGGCTTATGACGCTGAAGGGAAAAGACAGCCTGCCGAAATCCATGAAGTTGAAGAACTTGTGCCTTTGATTCGTAAGCACACTTACGCTCCTGATATTAGCCCATCCAATCTTATCCATGAAGAGGCAGTATTTCAAGCTTTAACTGGAATCAATTGGTCGACGGTTGATTTCCAGCGTCTGTGGAGGGAGGAAGAAGTGCCCACACCAACTGACCATCAACCATCAAACCGTCCAGACGAAGCGTCTTAAACCGGTCGCCAGTTTACTAGCTATTGTGTGCGGATATTTTGAAAAACAATTATGCCATTGGAGCCGCTTTGAAAGCTTCTTGTAATAGGATAGCCAAAACTCCGTTATCTGCCATGCCATCGAGCATGTTTTGTAATACCTCGTGACAACTTGTGCCACCTTTTGGGATATATTTATGCATAGCCCATGATGAATTGTGTTCCTAGGTACAACAACTTAAAAGTATCTAGCGGTTTACTGCTAGACGGGTTATGATGCCCAACAAGTATACAATACGTAGATGAATAATCAAAGTGTTTGTATAAAAAGCAATATGTGCAACATACCTCATTGGTTGACCAACGGTGTATACGGCAAAGGTGTTAATACCAATTTGGAACGTTGATAAGCCCCTCCTTATAATGCCGGATTATATAGTAAACCGGACCGGGATAATTACCGGGTTTTCCTTATAACACTGGTGATTTAGTCAAACCAGCCCGGGTCAACGAACACCAGTTTATAACTGATCACGTGCCGACAACTTGTAGTTGAAAAGCAAGCTGGGTCAAGGACGTTGGGTTATCAGAAGACATTGATGAATTTCAACAAATAAAACTCAAAAAGGACATATGCAAGGCTTTTTACGAGCTGTCAGGCTGCAAATCGAGGCTTTTCATGGGTTGCCAGGCCTCTGAGTTAAACCATTTAACAAAGCCTTTTAAGATGGGCCTCCAATTAACCAATCATCGTTTTAACTTTGACAAGTTCAGGGCCTGTAAAAGATTGACTTGTCAAACGTTCGATGGGTCATACGAGGATTACCTGGACAGGAGTGGCTTACTTGATGAAGGCAGGTTAACCTGGGGTTTTAGGTGAATACACCGGGCTTCCAAGCCGTGGCTTGATAGCCAATTACAAGGGTCCTTTCAAACTCTTTGTTGCTTTGCAAAAAGAGCCCCCAAGTAACTTTGTGAGCTGTGCTCAATGTGTTCCTATGTTTGAGTCTGTGCTTTGTGCAACACTCTCTTTGGCTCCACATATTTTTCTTTTGTGGCTTAAACGCCTATCAAGAGGTGTAGCTATGGTGTGACAACAACCAAGACCCCTAGTGATATCCCTTCGTGGTTTCAAACCGATCAAGAGGTGTAGCTATGGTTCAAATATGACCAAGCCCCCTAGTGATTTTCTTTATATCCGTGCGGCTGCTGAGACCGGATTAACAAAAACTCCGCTTTGTCAGTAAACTCTTGTAAGCACACACAGGATGTAAAAAGAACAGATACCCCGCTGTAACGGAGGCTCCGGTTTATTATATGATATATACATCGTCATAAATATGTACATATGAAGAGCCTATGGCTTCAAGTATAGTAAGGCCGAAGAAGAGCTATGTTCCATGGCCGCTTGGTCTCCTCCTCCGATTTACGTGAGTCTTTGTGCTCTCGAACATCAATGAGGTAGTAAGACCCGTTGTGTAGATTCTTGCTGACCACAAAGGGTCCTTCCCAAGGTGGGGATAACTTGTGCATATCAGTCTGATCCTGGATGAGCCGGAGCACCAAATCGCCTTCTTGAAAGGTTCCGATTTTAACCCGACGGCTGTGATAACGTCGGAGATCTTGTTGATAAATCGCCGAATGTGCTGCTGCAAGATCACGCTCTTCATCCAACAGGTCCAGGGAATCTTGACGTGCCTTCTCATTATCAGCTTCAACGTAGGCTGTCACACGGGGCGAGTCGTGACGGATGTCACTAGGAAGAACTGCCTCCGCTCCCTAAACCATGAAGAAAGGTATGTAACCCGTAGACCTATTGGGTGTGGTGTTGATGCTCCATAACACAGAAGGTAGCTCCTCAACCCAACAACCCGGTGTCCGCTTTAAAGGAACCATAAGCCTGGGTTTGATACCTCGTAGAATTTCTTGATTTGCCCTCTCTGCTTGACCATTAGACTGGGGGTGAGCCACTGATGCTAGGTCGAGCCGGATGTGCTCACGTTGGCAAAATTCCTACATCTCCCCTTTTGACAGGTTAGTACCATTATCAGTTATAATACTGTGTGGAAAGCCAAACCGGAATATCACCTTTTTGATGAACTTAACCGCCGTGGCCGCATCACACTTACTGACTGGTTCTGCCTCCACCCATTTGGTAAATTTATCAACTGCTACTAACAGGTGGGTCTTTTTGTCCTTGGATTGCTTGAAGGGTCCAACCATATCAAGCCCCCAACTCGCAAACGGCCAAGTTATTAGAATCATCCTCAGCTCTTGAGCCTGAATGTGTGCACGACGGGCAAATTTTTGACAACTGTCACATCTCTTGACCAAATCCTCCGCATCAGCATGCGCTGTCAACCAGAAAAAACCGTGGCGAAAAGCTTTAGCAACCAAAGATTCTGAACCGGCGTGGTGACCGCAATCTCCTTCATGGATTTCTCGCAAAATCTCACAACCCTCTTGAGGAGAAACACAACGCTGAATTGCTCCTGAAACATTGTAATGATGTAACTCCCCGTTGAGTATGGTCATGGACTTGGAACACCGGACTATCTGTCGAGCCAACGTGTCATCGTCTGGTAACTCGCCCCGGTTCATGTAAGCCAGATATGGGATTGTTCAATCCGGTATGACGTGCAGAGCTGCCACCAATTGAGCCTCCGGATCCGGAATAGCCAACTCTTCTTTGGTTGATACCTTGACTGACGGATTATGCAATACGTCAAGAAAGAAATTTGGCGGAACCGGTTTATGCTAAGAACCAAGACGACTTAAAGCGTCCGCCACTTCATTCTTGCGCCGGTCTATATGGTCCACCTGATAACCCTTGAAGTGACCAGCCACTGTGTTCACCTCTCGCCGATATGCGGCCATGAGTGGGTCTTTAGAATCCCAAGTGCCAGACACCTGTTGAGCTACCAGATCTGAATCCCCGAAGCACTTTACCCGGCTTAAGTTCATCTCCTTAGCCATCCGAAGACCGTGGAGCAAAGCCTCATATTCAGCTGCATTATTAGTACATGGGAACATTAAACGGGGGACATAACAAAACTTGTCATCTCGTGGGGAAGTTAGTATGACTCCAGCCCCCGAGCCCTCCAACTGTCTTGACCCATCAAAATGAAAAGTCCAATATGTTTTATCTGGTTTCTCTTCAGGTGCCTGTAACTCCGTCCAATCATTGATGAAATCCACGAGTGCCTGGGATTTGATTGCTGTGCGGGGTATATATTTGAGCCCATGAGGTCCAAGCTCAATAGCCCACTTGGCAATCCGGCCAGTTGCTTCTCTGTTTTGAATTATATCTCCCAGAGGGGCTGAACTGACCACTGTGATGGGATGGCCCTGAAAATAGTGTTTGAGTTTCTGGCTTGCCATAAACACTCCATACACCAGCTTCTGCCAATGTGGATATCTCTGTTTTGACTCAATGAGCACCTCACTGATATAATAAACCGGACGTTGAACCGGATATTCCTTGCCACCTTCCTTGCGCTCTACCACAATAGCTATGCTAACAGCTTGGGCATTAGCAGCCACATATAGCAATAGCGACTCTTTATCGATCGGTGCTGCAAGCACGGGCGGTTCAGCTAACTGCCTCTTCAGATCCTCGAACGCTTTATCAGCTCCCTCGCTCCAGACAAAGTTATCTGTTTTCTTGAGCATCTGATATAAAGGGATGTCCTTCTCTCCAAGGCGACTGATAAACCGGCTCAAAGCTGTAATCCGGCTGGCCAGACGTTGAACGTCATTGATACACGCCGGTTTAGCCAAAGATGTAATTGCTGAAATCTTTTCCGGATTAGCCTCAATGCCTCTGTTTGACACTAGAAAACCCAAGAGCTTACCTGCCGGGACACCAAAGACACATTTCTCCGGATCGAGCATCATCTTGTAAACCCGGAGGTTGTCAAAGGTTTCTCTCAAATCATCTATCAATGTTTCCTCCTTCCTGGACTTTATCACAATATCATCCACATATGCATGAACATTGCGCCCAATCTGTGTATGAAGGCAATTTTGAACACAGCGCTGATAAGTTTCCTGGGCACTCTTGAGTCCAAAGGGAATGGAGACATAGCAGAAGGCTCCAAAGGGAGTTATGAAAGCTGTCTTCTCCTGGTCCTTAACCGCCATTTTGATCTAATGATAACCAGAATATGCATCCAGGAAACACAAACGGTCACAACCTACTGTAGCATCAATTATCTGGTCAATACGAGGGAGGGCAAAGGGGTCTGCAGGGCAATCTTTGTTTAAATCTGTGTAATCCACACACATACGCCAAGTGCCATTTTTCTTAAGAACCAGCACCGGATTAGCCAACCACTCTGGACGAAAGACCTCCACGATAAACCCTCCGGCCAACAAATGGGCTACCTCTTCACCGATAGCCTTACGCCTTTCTTCATTGAAGCGGCGGAGAAACTGCCGGACCGGTTTAAACTTAGGATCAATGTTAAGTGTGTGCTCAGCGAGTTCCCTCGGTACACCTGGCATGTTAGAAGGTTTCCATGCAAAGATGTCCCGGTTCTCACGAATGAACTCGATGAGCACGCTTTCCTATTTGGGATCCAGGTTAGCGTTGATGCGGAATTGCTTGGATGAGTCACCAGGAACAAAATCAATCATCTCAGTATCTGTAGCCGATTTGAACTTCAACACCGGATCATGTTTCGTAGTCGGCTTTTTCAAAGAGGTCATATCTGCCGGATCAACTTGCTCCTTGTAGAATTTCAACTCCTCCGTGGCGCAAACCGACTCAGCATAAGCCGCATCACCTTCTTCACACTCCAAAGCGATCTTTCTGCTTCCATGTACTGTGATTGTCCCCTTATGACCTGGCATTTTAAGCTGTAGATAAACATAACACGACCTTGCCATGAACTTAGCATAAGCCGGCCGCCCAAACAGGGTGTGATAGAGACTTTTGATTTTCACCACCTCAAAAGTCAATGTTTCTAACCTTGAATTATAATCGTCCCCAAAGGCCACCTCTAAGGCTATCTTGCCCACTGGGTATGCAGACTTACCAGGCACCACACCATGAAAAACTGTATTTGACGGTTTAAGATTATTATCTGTCAACCCCATTCGGCGGAATGTATCATAATACAGAATGTTGATACTACTTCCTCCATCCATGGGCACTTTGGTGAACTTATATCCCCCCACTTGAGGGGCCACCACTAGGGCCAAGTCACCCGGATTGTCAACCCGGGGTGGGTGATCCTCTCTGCTCCATAAAATGGGTTGCTTAGACCAGTGTAGATACTGAGGCACTGCCGGTTCAACAGAGTTTACTGCCCTCTTGTGAAGCTTCTGATCACGTTTACACAAGCTAGTAGTGAAGACATGGTATTGCCCACTATTTAACTGCTTAGGATGGCTCTGATAACCTGACTGCTGCTGCTGCTGGTTCCCCTGATGGTTGTAGCCTCCCTGGTTGCCTTGGTGCCCTTGATTGATGTGCCCGGTTTGATTGCCTTGAAATCCTGAACCGGAACTGCCGCCTTCGTAACCCGGCCCGTGGAAACCACCCCCTAAACCGCCGGGTGGGCCATTATCGTACTGGAACATATTGGAATTCTTAAAATCCCGCATGATGTAACAGTCCTTCCAAAGATGCGATGCTGGCTTCTCCTTTGATCCATGCTTTGGACAGGGCTGATTTAACAGGCGCTCCAAATTGGGGCCCGAACCTCCGCCCCTCTGGGGCTGCTTGCCCTTGCGGCGCTGGCCGTTCTCCTGGGCATTGGTGTTAGCGACAAAGTCCAAGCTGTTGTCGGCCTTGCGCTTACCACTGTTCCTGTGGCCTGCCGGATTAGGCCGCTGACCCTTGGTGTTGTCGTTCTTCTTCCCCTTCCCCAGTTTGTCCTCCTCTGAGTCCGGATCCTTGGTATTATCTGAATTGGTGTATTTAACCAAAGTGTCCTTGAGCATTGACATATCATTGCAATGACGTTTGAGCCTTCCTAACTTCTGTTTAAGTGGCAGAAAACGGCAATTGCCCTCCAACGTTAGTACTGCGGTATCTACATTGATACGATCCGATGAATGCAAAATCGCTGAGAACCGCTTGACCCAATGGGTCGTGGACTCCCCCTCCTCCTGGACACAGGCAGCCAAATCCACAATTGACATGGGCTGCTTACAAGTATCTTTGAGGTTCTGGATAAACCGGTGCTTCAATTCGGCCCATGATCCGACAGAATTAACTGGTAAGCTCTTTAACCAAGTGCGAGCTGTTCTCTCCAACATCATGGTGAAGTATTTAGCACATACCACTTCATCCATATCCAGCATATCCATCGCCATCTCGTAACTTTCAACCCACGCCTCTGGTTGCAAATCAGCGGTGTAATTGGGCACCTTACGGGGCCCTTTGAAATCTTTAGGCAGTCTCACATTACGTAGAGCGGGGGTGAGACACGGCACCCCTAAGGAACTGAACACCACCCCTGGTTCTACTGACGCGGTAGGGTGAACCGGAGTATGTTGACGCGCCCCGTGTCGAGCTGCTAACTCGGCCTCCGACGCGCGCGGCCATGATCTACAACATCTTGTGCATTAGCACCTCCCCCTGCCGGGTTGTGTCCTCGCGGCGAATTACAGTGACGTGTGCTTCTTGACACAACAGGTTCATCCTCCACGTGTCTGCTATAGCTCCTGCTCAGACGAGGAGTGGAATGAATCCTCTCGCGACTGTGCGAGTATGCCTGCTGTTGATTTAGTGTCGTCTAAAGGAGATCTCTGGCACGACGTGCCTCAATCGCAACTAGTGATTCACCATCGGTTGGGAGGGCTGCCAGGCGTGAAGCGGCAGCCACGATATTGTCCAACGGGTTGGAATAATGCCCGGGAGGTGTTGGTACATACTGTGGCACAATGTTGTTCTGTCGAGGCGGGTCCATTGTGCGCGGCTGAACTGGCGCTCCCGTTCCTGGTGCCTCCGCCCGATTTAGTATTGGCTGGTGACTAGCTCCTACTCCTGCTCCTGGTGTGTTGAAGAGGTTTCATGGCTCATAACCTGCCAGGAGATGCGATCGGTACCTTCTTCTCATGACTTCTTCGGAAGCGTTCTGATCCAGTCTAATCCGGTAGGCCTGAGCTTCCAGCTCGGCCCGTTCTGTAGCCATCCTAGCGTTCTTTGCAGCTAGGTCTGCTTTAGCCTGAGCTCTTTGATCCTTCACCTTCGCAATCTCCACATTGTGCTGATCCCGGGCTGCTGCATCCATCTCTGCAGCCATTAATGTTGCCAAAGCATCGAACAGGTCAGGTAGGACCTGAGTCGGAGGCGGCGTAGAGCCTCCTGCCCCCGCCGGCGTGGCTGTTGTTGAACCGAAGAGCATCGCTGCAGCAGTTGATGAGTGAGGCGCTGACTGTGTGCCGGCCATGAAGGTAGCGGCCCGGTTTGGCAGATCAGGGGGTCCGGAATACTGTTGCCCTCGGATCCCCCATCAATCCAGCCATCTTGTAACTGATAGAGTGATTCGGTCTCTCCAGAAGACTTGTCGTCGGAACAGACAACGGTTTCTCCATCGGATGCCGGTCCGTCCTCGTATCCCGCTCCATGGATGACACCTATGAAAATATGCTTTGTCACGGGCTGAACCAGCGAAGAACTTGCACGTCAAGCCATTTCGATGATGTCGGTGCAGATGTCCGGCTCAGGGGCCGGTTTGCCGATCTTGCCGATGAAGACGTGAATCCCACAAAGGGGACCCGGTACCCATATTCGATCGAATCGGCCTCGGGACCCCATCCTGCATTGTCGATGCAGAGCTTTCCACGACGACTCTTCGTCATCCGGCCCACAACGTATCCCTTGAGTCCATCAAAGCTGCCCTTCAAGAACTCGAAACCATCGTGCGATAGCCCCACGGTGGGCGCCAACTGTCGTGGGTTTGTCACGGCAGATGTCCTTGTGAAAGGAATTATTCGTGGAGCCATCGCAATGGGTTAGCTTAAAGGGGTTAAACCGGACAAGGGGACACGGAGAGTTTTATACTAGTTCGGCCCCTTCAAGGAAGGTAAAAGCCTACGTCTAGTTGTGATGGTATTGCTAGGATTTCTAAGGCCAGGGAGCGAATCCGCTTTATCTGGCTCTCGAGTTGTTGTTCGTCCCCTGAACCGCTACCGAGTCGTCCCCTTATATACATGGGTGGCGCCCGTCGGTTTACAGAGTCCCGAAGCCGGAGCATAAACATTTCCGGTTCGGTCTCTACACTTCCTATCTTACAAAGCAAGTTACATGATTAAGTCGGTTTGTATTTATAGGATTTAACTCACTTCTGGGCCTTGGGCCTTCGTAAAGTGCGATCATCTTCACATCTTCATGGGCTTCTAATCTTCATAAAGTTAATCCGGCTACTCCTGGCCGGTTTACGTCTAGTAGTAATATCCCCAACAGAGTGCTTGTAGGCTTGCCCGTATTTTGCCTTCGTTGATGGCCAGGGTACTTTAGGTGCATAATTATGCATGCGCAATATAAACTTCGCGTGATTGTGAGGCGAATGACGGAGGCTGAACTGCTAATCCTGCTCCGGGAAAGATTGGTTCCATTTAATGGAGACCGGTGGCTTAATGGCCGATGAATTGTGCGGCTTGACGAGGCCACTTTGTGCTTCGGCTGTAATGGCCGTAGTACAATCCCCTGTACGGAAGGAGTGTCTCATTTTTTCGTTTATTTGTATGACTCCTACGATGGGTACTGCTCCTTTGAGGATTGTTGTGCTAGGTTTGATTCTAGAAGGATCAATGCCCGTTTTGTTGACAGTGTCTTGGTATAGTAGATTAAGGCTACTGCCGCCGTCCCTAAGGACCTTCGTGAGATGGAACCCATCAATAATTGGATCGATGATCAGAGCTGCCGATCCTTCGGGATGGGTATGACTGATTTTTGTAGGAATCCGCTCTATGGCGGATGTGTCCCGTAGTATGCGCGTGTGCTCCCCTATGGGGGTGTGCATCGCACATACCATATTTACGGTTTGCACTTCGGGGGGGGGGTTGCTTCTGAACCCCGGTATTCAGACGGCGAGTCTCTTCGTCATCACTGTCACTGGGCGGCCCATTTCCCTTGTATTCGGATTTTAATTTGCCGGCTTGTTTGAAGACCCAGCATCTTCTGTTGGTATGGGTAGCTGGTTTATCGGGGGTGCCGTGAATCTAGCATGGCCGATCCAATATCTTATCCAGGTTGGATGGTCCGTCTCTATTTGCCTTGGATGGATTTTTCTGTTGACCGGGCTTGGAGTCGCTGAATCCACCGTTAACTGCTATGTCTTGTGTTATTTCATCATTATTACGACGCTTGTATTTATTGCGTCGTAACTTTCCGTTGCCGTCTCGGACTTTGGAAGTGCCCGGGTCGTTGGCGCCATTGCTCCTACGAGCGAGCTAGCTATCTTCTCTCGCGCAAAAGCGGGTCATAAGAGTGGTAAGGGCTGTCATGGATTTTGGTTTTTCCTGACTAAGGTGGCGAGTGAGACATTCGTCCCGAACGTTGTGTTTGAAGGCCGCGAGGGCTTCGGCATTCGGACAATCGACAATTTGGTTCTTTTTAATTAAGAACCTAGTCCAGAGCTTTCTGGCTGACTCTCCGGGCTGCTGTATGATGTGACTTAAGTCATCGGCGCCTGGTGGCCGGACATATGTGCCTTGGAAGTTATCGCGAAAGGTGTCTTCCAGGTCTTCCCAGTTGCCAACGGAGTTCTCTGGAAGGTTGTTTAACCAGTGCCGAGCTGGTCCTTTTAGTTTTAGTGGTAGGTATTTAATGGCGTGAAGGTCATCGCTGCAGGCCATGTGGATATGGAGAAGATAGTCCTCAATCCATACCACCAGATCTGTTGTTCCATCATATGATTCGATATTCCTGGGTTTAAACCCTTCTTGGAATTCGTGGTCCATTACTTCATCGGTGAAGCAAAGTGGGTGAGTGGCGCCTCTATATCGGGCCACGTCGCAACGTAGCTCGGATGGAGTCCGTCTGCGGTTCTCGGCCCGAGCGTGAGAATGACTATTGCATCCGGCAAGATAGCCGTTATCGCGTGTCGGGGCACGTCCCCGTGATCCATAGATCGATCTATTCTGACCTGCTCTACTGTCCAAGTCCTGCCATAGGTCGTATGTGTGTCCCTGCGCTGTTTTATCTCTGCCTTTACGGTGAGGTAGGGCAGGCTGGTGTTCAGCTTGATTTTCCGCTTTATCCTGACCATGTGCTGGCCGGTCAGCCGCATTGCGCGATGGTGGTATGGGCTCCAACGCCTCGTCATCGAACTGAGGTAGCAATTTGCGCTTCGGGTAGCTTTTGGCTGGGCGCTTGAGGCAGTATTCCTCGACTGCCAGGATGTCAGTCCATCTATCGTTGAGCAGATCTTGATCAGCTTGAAGCCACTGCTGTTTCTTTTTCAGGCTCCTTGCGGTGGCTATTAGCTGGCACTTGAAGCGCTCCTACTCGAGGGGTTCCTCAGGCATGATAAAATCCTTGGTGCCGAGGCTTGCCTCGTCCTCAGAGAGCTAAAGATAATTACTGTCCTCCGAGTCTTCGTGCGTGGCCTGTTCATCAGGGCTAACTTGCCTGTCTTCCCGTTCATCTTGTTCGGAAGTCGCCTCAACGGGGTATTCATTGTCTTCGGCACCGTCCGGAGTGTTGTCTTCTCCTGTGTCGGTGTTGCTGTCTTTGCTGCAGCATGACTTAGAGAGGCGCCGCTGGCGCCAGCGCTTTGGTTGTATCTCGGGAGGTTTATCCTCAACCGGATCTTCCTTGTCATCGCCGCTATTCTCTTTTGGTGCATCCACCATGTATACGTCATATGAGGAAGTGGCCGTCCAGCGTCCGGTAAACGGTGGGTTTTGGGCCTCCTATTCTCTGGCATCGTCATCCATACCGTCGATATCGTCAAAGCCATAATCGAGCATGTCAGTTAAATCTTTGACAGTGGCTATTAAGTGGGCGGGGGTGGGAAGCGAAATTCGTCATCAGCCTCCGGTTCGAATCGGATATAATTCGGTCGTGAGTCCCCCGCTAAGGAGAGTGTTTTTAATGAGTTTAGCACATCGCCTAAAGGCGAGTGACGGAAGATGTCCACGGAGCTGAATTCGATGATCGACACACGGTCAAGCTTGTCGTGCGCGGTCGCACATGCTTTGGAACCTGTGGCTAGAAGCGTGTCCGCGGTTCTGGCAACGAAGATCTCACTTAAGGTTGGGTCTGTGTGCGGCTCCAACGCCGCTGAATCTGCGGCCTCCATGGTGGGGTTGAGCCCCCCGTCCTCGTATGTCGTGACCTGCTCCAGATCTAAGGCTGGAGCTGTTGCAGGTTCTATCTCCTGGGTGTAGTTCAATGACAGATTTAAGCCATGTTCATTGTGGTGACAGGGAGCGGCTACTACAGTGGTCTCGAATCCATCGAAGATCAAGTCTTCACGGATGTCCGCGACGTAGTTCAAGCTTCCAAATCTGACCCAATGGCCAGGGGCGTAGCTATCGATCTACTCTAGATGGCGAAGCGAGTTGGCCCGCAGTGCGAAGCCGCCGAACGCGAAGATCTGTCCGGGGAGGAAGGTTTCTCCCTGGAAGATGTTGTTGTGGATGATTGACGGGGCCATCTAACTTCTTGGCGATGACACACCGGAACTCTCCATCAAATCACCAATGTCAGTGTCAAAACCAGCGGATCTCGGGTAGGGGGTCCCGAACTGTGCGTCTGAGGCTGATGGTAACAAGAGACAGGGAACACAATGTTTACCCAGGTTCGGGCCCTCTCTATGGAGGTAAAACCCTACATCCTGCTAGATTAATATTCATGAGTATGGGGGTGCTACCTCTTGAGCATTGCGTTGGTTTTCCCTTGAAGCGGAAAGGGTGATGCAGCAAAGTAGCGTAAGTATCTCCCTCAGTTTTTGAGAACCAAGGTATGAATCTAGTAGGAGGCCACACGCAAGTCCCTTGTACCTACACAAACAAATAAGAACCTCGCAACCAACGCGATAAAGGGGTTGTCAATCCCTTCACGTCACTTACGAGAGTGAGATCTGATAGATATGATAATGATAAGATAAATATTTTTGGTATTTTTATGATATAGATTGAAAGTAAATTTGCAAAGTAAAATCGATTGGAAACTTATATGATGGAGAATAGACCCGGGGGGCATAGGTTTCACTAGTGGCTTCTCTCAAGATAGCATAAGTATTACGGTGGGTGAACGAATTACTGTGGAGCAATTTATAGAATTGAGCATAGTTATGAGAATATCTAGGCATGATCATGAATATAGGCATCATGTCCGTGACAAGTAGACCGACTCCTGCCTGCATCTACTACTATTACTCCACACATCGACCGCTATCCAGCATGCATCTAGAGTATTAAGTTCATAAGAACAGAGTAACACATTAGGTAACATGACATGATGTAGAGGGATAAACTCAAGCAATATGATATAAACCCCATCTTTTTATCCTCGATGGCAACAATACAATACGTGTCGTTTCCCTTTTTGTCACTGGGATCAAGCACCGCAAGATTGAACCCAAAGCTAAGCACTTCTCCCATTGCAAGAAAGATCAATCTAGTAGGCCAAACCAAACTGATAATTTGAAGAGACTTGCAAAGATAACCAATCATGCATAAAAGAATTCAGAGAAGATTCAAATATTGTTCATAGATAGACTTGATCATAAACCCACAATTCATCGAATCTCGACAAACACACCGCAACAAGAGTTACATCGAATAGATCTCCAAGAAGATCATGGAGAACTTTGTTTTGAGATCCAAAGAGAGAGAAGAAGCCATCTAGCTACTAGCTATGGACCCGAATGTCAGAAGTAAACTACTCACACATCACCGGAGAGGCCATGGAGTTGATGTAGAGGCCCTCCGTGATCGATGCCCCCTCCGGCGGAGCTCCGGAAAAGGCCCCAAGATGGGATCTCTTGGGTACAGAAGGTTGCGGTGGTGGAAATAGGGTTTCGTGGTGCTCCTGGATGTTTTCGGGGTATATGAATATATATAGGAGGAAGAAGTAGGTCGGTGGAGCAACAAGGGGCCCACGAGGGTGGAGGGCGTGCCCAGGGGGTAGGCGCACCCCCCTACCTCGTGGCCTCCTCGATTGTTTCTTGACGTCCACTCCAAGTCCCCTGGATCATGATTGCTCCAAAAATAACTCTCCCGAAGGTTTCATTCCATTTGGATTCCGTTTGATATTCCTTTTCTACGAAACACTGAAATAGGCAAAAGACAGCAATTTGCATTGGGCCTTGGGTTAATAGGTTAGTCCCAAAAATATAAAAGTGTAAAATAAAGCCCATTAACATCCAAAACAGAATATATAATAGCAGGGAACAATAAAAAAATTATAGATACGTTGGAGACATATCTGCATCCCAAGCTTAATTCCTGCTCATCCTCGAGTAGGTAAATGATAAAAACAGAATTTTTGGTGTGGAATGCTTTCTAGCATATTCTCAATGTAAATCTCTTTATTGTGGCATGAATATTCAGATCCGAAAGATTGAAGATAAAAGTTTAATATTGACATAAAAATAGTAATACTTCAAGGATACTAACTAAGCAATCAGGTGTTCTCTAAATAACATGGCCAAAGAAAGTTATCCCTACTAAATCATAAAGTCTGGCTATGCTCTATCTTCACCACACAAAATATTTAAATCATGCACAACCCCAATGACAAGCCAAGCAATTGTTTCATACTTTTGATGTTCTCAAACCTTTTCAATCTTCACGCAATATATGAGCGTGGGCCATGGATATAGCACTATAGGTGGAATAGAATGGTGGTTGTGGAGAAGACAAAAAATGAGAAGATAGTCTCACACCAACTAGGCATATCAACGGGCTATGGAGATGCCCATTAATAGATATCAATGTGAGTGAGTAGGGATTGCCATGTAATAGATGCACTAGAGCTATAAGTGTATGAAAGCTCAACAAAAGAAACTAAGTGGGTGTGCATCCAACTTGCTTGCTCATGAAGACCTAGGGCATTTTGAGGAAGCCCATCATTGGAATATACAAGCCAAGTTCTATAATGTGAAATTCCCACTAGTATATGAAGGTGACAACATAGGAGACTCTCTATCATGATGATCTTGGTGCTACTTTGAAGCACAAGTGTGGTAAAAGGATAGTAACATTGTCCTTTCTCTCTTTTTCTCTCGATTTTTTTATTTGTGCCTTTTCTCTTTTTTTATGGCCTCTTTTTCCTTTTTTGTTCGTATGTAGTCTCATCCCGACTTGTGGGGGAATCATAGTCTCCATCATCCTTTCCTCACTTGGGACAATGCTCTAATAATGATGATGATCACACTTTATTTACTTACAACTCAAGAATTACAACTCAATACTTAGAACAAAATATGACTCCGTGTGAATGCCTCCGGCAGAGTACCGGGATACGCAATGAATCAACAGTGACATGTATGAAAGGATTATGAACGGTGGCTTTACCACAAATACGATGTCAACTACATGATCATGCAAAGCAATATGACAATGATGAAGCATGTCATAATAGTGGAACGGTGGAAAGTTGCATGTCAATATATCTCGGAATAGCTATGGAAATGCCATAATAGGTAGGTATGGTGGCTGTTTTGAGGAAGGTATTTGGTGGGTTTAAGGTACCGGCGAAAGTTGCGCGGTACTAGAGAGGCTAGCAATGGTGGAAGGGTGAGAGTGCGTATAATCCATGGACTCAACATTAGTCATAAAGAACTCACATACTTATTGCAAAAATTTATTAGTTATCGAAACAAACTACTACGCACATGCTCCTAGGGGGATAGATTGGTAGGAAAGGACCATCGCTCATCCCCGACCGACACTCATAAGGAAGACAATCAATAAATAAATCATGCTCCGACTTCATCACATAACGGTTCACCATACGTGCATGCTACAGGAATCACAAAATTTAACACAAGTATTTCTCAATCCACAACTACTCAACTAAGATGACTCTAATATCACCATCTTCATCTCTCAAAACAATTATCAAGTATCAAACTTCTCATAATATCCAATGCACTTTTTGTATGATAGTTTTTATTATACCGATCTTGGATGCCTATTATATTAGGACTAAATTCATACCCAAAGCAAATTACCATGATGTTCTAAAGGACTCTAAAAATAATATAAGTGAAGCATGAGAGATCAATTATTTCTATAAAATAGAACCACCACCGTGCTCTAAAAAGATATAAGTGAAGCACTAGAGCAAAATTATCTGGCTCAAAAAATATAAGTGAAGCACATAGAGTATTCTAACAAATTCTAAATTATGTGTGTATCTCCCAAAAGGTGTGTACAGAAAGGATGATTGTGGTAAACTAAAAAGCAAATACTCAAATCATACAAGACTCTCCAAGCGAAACACATATCATATGGTGAATAAAAATATAGCTCCAAGTAAAGTTACCGATGGACGAAGACAAAAGAGGGGATGCCTTCCGGGGCATCCCCAAGCTTAGGCTTTTGGCTGTCCTTGGATTTTACCTTGGGGTGACTTGGGAATCCCCAAGCTTAGGATCTTGCCACTCCTTGTTCCATAATCCATTAAATCCTTACCCAAAACTTGAAAACTTCACAACACAAAACTCAAATAGAAAATTTCATGAGCTCCATTAGTAAAAGACAACAAACTGCCACTTCAAGGTGCTGTAATGAACTCATTCTTTATTTATATTGGTGTTAAACCTACTATATTCCAACTTTACTATGGTTCATAAACTCTATTACTAGCCATAGATCCATCAAAATAAGCAAACAACACACGAAAAACAGAATCTGCCAAAAACAGAACAGTCTGTAGTAATCTGTAGGTTTAAGCTACTTCTGTAACCCTAAAAACTCTAAACTAAATTTCTGGACGTGAGGAATTTATCTATTAATCATCTGCAAAAGTAATTAACTAAATATGACTCTTCAATAAAAAATGGAAGCAATTCTCGTGAGTGCTAAAGTTTCTGTTTTTTACAGCAAGATCACAAAGACTTTCCCCAAGTCTTCCCAAAGGTTCTACTAGGCACAAACACTAATTTAAAAGCATAAAACTACATCTAAACAGAGGCTAGATGAATTATTTATTGAATAACAGCAAGGAAAAATATTGGGTTGTCTCCCAACAAGCGCTTTTTGTTACGTCCATTTTGCATCATGCTTTTATATCGATATTTATTGCATTATGGACTGTTATTTCACTTTATGTCACAATACTTATGGTTATTCTCTATTATTTTACAAGGTTTACATAAGGAGGGAGAATGCCGGCAGCTGGAATTCTGGGCTGGAAAAGGAGAAAATATTAGAGACCTATTCTGCGCAACTCCAGAAGTCCTGAAACTCCATGGAATGTCTTAAAATAAATAAAGAAAAATCCTCGCCGAAGATGAAGGCCAGGGGCCCACACCCTTCTCATGAGGGTGGGGGGCGCCCCCCCTACCTCGTGGGCCCCCTGGTGGCTCTCCGATGCCCATGTTCTCCTATATGAGGTCTTTCGATGAGAAAAAAAATAAGAAGGAACTTTTCGGGACGAGACTCCGCCGCCACGAGGTGGAACCTTGGCGGATCCAATCTAGAGCTCCGGCAGAGCTGTTCTGCCGGGGATACTTCCCTCCCGGAGGGGGAAATCATCACCATCATCATCACCAACGCTCCTCTCATCGGGAGAGGGCAATCTCCATCAACATCTTCACTAGCACCATCTCATCTCCAAACCCTAATTCATCTCTTGTATCCAATTCTTGTCTCAAAGTCCGGGATTGGTGCTAGTAGGTTGCTAGTGTAGTGTTGATTACTCCTTGTAATTGATGCTAGTTGGTTTATTTGGTGGAAGATTATATGTTCAGATCCTATATGCATATCATTACCCCTCTGATTATGAGCATGAATATGGTTTGTGAGTAATTACGTTTGTTCCTGAGGACAAGGGAGAAGTCTTGCTATGAGTAGTCATGTGAATTTGGTATTCGTTTGATATTTTGATATGATGTATGTCGTCTAGCCTCTAGTGGTGTTATGTGAACGTCGACTACATAACTGTTGGTGTCAAAACCGGCGGATCTCGGGTAGGGGGTCCCGAACTGTGCGTCTAGGCCGGATGGTAACAGGAGGCAAGGGACACGAAGTTTTACCCAGGTTCGGGCCCTCTTGATGGAGGTAAAACCCTACGTCCTGCTTGATTAATATTGATGATATGGGTAGTACAAGAGTAGATCTACCACGAGATCAAGGAGGCTAAACCCTAGAAGCTAGCCTATGGTATGATTGTTGTTCATCCTATGGACAAAACCCTCCGGTTTATATAGACATCGGAGAGGGCTAGGGTTACACAGAGTCGGTTACAATGGTAGGAGATCTACATATCCGTGTCGCCAAGCTTGCCTTCCACGCCAAGGAAAGTCCCTTCCGGACACGGGACGAAGTCTTCAATCTTGTATCTTCACAGTCCAGGAGTCCGGCCGAAGGTATAGTCCGGCTATCTGGACAGCCCCTAATCCAGGACTCCCTCACCCATCTTTTTATCCTCGATGGCAACAATACAATACGTGTCGTTTCCCTTTCTATCACTGGGATCGAGCACCGCAAGATTGAACCCAAAGCTAGGCACTTCTCCCATTGCAAGAAATATCAATCTAGTAGGCCAAACAAACTGATAATTCGAAGAGACTTGCAAAGATAACCAATCATGCATAAAAGAATTCAGAGAAGATTCAAATATTGTTCATAGATAGACTTGATCATAAACCTACAATTCATCGGATCTCGACAAGCACATCTCAAAAAGAGTTACATCGAATAGATCTCCAAGAAGATCGAGGAGTACTTTGTATTGCGATCCAAAGAGAGAGAAGAAGCCATCTAGCTAATAGCTATGGACCCGAAGGTCTGAAGGAAACTACTCACACATCACTAGAGAGGCCATGCAGTTGATGTAGAGGCCCTCCGTGATCGATGCCCCCTCTGGCGGAGCTCCGGAAAAGGCCCCAAGATGGGATCTCTTGGGTACAGAAGGTTGCAGTGGTGGAAATAGGGTTTTGTGGTGCTCTTGGATGTTTTCGGTGTATATGAATATATATAGGAGGAAGAAGTAGGTCAGTGGAGCAACGAGGGGCCCACGAGGGTGGAGGGCGCGCACAGGGGGTAGGAGCGCCCCTGCCTTGTGGCCTCCTCGATTGTTTCTTGACATCCACTTCAAGTCCCCTGGATCACGTTTTTTCCAAAAATAACTCTCTAGAAGGTTTCATTCCATTTGGATTTCGTCTGATATTCCTTTTCTGCGAAACACTGAAATAGGCAAAAACAACAATTTGCACTGGGCCATGGGTTAATAGGTTAGTCCCAAAAATAATATAAAAGTGTAAAATAAAGCCCATTAACATCCAAAATAGAATATATATATATATATATAATAGCATGGAACAATAAAAAATTATAGATACGTTGGAGACGTATCAGGGGGTTATAAGAGTTGATCTACCACGAGATCGTAAGGCTAAAACCCTAGAAGTCTAGCCTATCTGATTATGATTGTTCTATGTCTCTACAGACTAAACCCTCCGGTTTATATAGACACTTGAGGGGGCCAGGGTTGTACAAAGTCGGTTACAGAGAAAGGAATCTTCATATTGGGATGCCAAGCTTGCCTTCCACGCCAAGTAAAGTCCCATCTAGACACGGGTGGGAGACTTCGGTCTTGCATCTTCACTGTCCATCAGTCCGGCCTACGTACCACAGTCCGGACACCCGAGGACCCCCTAATCCAGAACTCCCTCACCCCCTCCAAAAAACACTCACGAACCCACACACTATATCTCTCTACGTTTGTATCTCTCTCACACAACCCCACGTAGGTGGTGTATGTTGATAACCCACAAGTATAGGGGATCGCAACAGTTTTCGAGGGTAAAGTATTAAACCCAAATTTATTGATTCGACAAAAGGGGAGCCAAAGAATACTCTCAAGTATTAGCAGCTGAGTTGTCAATTCAACCACACCTGGAAACTTAATATCTGCAGCAAAGTATTTAGTAGCAAAGTAATATGATAGTAGTGGTAACGGTAGCAAAAGGTAACAGCAGTAAAAAATAATGCTTTTGGTATTTTGTAGTGATGATAGCAATAGCAAGGGGAAAGTAAATAAGGGAAGAACAATATATGGAAAGCTCGTAGGCAATGGATCAGTGATGGAGAATTATGCCAGATGCGGTTCATCATGTAACAGTCATAACCTAGGGTGACACAGAACTAGCTCCAGTTAAATTGATATTATGTAGGCATGTATTCCGAACATAGTAATACGTGCTTATGGAAAAGAACTTGCATGACATCTTTTGTCCTACCCTCCCGTGGCAGCGGGGTCCTTACGGAAGCTAAGGGATATTAAGGCCTCCTTTTAATAGAGTACCGGAACAAAGCATTAACACATAGTGAATACATGAACTCCTCAAACTACGGTCATCACCGGTAAGTATCCCGATTATTGTAACTTCAGGGTTAACGGATCATAACACATAATGGGTGAATATAGGCTTGCAAGATAGGATCAAGAACACTCATATATTGATGAAAACATAATAGGTTCAGATCTGAAATCATGGCACTCGGGCCCTAGTGACAAGCATTAAGCATAGCAAAGTCATAGCAACATCAATCTCAGAACATAGTGGACACTAGGGATCAAACCCTAACAAAACTAACTCGATGACATGATAGATCCCATCCAACCCATCACCGTCCAGCAAGCCTACGATGGAATTACTCACGCACGGCGGTGAGCATCATGAAATTGGTGATGGAGGATGGTTGATGATGACGATGGTGACGGATTCCCCTCTCCGGAGCCCCGAACAGACTCCAGATCAGCCCTACCGAGAGGTTTTAGGGCTTGGCGGCGGCTCCGTATCGTAAAACGCGATGATTTATTCTCTCTGATTTTTTCTCCCGGAAACTCAATATATGGAGTTGGACTTGGATTCGGAGAGGCAACAGGGGGCCCACGAGGTAGGGGCGCGCCCTAGGGGGGTAGGCGCGCCCCCACCCTCATGGAGAGGTGGTGGGCCCCCTCGCCTTCATCTTTTGTAGGTATTTTTCTTATTTTCTGAAAAGTCGCTCCGTGAAGTTTCAGGTCATTCCGAGAACGTTTGCTCCTACACATAAATAACACCATGGTAATTCTGCTAAAAACAGCGTCAGTCCGTGTTAGTTCCATTCAAATCATGCAAGTTAGAGTCCAAAACAAGGGCAAAAGTGTTTGGAAAAGTAGATACGCTGGAGACGTATCAACTCCCCCAAGCTTAAACATTTGCTTGTCCTCAAGCAATTCAGTTGACAAACTGAAATTGATAAAGAAAAACTTTTACAAACTCTGTTTGCTCTTGTTATTGTAAATATGTAAAGCCAGCATTCAAGTTTTCAGCAAAGATTATAACTAACCACATTTGCAATAATGCTCAGGTCTCAAGTTTACTCATATCAATAGCATAATCAACTAGTGAGCCATAATAGTAAATCTCAGATGACAACACTTTCTCAAAACAATCATAATATGATATAACAAGATGGTATCTCGCTAGCCCTTTCTGAGACCGCAAAACATAAATGCAGAGCACCTTTAAAGACCAAGGACTGACTAGACATTGTAATTCATGGTAAAAGAGATCCAGTCAAGTCATACTCAATGTAATTAACAGTAATAAATGCAAATGACAGCGGTGCTCTCCAACTGGTGCTTTTTAATAAGAAGATGATGACTCAGCATAAAAGTAAATAGATAGGCCCTTCGCAGAGGGAAGCAGGGATTTCTAGAGGTGCCAGAGCTCGGCTTTGAAATAGAGGTGAATAATATTTTGAGCGGTATACTTTCATTGTCAACATAACAACCAAGAGATGGCGATATCTTCCAATGTACACACATTATAGGCGGTTCCCATACAGAATGGTAAAGTTTATACTCCCCCTTCCACCAACAAGCATCAATCCATGGCTTGCTCGAAACAATGAGTGCCTCCAACTAACAAGAGTCCCAGGGGGAGTTTTGTTTGCAATTATTTTGATTTAGTTTGCATAAAGCATGGGACTGGGCATCCCGGTGACCAGCCATTTATCTCATGAGTGAGGAGCGGAGTCCACTTCTCTTGAGAATAACCCGCCTAACATGGAAGATACAGATAACACTGGTTGATACATGAGCTATTCGAGCATACAAAACAGGATATTTATTTGAAGGTTTAGAGTTTGGCACATACAAATTTACTTGGAACGGCAGGTAGATACCGTATATAGGTAGGTATAGTTGACTCATATGGAATAACTTTGGGGTTTATGGAGTTTGGATGCACAAGCAGTATTCCCGCTTAGTACAAGTGAAGGCTAGCAAAAGACTGGGAAGCGACCAGCTAGAGAGCGACAACAGTCATGAACATGCATTAAAATTAATCAACACCGAATGCAAGCATGAGTAGGATATAATCCACCATGAACATAAATATCGTGAAGGCTATGTTGATTTTGTTTTAACTACATGCGTGAACATGCGCGAAGTCAAGTCACTTAAATCATTCAGAGGAGGATACCACCCTATCATACCACATCACAACTATCTCAATAGCATGTTGGCATGCAAGGTAAACCATTATAACTCATAGCTAATCAAGCATTGCACAAGAAACTATGATCTTAGTTGTCATTGCAAACTTGTTTATTCATAATAGGCTGAATCAGGAACGATGAACTAATCATATTTACAAAAACAAAAGAGGTCAAGTTCATACCAGCTTTTCTCATCTCAGTCAGTCCATCATATATCATCATAATTGCCTTTCACTTGCACGACTGAATAGAGTGAATAATAATAATAGTGCACGTGCATTGGACTAAGCTGGAATCTGCAAGCATTCAATAAACAGGAGAAGACAGGGAAATATAGGCTCTTTTGTCAGATAAACAATAATGCATATAAGAGCCACTTTGACAATTTAATTATGGTCTTCTCCTATCGACCCCCAAAGAAAATAAAATAAATAAAACTATTTACACAGGAAAGCTCCCAATAAGCAAAAGAGGAACAAGAAATCTTTTTGGGTTTTGTTTTTAATTACTACTACAAGCATGGAAATTAAACTGATTAAAAGCTACAACTAATTTGTTTGGTTTTCTTGAGGTCTATTAAACACACAAGAAGAAAGCATAAAAAGGAAATTAAACTAGCATGGATGATACAATGAAAAAGTATGAGCACCGACATCTAGCAATGAGTGTGTGAACATAAATGTAATGTCGGTGGGAAATACGTACTCCCCAAAGCTTAGGCTTTTGGCCTAAGTTGGTCTATGGCCATGGCTGGCCTGGCGGATATCCATAATAATAGTTGGGGTCATACTGAGATGAAGAAGAAGGCTCCGATTGCCACTGGCTAACAATCATCTCCGGATCCCACTGGTAATTAGACCGTCGTGAAGGATCAACTTGTGGTTCCGGCTCTGGCTCCTCGGCTGGTGCAGGGTTTCGATAGGCTTGAATAGCCTTCAACGGAACAAGGTACGTGCCTGAAGATAAATCAAACAAAGAAGGAGCAGGCAGGGTAATAGTCTCAGGATGATGTTTATTAAAGAACAATTGATATCTAAGCTCTCCTTCCCTATTCTTAACAATAAAATCATGTGCCACCATACTTTTATAATCTAGATAAACACGAGGCAGCACCTTTTCTTCCTTCTCAAAATGCCTAATAGGTATGTTAAAATGTGCAGCTAGGCGTGAAGCATAGATACCTCCAAAGATGGGCCCCTTGGTACGGTTCAGACTTAACCATTTAGCAATAATGCCGCCCATAATAAAAGTGTTATCACTTTATAAACCGTGGAGCAGAATAATAATATCAGGGATACTAAGGTTTCCACAGTTTCCGTGACCAATTAAGCAACGACTAGCAAATAATGCAAAGTAACGTAAAACAGGAAAATGTATGCTAGTCATTCGTGCATCGGAAACCTTCCTTGTTTCCCCTACAGTGATAGTGTCAATAAACCCCTCCACATCATCGCGATGTGGTTCTTCTGTCTTGCCCTCAAAAGGGACTAAACAAATCCGACAAAAATCATAAAGTGACATCTCCTTATGCTCATCATATAAATGAAACTCCACCGTAGGTGGCGAGTTCCTAGAATGGAAATGAAAGTTTTGCACAAAGGTATTTGTGAGTAAGAGATACTGATCGCATTGGTCGTGGAGGAAAATGGTGAGGCCTGCATTCCTCCGTGGTGCGAGGCAGATTATACTTAGGCTTTGGTGCTTTTTCCTTCGAGCTTTGGCTCGATGATCCCCTCAATAGTCTCCTCATCATTTTCTGAAAAAATCTGAAATTTTTAGTAACTTCAAAATAAAAGTAAACCAAACTCAATAATATTGATAGCAACTACTCCTACAAGTGCCTAGGGCCTATATCATGCATCAAAACTACTTTTGACCATATAAATTTGACATGCAAGCTCAAGAACAGGGTCACCTAAGCAGCAAAAATTTGCAATGAATAAAGCACTAGAACAAAAACCAATTGGACCAATGGAGGAGTCACATACCAAGGAATAATCTCCCCAAGCAGTTTTGTGAGAGGTGCTTTGAGCAAGGAGATCGAAAATGGCAGCAAAGTGAGCTTGAACTCGTGCTTGAGCTGATATTCGTGTTTGTGGGAGGAAGAAGAAGTGTGTGGGTGCAGGAATAAGTGGAGGAGGGCCGCCATGGGCCCACGAGGCAGGTGGCGCGCCCAGGGGGGTAGGGCGCGCCCTCCACCTTCGTGGGCAGGTGGTTGGCCCCCTGTTGTGTTCTCAATGCCAAATATTCTCAAATATTCTAGAAAAAATCATATTTAAATTTCAGGGCATTTGGAGAACTTTTATTTTCGAGGTATTTTTATATTGCAGGGATAATCAGATAACAGACCGAAAATATTTATTTTTATTTTATTTAATATAAATAACAGAAAGTAGAAGTGGGGTACAGAAGGTTGTGCCTTCTAGTTTCATCCATCTCATGATCATCAAAAGGAATCCACTAACAAGGTTGATCAAGTCTTGTTAACGAACTCATTCCAAATAACGTGGAATCGGAGAAATTTCAAATAACACTATGTTACCTCAACGGGGACATGCACATCCCCAATAATAAGAATATCATATTTCTTCTTGACAGTAGGAAGAGGAAATTCAAAACCTCAAGTATAATCGATGGAATTTTTCCAATAGAGTTGATACTATGAACTTGAGGTTGTTTACTCAGAAAGTGTACTGTGTGCTCATTACCATTAACATGAAACGTGGCATTGCCTTTAGTGCAATCAATAACAGCCCCTGCAGTATTCAAAAAGGGTCTTCCAAGAATAATAGACATACTATCGTCCTCGGGAATATCAAGAATAACAAAGTCCGTTAAAATAGTAACGTTTGCAACTACAACAGGCACATCCTCACAAATACCGACAGGTATACCAATTGATTTATCAGCTATTTGCAAAGATATTTCAATAGGTATCAACTTATTCAAATCAAGTCTACGATATAAAGAGAGAGGCATAACACTAACACCGGCTCCAAGATCACATAAAGCAGTTTTAACATAGTTTCTTTTAATGGAGCATGGTATAGTTGGTACACCGGGATCTTCAAGTTTCTTTGGTATTACACCCTTAAAAGTATAATTAGCAAGCATGGTGGAAATTTCAGCTTCTGGTATCTTTCTTTTATTTGTAATAATATCTTTCATGTACTTAGCATAAGGATTGGTTTTGAGCATGTGAGTTAATCGCATACGCAAAAAGATAGGTTTAATCATTTCAGCAAAGCGCTCAAAATCCTCATCATCCTTTTTCTTGGATGGTTTTGGAGGAAAAGGCATGGGTTTCTAAACCCAAGGCTCTCTTTCTTTACCATGTTTCCTAGCAACAAAGTCTTTCTTATCATAACGTTGATTCTTTGATTGCGGGTTATCAAGATCAACAGCAGGTTCAATTGCTATATCATTATCATTACTAGGTTGAGCATCATTATGAACATTATTATTAACATTATCACTAGTTTCAGGTTCATTACCAGATTGTGTTTGAGCATCAGAAATAGAAATATCATTTGGATTCTCAGGTGTTTCAACAATAGGATCACTAAAAGCATGCAAAGTCTTATCATTTTTCTTTTTCTTCTTTTTAGAAGAACTAGGTACATCTAGATTATTTCTCTGAGAATCTTGCTCAATTCTCTTAGGGTGTCCTTCAGGTTACAAAGGTTCCTGAGTCATTCTACCAGTTCTAGTAGCCACTCTAACAGCATTATCATTATCTTTACTATTCAATTCATTGAGGAAATCATTTTGAGCTTTAAGTAGTTGTTCTACTTGAGTGGTAACCATAGAAGCATGTTTACTAATAAGTTTAAGTTCACCTTTAACATTAGCCATATAATCACCCAAGTGTTCAAGCATATTTGAATTGTATTTAAATTGTCTACCAAAATAAGCATTAAAATCTTCTTGCTTAGCCATAAATTTATCAAACTCATCTAAGCATGGGCTAGCAAACTTAGTAAATGGGATTTCAGCTTTATCATATCTATAGAGAGAATTTACCTTTACTACCTATGTCGGGTTATCAAGACCATGAGTTTCTTCAATAGGAGAAGGGTTTGGATTATATGTTTCTTCAATATGATGTAAATTCTTAACATCCTCAGTTTTAATAACTTTTTCTTGCATAGATTTCTTTGCCTCTTGCATATCTTCAGGACTGAGAAATAGAATACCCCTCTTCTTCGGAGTTGGTTTAGGAATAAGCTCAGGAATTGGCTCCGGAGGTGTCCAATTATTTTCATTTGTCAACATATTATTCAATAAAATTTCAGCTTCATCCAGTGTTCTTTCCCTGAAAACAGAACCAGCACAACTATCCAGGTAATCTCTGGAGGCATCAGTTAGTCCATTATAAAAGATATCAAGTATTTCGTTTTTCTTAAGAGCATGATCAGGCAAAGCATTAAGTAATTGGAGAAGCCTCCCCCAAGCTTGTGGGGGACTCTCTTCTTCAATTTGCACAAAATTATATATATCCCTTAAAGCAGCTTGTTTCTTATGAGTAGGGAAATATTTAGCAGAGAAGTAATAAATCATATCCTGGGGATTACGCACACAACCATGATCAAGAGAATTAAACCATATCTTAGCATCACCCTTTAATGAGAACGGAAATATTTTAAGGATGTAAAAGTAACGAGTTCTCTCATCTTTAGTGAACAGGGTAGCTATATCATTCAACTTAGTAAGATGTGCCACAATAGTTTCAGATTCATAACCATGAAAAGGATCAGATTCAACCAAAGAAATTATATCAGGATCAACAGAGAATTCATAATCCTTATCAGTAACAAAGATAGGTTAAGTAGCAAAAGCAGGGTCAGGTTTCATTCTAGCATTTAGAGATTGCTTACTCCATTTAGCTAGTAACCTTTTGAGTTCATTTCTACTTTCGCAAGCTAAAATAGCGAAAGAAGCTTCTTGATCAAAAACATAACCCTTAGGAATAACAAGTGATTCTTCATCATCACTTTCATCAGTATCATCAGATTCAATATTTTCAATCTCCCTAGCCCTAGCAATTTGTTCATCAAGAAAATCACTAAGTGGCACAGTAGTATCAGGCATAGAGGTAGTTTCATCATAAGTATCATGCATAGCAGAAGTGGCATGATCAATAACATGCGACATATCAGAACGAATAGCACAAGCAGGTGTAGGTGTCGCAAACTTACTCATAACAGAAGGTGAATCAAGTGCAGAGCTAGATGGCAGTTCCTTACCTCCCCTCATAGTTGAGGGATAGATCTTGGTTTTTGGATCTCTTAAGTTCTTCATAATGATAAGCATATATATATCCCAAGTGACTCAAAGAATAGAGCTATGCTCCCCGACAACGGTGCCATAAAATAGTCTTGATAACCCACAAGTATAGGGGATCGCAACAGTTTTCGAGGATAAAGTATTCAACCCAAATTTATTGATTCGACACAAGGGGAGCCAAAGAATACTCTCAAGTATTAGCAGCTGAGTTGTCAATTCAACCACACCTGGAAACTTAATATCTGCAGCAAAGTATTTAGTAGCAAAGTAATATGATAGTAGTGCTAACGGTAGCAAAAGGTAACAGCAGTAAAAGTAATGCTTTTGGTATTTTGCAGTGATGATAGCAATAACAACGGGAAAGTAAATAAGCAAAGAACAATATATGGAAAGCTCCTAGGCAATGGATCAGTGATGGAGAATTATGCTGGACGCGGTTCATCATGTAACAGTCATAACCTAGGGTGACACAGAACTAGCTCCAGTTCATTTATATAATGTAGGCATGTATTCCGAACATAGTCATACGTGCTTATGAAAAGAATTTGCATGACATCTTTTGTCCTACCCTCCCGTGGCAGCGGGGTCCTTACGGAAACTAAGGGATATTAAGGCCTTCTTTTAATAGAGTACCGGAACAAAGCATTAACACATATTGAATACATGAACTCCTCAAACTACGGTCATCACCGGTAAGTATCCCGATTATTTTCACTTCGGGGTTAACGGGTCATAACACATAATAGGTGACTATAGACTTGCAAGATAGGATCAAGAACACTCATATATTGATGAAAACACAATAGGTCCAGATCTAAAATCATGGCACTCGGGCCCTAGTGACAAGCATTAAGCATAGCAAAGTCATAGCAACATCAATCTCAGAACATAGTGAACACTAGGGATCAAACCCTATCAAAACTAACTCGATTACATGATAGATCCCATCCAACCCATCACCGTCCAGCAAGCCTACAATGGAATTACTCATGCACGACGGTGAGCATCATGAAATTGGTGATGGAGGATGGTTGATGATGATGATGGCGACGGATTCCCCTCTCCGGAGCCCCGAACAAACTCCAGATTAGCCCCCTAGAGGTTTTAGGGCTTGGCGGTGGCTCCGTATCATAAAACACGATGATTTCTTCTCTCCAATTTTTTCTCCTCGAAACTCAACATATGGAGTTGGAGTTGGAGTCAGAGAGGCAATAGGAGGCCCATGAGGTAGGGGGTGCGCCCCCACCCTCGTGGAGAGGTGGTGGGCCCCCTGGCCTTCATCTTTTGCAGGTATTTTTCTTATTTTCTGAAAAGTCGGTCCGTGAGGTTTCAGGTCATTCCAAGAATGTTTGCTCCTGCACATAAATAACACCATGGTAATTCTGCTGAAAACATCGTCAGTCCGGGTTAGTTCCATTCCAATCATGCAAGTTAGAGTCCAAAACAAGGGCAAAAGTGTTTGGAAAAGTAGATACGTTGGAGACGTATCATACGTACACGAAGGGAATAGGTGCACGTACTCACGCTTCGGGCCCAGCCACACCCGCGCGGGTACACGGTGGAGCTCATTTCTGTATGATATGGCAGCCCACGTGCTAATTTGAACGCGTGTAGCGGTTGTTTACCTACGGAGGTCATGTACCACGTGTGCATGAAACAAAGTTCGACTTGACGCGTTGGCGCGCTATTTTTAAATAAAGTTATATCGCTCAATGGCACGTACATAGAATATAAAACGATTTTTATGGAGAAAAAGGTTGTCCGCTCCACTATATTCAATGGAGCCTACCTGCCTGGGTTTGTCTCTCTTCAGAGTATCTCACGCAAGGGGGTGGTGGCCTCTCTCTCTCTCACCATTGGTCATTGATCCGGCCGCATCCCGTCCGCCGGCGGAAAGGGAAGATGTGCATCATTTCTCTGTTCGACGGCGCCGAGGTAGCACGTCCTGATCTATGGTACCCGCCGTTCTCTCTAACCAAGCTCCACCGCGGTAGGACCTACGCCACCTGCTCGCTGCCACGGTATGGGCAGATCCCGCCCGCCGCCGCTCACCTAGTTACATCCCGACGACCCCCAGGTATCCCCTTCGGCCTTGCTCCACTACCTGTCTTCCCACGTCGCTGCATGTGGAAAATCTTGCATGTGGATCTAACATACTTCTTTGCCCAAAATGTAGCTCGTCTGGCGTACTTTCCATATTGCAATCTTGTCCTCACACCGTTTTAGACAAACACAACCGGGTTGTTATCTTCCCTTAGGACATGGAATATGCTTCTTTTATGTCGTCACATGTGTCATCAACTGTTATTGCCCAGTAATTGTTTCCTTTCTACCTCTTTTTTGCAAACAGCGCTATCCATTTCACCTTGTTGCTATTGCGACCTTTTGGTGAACTACACAAATCACTTTTTTATTAAGAGTGTTTTGTGCATTTGTACTAAAATGTCACACGGGCAACGTCTACATTTCAGTGCAACTGCTGTCGGAGTAATGGGCCACGGGTAGGCTAACCCGAGCCCTAGAACCTTTCAAGACATCGGGGCAGGCTGCGCCCCTCAAGACCCCAGGACATCGGGGCAAGGCAGCCGACTGCCCACTCACGGCTGAGTCCCGAGGACGACTTTAGGATAAGCCGACTCCTGACTGGCGACTTCCAGAGAAGCCGGCTTTGGGGAGTCGGCCTGCGACTCCAACAAACCACATGCCTTCATCAAGAGGGACGGGACGGGGAGTGGCTACAGTCAAGCCCACTCCCACCCCTTACCAGGGGTAGGCATGGCTACAGCACGCCGTACCCAGGAAGATCTCCATCGGCGTGGCACTGTTGCCGTGCCGTCCCTGACATCAGCACCAAAGGACCGAATCCTGCACCCATGACGGCTTGTCTGTACGACCCTGGGGCGGCGGGTCCCACCAGCCAGTGGGACCCCAGGAGACGGCAAGTGCACCCCCAGTCGGACCCGTTGGGAGTCGGCCCCCGAGAGTCGGCCAGATCCTCCCTCGGGGCCCACGCGCCATTAATCAGATGTGACGGAGAATGGCAATAGTGATCGCCCACCAGGCGGCGAGGCTGTTGCCACGACTCCATGACCAAGCTCGCGTCATCAGAAGCACGGCTACAGTAATCAGCAGTTGGCAAGACCCGCCCGCGGCGGGCGCGGCCTGTCGGCTCCATACCTAGCCAATCGGCGGGGCCCACCAGTCAGCGGGCCCCAGCAGTCGGCGAAGAAGACGGAGGATGGAGACACTGACTTCTGGGCCCGCGTCTAGCCAGATTACCATTGTACCCCTGGGGGGTAGGCCTATATAAACCCCCAGGGCACCCATGCAAAAGGTTTTGGAATCCATTAGCTCTAGACCAGATCATATAGGAGGGAGAGAGCTAGCCTTGCCCTCTCCTACCTCCAGGAAACAGCTCTAGGAGCAATCGTGTAAACACTTTGCCATAGTGATCATGCGGAGACCCCGCAGAGCAGCAGTAGGGGTATTACCTCCTCGGAGAGCCCTGAAGCTGGGTAAGATTCGCCGGCGTGCATGTCTACGCCTCATCCTGTTTCCAGGCACCGGCGACATTCTACTCGCCCCCACCATGATAAGCCATCCTTTGGCATATGTCGCACCCAACCCCCGACATTTGCCGCCCACCGTGGGGCCTGGCGCACCGTCATCCGAAGACCTGTTCTGGACGGGAACCCTTTTCCTCCCTGGCGAGCGCAGCCAGCCAGGCACGCCAGACGGAGTTTGCGCCGACGCGCTGCACGGCGTTGAGATCGCCTGCGCAGCTAGCCGCCTCGCCGAACTTGTCGGCGAGGTTCGCATCTCCGATGAACCTGCATCCGACGCAGGCATGGGCGGCCCCGAGAGCCTCCTCGGGGGCCTCCTCGACCAACTCCACGTTGCCGGTGAGCCTGCCGTGGACTTGGAGTCTGTAGGCTCCACCGACCCGATGCTGGTCGACTCTGACACCGCGTCGCTCGACGCGTTCCCCACTAACGTGGTGGTCTACGATGAGCCTCTCCCTCGCGCGGAGAGCGACGGAAGCACCGTCACCGAGGTGCTCGTCATCAGTCATGGCGAGCCCTCCGGCGGAGGAGCGCATGACCCGCTTGGCGCAGCGCTGCAAGACCTGACTGCGCCCATTCCGGAAGACGCTGACGCGGAGACATTGGAGGCTCGCCGCCTTCAGCTGGTCGAAGGCGCGAAGAAGCTAGCTAGCATGAGATGCTTGTCAGAAGCCTACCAGCGAGAGATGGATCGCGCTGTTGGTGGCTTGCCAGCCCCAGCTGGGCCCAGCTGCCTTGGCACGGTCTAGCAGCGCGGCGTAGCCATCGCCAACCTGTTTGGGGCAAGCCGCCCTGTGTACGCCACCCCTGCGGAGAACATCTGAGCCGCCCAGGCGGCGGCGGACGAGCTGGTCAATTTCGAAGGTGAAGAGTGCCGCCTGATGATGGAGTGAGTCCAGCGGCTCCTCGACACGGCTGCCGCGCAGAACGAGGCCAGCTTCCGCATGGAGGCGCCGCAGCGGCAAAATGATGACCTTCACCGAGATCAAGGCGCGACGTCTCGAACACCGACTGGCGGCTCCCGAGGAAGAAGAGACAAGGATCCGACTGTTAGCCACAGTCGGACTCACATTACCATAGAGCGCGACTGAGACGGCCGCCCGAGAGTAGTGGAACGACGGGACGACTGTCCACCTCCTCCTCCTCGCGGGGAAAGGCGAGTCTCCCCGCCGCCTATTGATCATCCAACTCTTGGCGACCGCCTTGGCCGCCGAGAGGGAGTCGGAGAAAACGACGCCCGCCACCGAATCGACCGACTTCACCGATCCCTGGCGTTGGAAGAAGAAGACGAGTTGGGTCTGCCTTGTTTCGGGCCCCGCATTCGAGACGAGCCCTTTCCCAAAGGGTTCATGCTCCCAAGAGACACGCCCAAGTACACCGGCTCCGTGAAGCCGGAAGACTAGCTAGTCGACTACTCCACGGCTGTCTGCATAGCAAACGGCAACAAGCGTGTCACCGTAAAGTACGTTCCGCTCATGATCGAGGGCACGGCCCAGACATGGCTGAACAGCCTGAAGCCCCGCAGCATCAACAGCTGGATCGACTTCACCGAAGCATTCGTTCACAACTTCACCAGCACATACAAGTGTCCCCCCAAGCCTCGTCAACTCTCCTTGTGCATACAAGGTCCCGACGAGTCGACTCGCGACTACCTCACACGTTGGGCCGAGCTTCGAAACTCCTGCAAGGGCGTGCACGATGTGCAGGCAATCGAGTACTTCACCGCCGGGTGCAGAGAAGGCACCCTCCTCAAGCACAAGCTCCTCTGCGACGAGCCAGAAACCCTCTACGGGTTGCTGATCATAGCAGACAAGTACGCCATGGCCGACTCCTCCATGAAGGCGGAGATTCAAGTTAGCATGACTGGCAAAGTGGCCCCTCAAGCTCCAAGAACCCCAGCTGGAGATGCCAGTCGGCAGCAACAGCAGAGCGACCACAAGCGCAAGGCCCCGCAGCCGGCTTCCAGCAGCCAGCAGGTGGCGACAGTTGAAGGCCAGCAGCCGGATGAGCAGCCTCCACCCAAGCGACAGAAAGGTGGCAAGCCCAACTGGTTGTTGGCCTTCTCATACGAGAAAACTCTCGATGGACCTTGCAAGTTCCATAGCGGCGTGAAGCCGTCGAACCACACCACCCAGAAGTGCCACTAGCTAACTAGGATCGCCAAGGGAGACGGCCTCCTACCTCCACCGCCTGCTGGGCAGCCGCCTCCGCCTCCGCCCCAGCAGCCGGCTGTCAGACCAGTCAGCGCAGTACAAGACGAATCCCCCGAAGAGCACGGAGCCTACGTGGTGTTCACCAGTATGGCTGACGATGGACGCAGTAGGCGGCTGCAGCGACAAGAGATGAATGCGGTAGCATCAGAGATGCCAGAGTTCATGCACAGGTCTGAGAAGCCTATCAGCTAGAGCAGGGCTGATCGCCCAGAGGTGATGCCGCGGTCGGGCTCCTATGCCTTGGTCTTGGATGCCACCTTTGCCACGGATAGACGAGCCGCGCATTTCTCGCGAGTTCTGATAGATGGAGGCAGCGGCATCAACATCCTGTACAAAGACACCATGGAGAAATTAGGAATCAAGCAAAGATAGCTTCAGAACAGCCGGACTGTGTTCCACGGCATCGTTCCTGGGCTTTCCTGTTCACCAATCGGCAAGATCCTGATGGACATCCTCTTTGGAGACAAGGAGCACTTCTGCCGAGAGTCAGTTTGGTTTGAGGTGGTGGACCTCGAGAGCCCATACCATGCACTACTTGGCCGACCCGCCCTGGCCAAGTTCATGGTGGTCCCCCACTACGCCTACCTCAAAATGAAGATGCCCAGTTCCAGGGGAATTCTAACAGTAGCCAGCGACTACCGGAAGTCGTCTGCCTGTGCGGCTGAGAGCAGTCAGCTGGCCGAGTCCCTGGTGATCGCAGCCGAGAAGCGACTCCTGGAACGGGTTGTGGCGATGGCCGGCAAGCAGCCAGAGGTGTCGCCCAACCCAAAGGAGTCGGAGGCAGAGGGTTCGTTCAAGCCGGCCAAGGAGACAAAGAAGATACCCTTGGATCCGGAGCACCTGGAGAGGTACGATGTCGTAGGCACAAACCTCGACAGCAAATAGGAAGGCGAGCTTGTCAATTTCCTCCATGAGAATCGGGACATCTTTGCATGGTCCCCCAAAGACATGCCAGGTGTACCGACGGAATTCGCCGAGCACAAATTACATGTCTGATCTGATGCAAAGCCGGTCAGGCAGCCCCTGCGCCGCCTATCAAAAGAGAAGAGAAGAGTTGTCGGAGAAGAAATAGCCCGGCTCCTAGCAGCCGGCTTCATTATGGAAGTATTCTTTCCAGAGTGGCTAGCCAATCCGGTCCTGGTACTGAAGAAGAACAAGCAGTGGCGAATGTGTATTGACTAGACGAGCCTCAACAAGGCCTGCCCCAAGGACCCGTTTGCTCTACCAAGAATTGATCAGGTGATAGACTCCACAACCGGATGCGAGCTGTTGAGCTTCTTGGATGCATATTCAGGATATCACCAGATCAAGCTGAACCTGGCTGACAGACTGAAGACCGCCTTTATCACGCTGTTTGGAGCCTTCTGCTACCTCACCATGACGTTCGGCTTGAGGAATGCCGACGCCACCTTTCAGCGTTGCATGCAGAAGTGCCTCCACAAGCAACTCGGGAGAAACGCCCACGTCTACATGGATGATGTGGTGGTGAAGATAGAAAAGCGTGGAACACTGCTGCAAGACTTCAAGGAGACTTTTGAGAACCTATGCCAATTCCAGATCAAGCTCAACCCTGAGAAGTGCGTCTTCGGAGTACTAGCCGGCCAACTCCTTGGCTTCCTGGTCTCTGAACGCGGCATAGAGTGCAACCCTGTAAAGATCAAGGCCATTGAGAGGATGGAGGTACCTAGCCGACTGCTGGATGTGCAAAAGTTCACCGGCTGCTTGGCATCCATCAGCCGACTCATCAGTCGGCTAGGCGAGAAAGCTCTCGCCTTATACCAACTCATGAAGAAGACCACTTTTTTCGAGTGGAACCACAAGGCGGATGAAGCTTTTCTCCAGTTGAAGAAGATGCTGACTACTCCACCCGTTTTGGCGGCTCCGACTCCTAAGGAACCTATGCTCCTATACATCGCCGCCACCAGCCGGGTAGTCAGCACGGTCATTGTAGTGGAACGCAAGGAGGAAGGCAAGGCACTACCTGTCCAGAGACCGGTATATTACCTGAGCGAAGTACTGTCAGCCTCCAAGCAGAACTACCCCCACTACCAGAAGATGTGCTATGGCGTACACTTTACCGCCAAGAAATTGAAGCCTTACTTTCAAGAGCATCCAATCACTATGGTCTGCACGGCTCCACTTTCCGAGATCATCGGAAGCCGAGATGCTTCTGGCCGAGTGGCCAAGTGGGCTATAGAGTTGGCTCCCTACACCATCTACTACCAGCCCCGCACCGCCATCAAGTCACAAGCACTGGCCGACTTCCTCGTCGACTGGGCCGAGACCCAGTACCTACCTCCAGCGCCCGACTCCACCCATTGGCGGATGCATTTCGACGGCTCCAAGATGCGCACCGGCTTGGGAGCCGGCGTTGTCCTCACCTCTCCTAAAGGCGAAAAGCTCAAATACGCACTGCAAATCCATTTTGCCGCCTCCAACAACATCGCCGAGTACGAGGCGCTCATTCACGGGCTTCGGCTCGCCAAAGAACTTGGCCTTCGCCGGATCCTATGTTATGGCGACTCGGACTTAGTGGTCCAACAGTCATCTGGCGACTGGGACGCCAAAGATGCAAACATGGCGAGTTACCGTTTCCTCGTGCAGCAACTCAGTGGATATTTCGAGGGGTGCGAATTCCTCCACGTGCCAAGAAACGACAATGACCAAGCAGACGCCTTGGCATGAAACGGCTCTACCCGCCAAGTAATACCAGCCGGCGTCGCCCTTCAGTGCCTCCTCAAGCCGTCTGTCAAGCCTTCACCAGAATCAGACTCCATCTTTGTGCCGGCTCCTCCCGAAGAAGTCCGATCCGACTCCACAGCCTCGGCAGACGGTACGAGGATTTTGGCAGATGGCTCCAAAGTCACCATAGTCAAGGTCGGCCCGGGGACTGCGGCGGCGGGCTCGAAGACTCCAAAACTCATCCCAAGAGCCGCGCCAGTCGGCCCGGGGACTTCATTAACCCAGCAAGCGGTTGTTGACTCCAACCCACCGCCTCCCAGCCCAGCCGCCCTTGTCCAGGTCGCAGTTCTGGCAGTCGAAGAAATAGCAGCACCCTCATGGGCCCAGCCCATCCTCAAATTCCTGTTGAGCAAGGAGCTGCCGACTGATGAGACCTCAGCTCAGCAAGTACAACGCCGAGCGGCAGCCTACACCATAGTCAACAGAGAGCTGGTCAGGCGCAGTGTCACTAGTGTCTACCAGCACTGCGTATAGCCAGAGCAAGGCCAAGCAATCCTCAAAGACATCCATCAAGGCGAGTGCGGCCACCATGCGGCTTCAAGAGCACTCGTCGCAAAAGCCTTTCGACACGGTTTCTTATGGCCGACTGCCTTAGAAGAGGCCAAGGAATTGGTCCAAAAATGCAAAGGGTGCCAGAAGTTCAGCTCCAAGCCGCACCAGCCGGCTTCTGTACTCAAGACCATCCCCATTGCCTGGCCTTTCGCAGTTTGGGGTCTAGACATGGTGGGACCATTCAAGACGGCACGAGGTGGCTTAACTCACTTACTTGTCGAAGTGGACAAGTTCACCAAGTGGATAGAAGCGAAGCCAATCAAGAAACTGAACGGTCCGACTGCCGTGACTTTCATCTCCGATATCACAATTCGGTACGGCATACCACACAGCATCATCACCGACAATGGCACAAATTTTGCCAAAGGCGCCTTGGCCTGTTTTTGCGCAACACAAGGCATCCGACTGGACCTAGCGTCCGTCGCCCACCCACAGTCAAACGGCCAGGTGGACCAAGCAAACGGCCTTGTCCTGTCCGGCATCAAGCCCCGGCTGGTCGAGCCTCTGGAGCGATCGACTGGCTGCTGGCTCGATGAGCTGCCAGCCGTCCTCTGGAGTCTGCGCACGACTCCAAACAAGTCAACCGGCTTCACGCCTTTCTTCCTTGTCTACGGTGCTGAAGCCGTCATCCCAACAGACATAGAGTTCGACTCCCCGCGAGTCACCATATACACCGAGGAGGAGGCAGAAGAAGCACGTCAAGACGGCGTCGATCTGCTGGAAGAGGGCCGGCTGTTGGCGCTCAGCCGGTCCAGCATCTACCAGCAGAGCCTGCACCGATACTACAACAGGAAGGTCAAGCCAAGATCTTTCCAAGAAGGCGACCTTGTGCTCCGGCTGATCCAGCGAACAGCCGGCCAGCACAAGCTGTCGGCACCTTGGGAAGGCCCTTTCATCATCAGCAAAGTGCTAGGCAACGACTCCTACTACCTGATTGACGCTCAGAAGCCCCAAGCACGCAAGAGGGACGACTCTGGCAAAGAGACAAAGCGGCCATGGAATGCAAATCTCCTCCGAAGATTTTACAGTTGATGCAGTATGTACCATGCTACCTTTTGTATTAGAAGTACCAAGACTTCGCCCCCCCCCCCCGAGACGAGCTCGGGGACGGCCCTCTTTTGTCTATATGATAAAAGTTATGCCTACGAGCATGTTACTCTTTGTTATGCCGCTTGGCACCGGGCTCGACAGGTCAGCCCGGGGACTTGCCGCCTTGCACTATGAAAAGCTTCCTGCAGCCGGACAAGTAGTGTGTGGCGTCTAAGCCATCCCCTGTCAGAAGCCGCAGCTTGCAGAGCGACTGTACAGCGGGTAGGAGTAAGGCAGAATGGCCGCTCGCATGAAAAATGGCTAAGGACCCAAAGCATAAAACATAGCTCAAGACGGCTTCCAGCCTTCCTTTTTTCTTTTCACAAACCGACTATTAACCAGTCGGCTCACCGCCTTCTATCCAACTTGCTAAAAAAACTCTAAAATGGCTAAGTACTTGCCTTCCCAAAGTAGCCAAGCATTTGATCCAACGGTAGTCCGCAGAGCGGCTGTCCGACCGGCAAGGCAGGCAACAAAGGGAAAGCGGCAAAGGAAAAAAGCCAAAAGAGCAATGAGCAAGAAAAGATAGAACTCGGATAAATATTTATATAGCATAGGCCCTTGGCCGAATCTTCGAGCAGAAGTTCAAAATACACCCCGTGGGTGGAACTGTGTGAATTAACAAGTTCTTCAAGATTACTAAAGCAGATAAAATAAAGATAAGGCGGCAGCCTAAGATGCGGCAGACGGATTCGGAGGGTCGGAGGAGGTGGCAGCGTCAGGCGTTGGGGCGGCCGGCTGGGCAGTCTCGGCTTGATTGCCTCCAGCGGCAGTCGGCTCGGTCACACGCGGCTCGTTGCTGGAGGCGCGGTCGAGCTGAGGCTGGCCGTCCACTCCGTCTTCTGGTGCTTCCATCTCGCCTCCGTCCTCCGCCTCGCCTTCCTCCTTGACGCTGGAGCCGATCACCTCCGCCGAGTCCTCGCCGTAGTCTGGGTTCATCCCAAACCACTATGACGGTACCTCCTCGCCGTCTTCAGACCGCTCGGGGACGAAGACGCTGGTGTCGGTGTACTCGGCGATCTCTGCGGCACGCTTGACGAGGGCGCCTTCCGCGGCCGCCAGCTCTGGCTGGGCCTCTGATCGGAGTGTGGCCAGCCGGTCTAGATCCAGCCCCGGATACCCCGCCTTGACGAACTCCAAGGCCCGGCGCGCTCCAACTCGGACCGAGGAACCCTTCCAGGCCTCAAGACGACTAGCCGCGACCTCAAGCCAGTCGGCAGTCAGGCTGGGGGTGCGCGGAGCCTGCATGTCAAGCCACAGGGCGGCAATCGCCTGGGCGCCGACACGTTGAAGCCAGCGGAGCATCCGGTGAGTCGGCCGAAGGCAAGCCTCGATGCTGAGGATAAGCTCATCAAGGGTTCGGGGGCGTCGGCGGCGATCTCTGCACCTTCCGCCCTCCGACCTTCACGGTCAGCCTCGATGGCTTGGATGGCGGCCTGCGAGTGCCCAGGGAAGAAGTCTGCCAAGACGGAAGAAACGAAGAAACAAGTCAAAAACCGGGAGTCGGCACGATCTATAATTGGCAGCTCGAAGAAAGAAAGTAAAGAAACTCACCATCAACGATGTCTTCAATCTCATGGAAGCCGGAGGCCAGCATTGCCTCTCTGTCAGTCCAAGAGGAGCGCTCGCTTGCGAACTCGGCCAGGAGGGCAGTTTCCGCCTCTTCTGCCTCCTTATGCGTCTTCGCAAGCAGCTCCCTCTGCTCTGCCAATTGAGTGGCCAGCAGATCGCGCTCCATGGCGAGCTTGCTGCACTCCTCCCCCTTGGTGCACAACGCGGAGTTGGCCTCGCTCAGCTGCTGCTGAAGAATAGTGTTGGCTTCTGAAGAGAAGGAAGAAAGAAGGCGTTAAGTCATCAGAAAAGAAGGTCGTCGGGGAGATCCGGCCCGACTGCTCAGTAGTCGGCTCGAATCTCGGGGACTACAGCCCATGGGTGCGCTAGCGCGCCCCCGCGAAGAAGGAAAAGAACTCACTCCGGCTCTCTGACAAGTCGGTGGTCCACTTGCCCAGCTCTTCAATGTTGCGATTGAAGGCGGTAACACGGAGGTTATGGTAGTCCCGCGACAAAATATTTCAGACAAAAGTAAGTACCCGGAACTCACCAATAGGAGTTCCGGGCCGCCTGCTCAGCAGCCGACTCGAAACTCGGGGACTACACCCAGTGGGTGCACTGGCGCGCCCCCACAGAGAGGAACAAAAACAAGAAAAAAAGAGGACCAAAGAGAAAGCATACCCGGACGGCTGCTCTCGACGCCAGGTACGCCTTGGTGCAATTCTGGATCGCGTCGCCCTCAGCTCGCAGCTTCGTCTGGACGTCCAGAAGCGCCTGGTTCAGCGGCCCCGTGCCACCTCCTCGCACCCACCCAATGGGCACAGCGCTCGTCGCTTCGGCATCTGGGATCGTCGAGCTGGCGGCGCCGGTCTCCAGGGGGTGTGGCGCTGAAGTCGCCTTCTCAAGACGGCGGCGCGTTGGCGAGCCGACCTGAAGGAGTAGCCTCGCCACGGCCTCGTCTTCAGTTGGCGGCACCGGCGGGACCGCCGGCTGTTCGCCTTGCGCGCCCCCAGACGGCGGCGGAGGTGGCGGCAGAACGATCACGTCCGACATGGAGGAGTCGCCGCCTTCCCCCTCCAGGACGGGGTTCTCGCCACCGACTTCCCCAGTCAGCCTCGTGAACTCCAGAGGCGGCGACGCAGAGTTCAGCGGGGTGACGAACTCCGCTGATTGGCGGTGCGCGGCCTCCTCAGCATGCCGCTTCGCCACGGCGGCGGCTTCGGCCTCGGCCAGTTTCTTCTTTGCAGAGGCCTCCACCTTATTGGCCTCCACCTTCTCCAGGCGGGCTTCCTCTTCCTCGTTGCGCTTCTCCTGCGCATTCCGCTCCATCACCTCCCGAAGGTCGGCGGTGAGGTCAACCCGCCGAGTGGCGGCGGACGTCTCCGCTGACCCCATGACGGAGGCGGCGACGACCTTCTCAAGAGTGAGGGGAGCCCTGAAGCAAGGGAAGCAAGTAAAAGACTCAGACAAAGCCACAAAGAAAGGATAAAGCATTAAGACGAGATACTCACGCGGAGACCAGTGGCGGCTTCTTCACTTCCTTACGGAAGCAGATGGCCTTCGCAGCTGCCTCGTCCCACCTGGTCGCTGCAGTCGAACTCTTGGGCTTCTTCGGCCGACTGCCGAACAAAGTCGGCACGGCCCTACGCTTCTTCCCGCCGCCTGGAGCACTCGGTGCAGCAGAAGAGCCCGCGCCGGGATGACTGGCTCCTGGCCGGTACCGAGGGGCGACCTCCTCATCATCATCAGGCCAGTCCTCTAGACTGGCCCCGAGCCGCGGGCCGCCTCCTCCCTCGGCGTCGTCCTCCAAAGCCGCCGCCCCCAGATCGGGGTCGTCGACGTCGCTCTTCGCCCGGTCGGCGAGGAACTCGCGGACCGGCCCCGAGGTGCCGGCTAGTGGATGGAGGAGGGGATTCTGGCCAAAGCCGACTGGTCAGGTCGCACAAAACAAACTCGGCAAGAAAGAAGACAATCCAAAGGAAGAAAGAAAAGGCAACTCACTGCGGGTGGGGGGTTGGCGTGGGAGTACGGCTCCTTGCCAAACCGCTAGTCCTCCAGGAGCTTGCTGTCCGAGAGGTAGTTCACCATATAGGCCACCTCCTCGTGAGGCATGTCCTTGGTGCACATCCGACTCGGGTCACGGTGCCCGCTCATTTGGCATATCATGTGGGGGCGACCTTGGAGCGGGAGGACTCGGCGCACCACGAAGGCAGCCAGCAGGTCTGGACTAGTCGAGCCCTCCGACTGCGTCAGCACTCAGAGTCGCGTGACGGCGCTGGCTCCCACAGGCATCAGCGACTTGGCCCGGTACGACCAGTTGGGCAGTCTCCCAGCCGACAGGCCGGCTTCGAAAGCCGGCAGGTTAACCCAATCGCCCCTCGCAAAGATGCTCTTGACGTAGAAGTACGAGCGCTGCCACATCTTCACCGACTTTATCAGCTTGATGGCGGGGAAGGGGTTGTCTGCCCCCAATCTCCGCACGACGATGAAGGCGCCGCATTGAGCCGGCACACCTGCAGCCTGGGTGCCGAGCTTGGAGAAGAAGAACTCCCCCCAGAGCTCGAGGGTGGGGAGGACTCCGAGGAAGCCTTCGCACAAAGCCACGAAGGCAGACAACAGCACCACCGTATTGGGCGTGAGGTGGTGCGGCTAGAGGCCGTAGAACTCCAGAAAAGAGCGGAAGAAGCTGCTCGCCGGCAGTCCCAATCCACGCAAGCAGTGCGAGCGGAAGATGACCCGCTCGCCCTCCTCCGGCGCAGGGGAAATCTCCCCCTCCGGTGCAAGACACACCCGCACGTGATCTTCGTCGGGAAGCCGATGAGTCTTGCGGAGGAACTCGATGTGGTCGTCGTCCACTTCTGAGCCGTCCCAGGTGCCGGAATGCACCAAGGGAGGCGCGGCGGCAGAAGAAGAACTCATCACGAGTTGATCGCCGCGGCGTTCGGCAAAGCTTGGGTGCGCAGCAGAGCAAGGAAGAAGAAGAAGGAGAACAGCAAGGAGTAGTGGGAAGGAGGGGCGCGCGTGCTCTGCCGCGCCCCCTCCTCCCCCTACTTATAGCCTCATGGGTTGCGAAGCCGAGGGGGAGAGCGTGGGATTTACTGCGCCCACGACCCCACGACCCCCACGTTTCCACGACAAAGTTACTGTGTGCAGTAACTTCACAAGAATCCCAACCGTCCACACGGGCCACAGCGGATCCGCTCGAGGGCCGAGGCGCGGTAGTGGCGGGCCCCTCCTATGGGCCTGTCCCGTCATGCACGTAGGCTGGCAGACTAGCCCGGTCGCGCGTTGCCACGTGATGGGCCCGGAACGGGCGGCGGCCTGGAAGCTTAGCCGCCACGCTACTTGGACCCTGCCAAGACATTCGAAATACTGTGCGAGTCAGAGTTGGGCGGGTCCGACTCCTTCTAGTCGGCCCGGCAGAAATCAAGCAAGAACCATGTGTTGAGTACCCGGAGAGAGAAACTGCTGAGGCTTCTCGGCCGATCGTCCGCGGCGCCTCACCAGCTTTGGGGACTACTGTCAGAGTAATGGGCCACGGGTAGGCTAACCCGAGCCCCAGAACCATTCAAGACATCGGGGCAGGCTGCGCCCCTCAAGACCCCAGGACAAAGAGCCGCCTTCTGAGAAGTTCCAGAGAAGCCGGCTTTGGGGAGTCGGCCTGTGACTCCAACCAACCCCATGCCTTCATCAAGAGGGACGGGACGGGGAGTGGCTACAGTCAAGCCCACTCCCACCCCTTACCAGGTGCAGGCATGGCTACAGCACGCCGTACCCAGGAAGATCTCCATGCGGCATGGCACTGTTGTCGTGCCGGCCCTGACATCAGCACAAAAGGACCAAATCCTGCGCCCACGACGGCTTGTCTGTATGACCCTGGGGCGGCGGGTCCCACCATCCAGTGGGACCCCAGGAGACGGCAAGTGCACCCCCAGTCGGACCCGTTGGGAGTCGGGCCCCGAGAGTCGGCCAGATCCTCCCCCGGGGCCCACGCGCCATTAATCAGATGTGACGAAGAATGGAAATAGTGATCGCCCACCAGGCGGCGAGGCTGTTGCCACGACTCCATGACCAAGCCCGCATCATCAGAAGCACGGCTACAGTAATCAGCAGCCGGCAAGACCCGCCCGCGGGGAGCGCGGCCTGTCGGCTCCATACCTAGCCAGTCGGCGGGGCCCACCAGTCGGCGGGCCCCAACAGTCGGTGGAGAAGACGGAGGCCGAAGACACTGACTGTTGGGCCCGGGTCCAGCCAGATTACCATTGTACCCCCGGGGGGTAGGCCTATATAAACCCCCCAGGGCACCCATGCAAAAGGTTTTGGAATCCATTAGCTCTAGACCAGATCATATAGGAGGGAGAGAGCTAGCCTTGCCCTCTCCTACCTCCAGGAAACAGCTCTAGGAGAAATCGTGTAAACACTTTGCCATAGTGATCATGCGGAGACCCCGCAGAGCAGCAGTAGGGGTATTATCTCCCCGGAGAGCCCTGAAGCTGGGTAAGATTCGCCGGCGTGCATGTCTACGCCTCATCCTGTTTCCAGGCACCGGCAATGTTCTACTCGCCCCCACCATGATAAGCCATCCTTTGGCATATGTCGCACCCAACCCCCGACAACTGCACAAAGGGAGATTGGTTTTGTTCTATCCTCCTCATCCGACTCCGAGCCTAATCTTCTCCAACTATTTGCTTAATCTTCTCCAACTAATTAGTCTTAAGAGAGACTGCAAAGGTGACCGGCTTCTATTTGTGTGTTTATTGTTTCATCAGCAGTCCTCTATTATCGTAATCACACTTAATATCTTTGGAATGGGGACACTCGGCTCTATTTTAGTGGTACTGTACAAAATGATCGGAATGGTGCATGCTCCAGACAGCTACTTTTTTCCCAACATGCCTTGTTGATTTAGACAGAGCTGGGGGGACGTTGCTGTCAATGAAAGCATGGATCAATTTTAATTTAACACCTTCTCATAACTTTGTCTTCAGTTGTGATGTACTATTAGCTCTGTTCTGCTAATCATTGAGATGCATTAGCAAGGAAGTTAGTTTTTTATTGTTTCCGAAAGAGCATCGATGGCAAGACACACGAAACAAAAGCTGAAAGCTCAGAGCATTGTACAATTCCATGTCGCTGGAAAATTATTTCTATAGCACGTCAATTATGTAAACAAATGCTGGAATCTTGATAGCATTGCCAGAAGCCTCTTTAGCATCCGGGTCCATGTGCCATGCACAAAATTATACTTCCTCCGTTCCTAAATACTTGTCTTTTTACAAATTTCAAATGGACATATTTTAGAGTGTAGATTCACTCAGTTTGCTTTGTATGTAGTCACTCGTTGAAATCTCCAGAAAGAAAAATACTCCAAGTATATTTAAGAACGGATGGAGTCGTGCACAACCGCATTGGTGACTCAGCCCGGTTGTTGCCCCGCACTAATAGTGAGCAGTCAAATCATAAGCCCCACCTTTCCCACTGTAAGTTGCTCAGAAAAAGCAACCGTCATTACGCTCTAAAGTCTCTCTGGTGGTGGAAATGCATGGAGAGAAATGCATCAGAATGAAGCGCGCCCTGTAAACTGTGACGAAGGGAGGAGTAGTATGAGGCCCTATTTGGATCACTGTTTCTCTTTTGAATACACTTGTAAAAAATACACACCTGCGCCCGTCGTTTCAATTCCGGTTGGAATTTGCACAGCGGCCAGTAACTTACATGTGTAAGTTATACGCCTCCGTATTGAAATACAACCATTCCAAGCATGGCCTGAAGGTGCAAAACCAAGTACGCGTATGGCCAGTCGGTCAATGCCCTTCCTCTTGGCATATCACCGACATGTGGGACCGGAGTGTGAGCAAACTGATCTCAATTGATGGCAAAATGTACAACTCGCGGTTCCTTGAGAGAGACGAGGAGCGAGAACACACTGACGGGCTCGCATGGAGGCCAAGATATATTCGAGCATGGTTGATCAATATCATCATTACATGTTCGATGTTTTTAACACTACCATTGGGCTGCTATTTTCCGCCCTTCTCCCGAATAAATGTGTACTTTATCAGAGATTAAAATAAAATAAGAGTACAGACGCTCCACCAAGCGGTTCTAGTAGTAGTACTACTCATACAACTATGAACCTTGCGCTTGGCTCTTCGCCTCTTCATGAAGTCGAACAATGATGGTAGTCCGCATGTTGGGTACTACAATGTATGCATGTGGCAATCTGACACCGAATGAACTGCTGCATGTCCACCGCCTGGGCGAGGGTAGGTTGCATTAGTCAAAAGGCGTAAGCGAGATTCACCTTGTCCTACAAGCTTCTCCTTGTTCTGCGAGTTGACGGGACACACCAAAAAGTAGTGCTAGTCCATACTCCCTCCTTTCCGGTTAATATGGCTTAATCTTTTTTGTGGGTAAATGAGAGAGCTTTATTCATATATAAGCATTCTTAGGACGATCAACCAAGAGACTGGTCACTAGGAGGCGAGGTACCCTGCAAAAAAAGAAGAAGGAAGCGAGGTGTTTCATCAAGCCAGCTCGCGGCCACATTCAAAGTGCAGCAAGCACGGTTCGCACAAAGATGCGCCCCAAGGTTTGCTGACCTGTTTACATGTTGAATAACAAAAAATAGGAAATATTACCGAGCGCTCCTACTTGTAAAAGGATCTGAGCCAGAATTAAGCCAGAATTGTGGCGAGTGTTCCATGCAATCAACTTCCATAATCACATGCAAGAACCCTCAAAGAGAACCAAATGTTTGAAGATTGCTTTATCACATTTTTAAAATATAATAAGACCGCAAATGCTCCTCCATCCGTTTCCTAGTATAGTATAGTACATACCTCTATAGTAGTAGTACTAGTACTAGTAAACTTTGCGCTTGGCTGTTTGCCTCTTCGGGAAGTCAAACAATAATACTAGTACTAGTATAGTGTATGCTTCTGGCAATCTGACACCAAATTAACTATTGCACGTCCATCGCCTGAGCGAGGAAGAGCTTGCATTAGTCAAAAGTTTCTCCTTGTCCTGCGAGCCACCACGCGCGAGCTTCTCCCATCCTGCAAGCTTCTCCTCGTTCGACAAGTTGACGGGAGACGGCAAAGTAATGCTAGTCCATACTGCCTCCTTTTCGGTTAAAATGGCTTAATTTCAAACGAGATAAATACACTGTCTATCACTGTATATTTGTAAAAATACGGTCAGTGGACTTCATAATACGCTCATTGTGCTCGATATATACATTTTCCAGTGTTTATACGGTCACTAGCTCACCCTGGCTGAGTATGTGTGTGCATGCACGTGTAGGTTGAGCACTTGAGCATGACCGTGTGTGTTCCGTCGTGTGCTCGGACATGCACGCATTAGGGCGTCGTGCGCATTTTTCTGTCCATGTGTACGTGTGACTGTTCCATGCATGCACGAGGTTGTAGTCCCTTACATTCACATGTTTATAAGTCAATGCTTTGTCAAAATGTTGCATGCAAGGTTTAATCATTTGTTGTTCACGCATGCATTCCCGATATTAATAGGTTGGTAAAGACAATTTCTTGAGGAAAACGAGCCCATGAATTGAGTACAAACGGGACCAATAAGCCAGGACGGAGGGAGTACCAGTAGTGAACCGGAAGGAGGGAGTAGGTACTAGTAGTACAGTACTATGTAACAACGTGCAGTAATAAAATTCCTCTATGCGCATCCTGTCTACTCACGTGTCATGCCAGAAAATAGAGATAAGTACAAGTGAGACTCAGGAATGGTCATACACATAGGGGGAGTACGTGTAGGGGCCACTAAGGAGCAGTCAAATCACACAGTAAGTTAGTCGGAAGAAGCAACCATCATTTCACTCTATAATGACACGTACACAATATAAAATGGTTGATATGGAGAGAAAAAGAAAACCACTATATTTAGTTATATACACTAGCAGGAGCCTAAGCTACAAGCCTGCTTGCTTGGGTTGCTCTCTTCACAAGAATAGAACGATGGTGGCCTCACCGCTGGTCACATATCCGGCCTGATCCCGCCGCTGGGGAAAGGGAACAATGTTCGGCGTAGACGTGGTCGACATCGGCGAGGGAGAAAACCCACAGTCGATGCGTCCCAACCGCCCTTCTAGCTACAGCCCGACGTCCCAGGTAGTACATCTTCCTTTTGGAGCCGGCTTGCTCCACTGCCGCAGCTCCCCACGTAGCTCCATCTCCATGTCGATCTTTCTCTACTTCTACCGGCTTCTACTTGTGATGAGTTTATGTCTCATGAACTAGTGCCATTACTATTATTCTAATCACACTTCTTAAATATCTTTGCCATCAGGGATGCTCAGCTCGATTTTAATGGAACTGTACAAAAGCATTGTATGATCCAAGGGTGCCAGCCATCTTTCCTTTGACAGGTTCTACCTAACCAGGAAATTAAATCCTGCTTAGGGCTTAGGGTTTAAGTCGTAATGACCCCATCAGTAGTTTTTCTTTTGTACATGCTCTCACAACTTTTGTCTTTAGTTGTGAAGTAAATATTGGCTATGATCTGTGAATCATTGAGATGCATCAGCATGCATGTTAGTTTTCCTTTGTATTTAATGGAATGTTGTAACGGGGCAACCTTGGAGTAGGAATGAAAATGGAGTGGAATGTTTAAGTTTTTCCGGAGAAAAAAGGAAACGGAGAGAAACCAATGTTTCGTTTCGTTGGATCATGCCATCGAGCAAAACCAACGTTTAAATCACTTCTGTCGTGTTCGTGTCTCACCCTCCTCCACGGTTCGACCCCACACGGTCACTCGAGATGCCGCTCACCGCAAACCGATTATACGATAACTTTCCCGCCTGCTTGTCAATGGATCGCGCCATGGAGTACTATCACTACTGGAAGAGATTGACGAGTTGGGGGAGGACAGCTAGTTGTAGCATGGACTCCCAAGAACTTTTTACATGCATGTTGTGGTCGGCGATTGCGACCTTTGAATGTGGAGCAGTCATATGCACCAGGAAGCGGCGCGGGCGACGCTCTCTCGGCCAGCGCACCGCTTCAATGCCGGCGCCAGTGAGATGTCACATCCACTCTAGCCGGGCATAAATGCGGCACTGACTGTTTTGCGCGGGAAGCATGAGCGTGCGATGAAGAGGGTTCGGGTTGGTCAGGAGCAGGCATGGCAACGGTCCGGACGCCCGCAAACAAGAGATGTTGTACGTTAACATTACTGTATATATAATTAACAACGTAAATAATGTGCCAGTTGGACCAATATGATTGGAGATGGAGATGGAATTTTACATAAACACGGATATGCATGTCTATGTATTTTTGTTTTTTTGCAGGAACAAACTTGTATTACTCACGTAGCCAGGCTACATTTGGAGTTACAAAGTTCGACAATGCCATCAGGGCCTGAACCTAGCCAAACAGCGATACAACCACTAGTCCTACCTTAATGAGCTAAAGTATGATTGACAATGTTGTTGTTTCGTCGAACATGAGCAATACAAGTATTTCGGAGTGCCATGAGCGATCTAATCTCACGCACCAAAAAACCAAACCGAGATCTATCAAGATCTCCATTCCTAATCCCCACCATATTTGTAGCTTCAAGGCAGTCGGTCTCGATATTGATATTTGGAGCTTAGACTCCCCATGTACTTTATTATATTAATATAATTTACCGTAGAACGATTGTTCTGCGGTGTGTGGGTCAAAAAAAAGATTACTCCACTGCAATGCGAGCGACAAACCCTCTTTGATGGCCAACAATTCTGCTTCCAGTGCGTTCGCGCAATAAAACAATCTTCTACATGAAGAGAAAATTATAGCACCCCCATGTTCCCTTAGGCCTTGTATAATGGTAAGTGCTTAGAAAGATAAACCGGATTTTTCTGAAGCACCAGTGCTTATTTCTACATGAGAGACGCTTAGTTAAGCGTCTACCCTGTACAAATAGGCACTCGTGCTTAAGGAAAGCCTCGTTTCTTTCTATAAGCACGTCCCCTAAGCACCTACCATTGTACAAGGCCTTAGTATCATGCCTGTACTAGTAGTTTCGTTCTCTGGCAAGAAGGAACCATCCGTATTCAGGTTTACCCAGCCATCCTTAGATGCATGTCTATGTCTATGTGTGTGTGCGCGGCGACTCTCGCGACCTGGAAGCGGGGGCGTGTTTTTGATCGAGTTTTCTTTCTTGGTACGTTAGAAAATTGTCCGCTAGTTTTTGTTTCTTTTTCTGGGAACGTGTGTATTCTATTTAAAACCACTACTATGGAGAGATTTTTTTAATCCATTGTATATATAGCCTCTTGTTTGATAGGGTTTCTCGCGTCTCTCTCTCTCTCACCCTCTCCATATCAAAACAAGATGACAGTGTCCACTCTATCTCTCTCCTCACCGGTGGTCACATATCCGGCCGAATCCCGTCCGCTGCGGGAGGTGAGGAGGTGCAGCGTTGACGTTGTCGCCGTCGACGATGGAGGAAGCCAATGAGCACCGTCCTCTCGGAGCCGGCGCTGGCGCGGACGAAGGTCCTCTGCACCCTTGTTCGCTGTCGTCGTGTGGGCAGATCCCGCCCGCCCGCCTAAGAGACATCTCGCACACCTGAGGTATAACTTCTTGTACTGGTCCAGCTCCCCAGGTCGCTGCATGCGGGTTATCTTCTATGCGACTACTCGTTAGCTCCCCATGTATAGTAGCTAGGGTTCATCGGGTGGTCCAACATGACCTACTATTATAGAGGAAATGCCACTTGAAAAGTTGTCCTGATCTATGCCTCAATGGAGGTATACATGTTGTTTCGACAAAAAGTACATGGTGGTTGTGCGGTCATTGTCCATATGCTCCTATTGCTACTGCTAATCTAATACTATCACTCGTTAAATGAAGAAATGTTTTTTTTCTTGGGTATCCTCGTTTAGTTCCCATCAAGAAAATCATGATGCTTCTATTTGTTTGTGTACTTTTCATTAATTCCTATTGACAATTGAGATGTCATTGTTAATCTTGTACCACTGCCAAAACAAAGTAACAACACTATATCCCTTTTTTATATTTTTGCAAACAACGATGCGTATCTCCATACCTAGGCATGTCTTCCTCAATTTTAGTGGAACTGCACAAAATTGGATGGCCATTGTTGTTCCGCCTCACTGTCCTCTGCCACGTGGTTCTTCCTTCCTCGAGCTTAATTAATGAGAAGAAACAGACCACAGTGAGGATTTGTCAAACTTCATAGGTTCCTCACCCAAACTTGATGCCAAATGGATGATGCATCACCACGATGACCTATCGATGCTCATGGTTGCTCCTCATGGTTGCGTCGGCTGGTGAAGCTGGTCGATTTTCCACAAAAAACAAGTTGTCTTCCATCAGTGCTCTTTGCTTGTTACCCACAAAGATGATATTCTTCATCAGTTCACCTTGGTTGCATTGGAGACGCGGTCGTCTTTCACATTGGTGCAATGTATCACACAATTGGCTATGAACCAAATGTTTCCTCGAAGAAGGATCGACGTTGGTACTACGAGCATAAGCTTTGTATTGATTTCTAAGCCTTCTCACAACTTTTCCTTCAGCTCCCCTGTAATTTTATTTGTCCAGCTATTAACTTTGATTAAAAAAATGGTGTGGACTAAAAACCCTGATGGACGTAGTAGCCCTCCATTTTTATTTACTCTACATATTAGATTTGACTGAAGAAACTTTGTAAAGTTTGACCAAGTTTAGGCCGAACACAACAAACCATAATTTTTGAGAGAGGGCAAACTGTACATACTATCAAACCTTTCCGATAATTGAAATTAAAATTCTTTATTTGTACACACTCTCACACGTTTCTGATAATTTGGCGCATGTGTGGTTGTTCACTTAAGAGAGGGTAGTTTACCGCATGCCCCACATAGGAAGTTCGACCAGGACGCGTGGATTGTTAGTTCGTCGCAAGTAGTAGTTTTCTTCACTTGTACGTTAAATTAAGGGTTTTGTTTCGTACTTACACAATTTAAAATGATTATTATGGAGAGAATAAGAAAACCACTCCACTATATATTAGTAGTATACACGAGTACTATATGGATGAAGCTTCATTGACTTAGTGCACCTGCCTTTGGGTTTATGACAGGTGGTCCCAAAATGTGGCTGGCCCACCTGTCATACAGCCAAAAGCAGGTGCAGCTAAGGCACCGGAGCTTAGTCCGTACTACATTATATATGTAGTACTATATAAGATGGATCCTCAGCGCTTGTTCGCTAGAGTTTGCACTCTCCACACTCTTGCTGCACTACATACACGCTGGAGGTTCAACGTTCCTTTGCTAGGGTTTGCTATATTCAAGTCTCTCACCTAGTCACCCTCTTCACCAGATCTAAACAAGACTGTGTTGGCCTCCGTCTCTCTCTCCCCCCTCACAGCTGGTGAAGGAGGCGTCCGGATCCTGTCACACCGGGAAGGGGAGGAGGTGCAGCATTCACTCTATTGCCTTCGGCGAGGGAGGCAATCCACTACCGGCTGCGCTATTCTCTTTCACCTAGCGCATGTGTGGGAGGGCCACCGACCCCTTCTTCCTCGCTGCCGTATGTAGTGTGGGTAGATCCGGCCTCCCGCTGCACACCTTGCCCCATCCCGACGACCATAAGGTATAAGTTTCTTTAAAACCATCATTGCTCTAGCTGCATGTGGATCTTTTTCGATTCTATAGTCGAATCTAGGTCTTGGTTCAAAGAGGAAAGAAGGGTGCGGTGCGGTGGAGCATGAATCTAGAACATGGTTCAATGAGGAAAGGAGGGAGGGAAGGTAGTATAGACTGGCTACCAGCCGCTTTGTTGGTCGAAAAGGGAAAAAGGGGGTAACCCAGTACATACATCTGTAAGGAACTGATCTCTTTGTTGAAAAGGGGAAAAACTGGGGGTTGGTGTGCAGGACTAGATTTTCCGCCCTCATATAGGAAAAAGGTTCAAAGAGAAAAAATATGGGACCAACGCAGATATGCTGCTTGGCTCCATACTCTGCATCACGCATTTATATGTGTGGACGCACATGATGCTGGCATGTCCCATGTCCCATGTACCATACAACTATTTTGCTGTTGTTAATCTAAGAATGCTGCTGGAAAATTGAAGCAATGCCACTGTTAAAAGTAAATTACATTCTTAACGGATGTTGTTTTAAGAGAATGTCTATGTTAATATGAATCAATGCAACTGTTTTAGAAATGCTACTGTCCTACTTTGTTTTCCATCAAGATAAGTTAGATGCTTCGTGTTGTCGCCGTTTGTTTCATCCTCCTTTATTGGCCAGTAATTGTTTCCTTTTTGCCTCTGTTAAAACAGGGATATCTATTCAACTTGTTGCTATAGCAAACTTAGACGTCACACCGGCGACTTTGCTTGATTTCAGTGCAATTGCACAAAACAAGATTGGATTTCCTATTTGTGTAGGCAGATTCGTAGGTGATCTTGTGTGTGTCATGACAGATTGGTACTTGCCTTCATCCACATGATTGTGCAGTGTGTTTTGAGATGCTCTGCTACTTGTATTGGTACTGTTTTAAATAAATGTTGAATTGAAGCTATTGTATTGCTCTCTTTTCCCATTAAGTAGTGAACAAAAAAGGTACCAACCTAGACATGATGCTTGTTGCTTTGTTACAACAAACTCTGCATCACCCTCTTTATAAGTAGATGGAAGCACATGGTGTTGTTGCGCCCACTCTCCCCTTGAACTGTTTATGCTTTTTCTTAATTTAATGCCGCTGGTAAAATTAAGCAATGCCACTCTTAGAATTAACTACTGAACTATTTTAAGAGCATTTCTCTGTTAATATGAATCAATGCAACCGTTTTAGAAATGCTACTGTCCTATACTTTGTTTTCCATCAAGATAAGGTAGATGCTTCTTTTTGTGGCCTCATGTTTCATCCTCCTTTATTGGCCATTCATTTTTTCCTTTTTTGCCTTTGTTAAAACAGGGATATCTATTCAACTTGTTGCTATAGCAAACTTAAATGTCACACCGGCAACTTTGCTTGATTTCAGTGCAACTGCACAAAACGAGATTGGATTTCCTATTCGTGTTGGTAGATTCGTATTTTATGTTGGTTGTCTCATGAAAGGTCAGTACAGGCCTTCATCCACATGATTTATAGTGTGCGTTGAGATGATGTGCTACTTGTATTGGCACTGTTTTAAATAAATGTTGAATTGAAGCTATTGTATTGCTCTCTTTTCCCATTAAGTAGTGAACAAAAATAGTACCAACCCAGACATGATGCTTGTTGCTTTGTTACAACAAACTCTGCATCACCCCCTTTATAACTAGATGGAAGCACATGGTGTTGTTGCGCCCACTCTCCCCTGGAACTGTTTATGCTTTTTGTTAATATAATGCCGCTAGTAAAATTAAGCAATGCCACTCTCAGAATTAACTACTAAATCTTAGTTCAAAACTGCAACACTTGTTAGGGATTGGTCGAATTACTATTTTTGTGGCCGCATGTTTCATCCTCCTTTATTTTGCCAGTAACTGATTCCTTTTTTGCCTCTGTTAAAATAGGGATATCTATTCAACTTGTTGCTATTGCGACATTTTGCTTCGCTATGCGAAACACTTATGTTTTAAGAGTGTTTTGTGCAGTTCAAATTGAATGGCACACCGGCGACTTTGCTTAATTTTGGTGGAACTACACAAAAGGAGATCATGGATTTTCATATATGTGTTGGGATTTCTTTCAAGTCCTCCACACGAGTTGTTTCAAATCTTGGTCAAGAAAGGTCAGTACCGACTTTCATCCACATGATGCTCCAGTGTGCTTTGAGATGTTGTGCTACTTGTATTGGTACTGTTTTGGATAAATGTTGAATTGAAGCTATTGAACTGTTGTCTTTTACCATTGAGTGGGCAAAAATTGTTCCAACCCATACATGATGCTTGTTTCTTTGTTACAACAAAACTCTGCATCACCCCCTTTATAAGTAGATGAAAGCACATGGTGTTGTTGCGCCCACTCTCCCCTGGAACTGTTTATGCTTTTTGTTAATCTAATGCCGCTGGTAAAATTAAGCAATGCCACTCTCAGAATTAACTATTGAATCTTAGTTCAAAACTACAACACTTGTTAGGGATTGGCGGGATGACTATATTTGTGGCCGCATGTTTCATCCTCCTTTATTGGACAGTAATTGATTCCTTTTTTGCCTTTGTTAAAACAGGGATATCTATTCAACTTGTTTCTATTGTAGACCGGATTTCCATATTTGTGTTGAGATCTCTTTTAGGTCTTCCTCACGAGTTGTTTCAAAATTTGATCTTGAAAGGTCAGTACCAACTTTCAGTACCGACTTTCCTCAGAATTAACTACTAAATCTTAGTTCAAAATTGCAACACTTGTTAGGGATCGGCGGGAGTACCATTTCTGTTAGGGATCGGCCGGAGTACATGTTTAAGAAATATATTGTTCAGATAATGTCTCTGTTATTATATACCAGTTACAGTGTTTTACAAATGGTACTATCCTGCTTTGTAGTTCCTTCTACATGTTTAACCAAGGTATTGTTAAGATAATGTCTCGATTAAAATGAATCAGTAGCATTGTTTTAGGAATGATACTTTTCTGCTTTGTCGTTCTTTATACATGTTGAAACAAAGCATTGTTAAGATAATGTCTCAGATAATATGAATGAATCACATCGATGGAGAATTGCTACTCTACTGCTTTGTTTCCCATTAAGATAAGGTAGACAAGTAGATGTTTTTCTTCTGGGAGTATAAGTCATCAACCGTTATTTCTTAGTAATTGTTTCCCTTATACCTATTGTTGCTTACAGGGATATCAAAATTGAAGCTAGGTTTTATTCCGACTTTGATTTTAGTTGAACTGCACAAAAGGAGCCAATGTGTCTAAGGCAAACTGCTACATTAGTGGGTCCAGTTGGTTTTAACACTTTGTAGAAAGAAGCAGTCACTATTTGCGTTACATTACAGAAGGAATGATCGAGAAGCTTTACAGAGTATTAGTAGACGTTGGTGACATGACTAGTCTGCAGAGAGCATAGGCAACTCTACAACACGTGGAGTGCACTGGGCAAAAAGTGCCCAAACAAGTACAAGAAGCCATGATAGGACTCCAAGTCTGTCAATGTCATTCTAAGCAACAATGATGGGGCATCTGGGTATGGTAATGTAACGCCCGGATAGTTAAGCTATAGTAAGCCTCTCCTAATAACACCATGTCACCTTGATTACTGTTGTTAATCTCCCGTAGTTCAAAAACCGATTCAGAATTCCAATTTAAAATAAAGTCAAACTAGAAAAGTTTTCAAATGTCAAAACTAAAAGTACAAACGGTGACAAATAATGCATAGGTAATTATGGTGAAGAACCCACATTTAAATAAAATAGTTAAATGCACTATGATGATTTAAACAGTAGCAAAAAGCAATTATTTAAATGCTTTTGGTATTTTACTAAATACTAAACTATTTTATTTCTGGGTAAAACCTTTTATGAGAGTGGGTTGTTCTGAAACATTATTTTAGGGGCTATTGTCATATTTTACTAATCTAAAAATAAGGTGTAACTAAAATAAAACAGAAAAGATAAATAACAAAAGATAAAAGTTAAAGAAACAATAAAGTTAAAGAAAAAGAGTGAAAGCCTCATTGTTGGACTGGGCTCTATGTCCATAGTAAAGGCCCAGCCCAACTCCCCCTCTCATCTTCAACCCTTGTTCACAGGAGGCTGGGTGGCTACCCCTCACACGTTCATGGCCATGGATGGCCACGTGTCGGCCATCTAGCTCTTCCCCGTCGCCTATTTGTTCCCCCCGCACCTCGTTGACGAACCCTAACCCCGAAATTCCCCTTCCCACTCGCGCTTCTCCTCTGAACCTCGTGTCCGAGTTGTCGTCGATGCGCCATCGCTGTCCCCGCGGCCACTAGCCTCCCCGGCGACCGGGAGGTTGTCCAGGGACTTCCTCATCGTCAACTCCGTCATCCCCGTGCATCCGTTCAACCGGAGCCGCACCATATGCGTGGATCGAGCCGTCTTCCCCGCCACGGGCGCCGCCATTCGTCATCAGATTTGCCGCCTCCCAAGCTCCCCCGACCTCCCAACGTCGTCCACGAGCTCCGCCGTGAGCCCCTCCTCCGATTCCCCTTCTTTCCCCTTCAATCCGTGCCCGTAGTGGTCGCCCCGTGAGCTCCGTCCGTTGGAGCTTAGCGTCCGCGCGCGCCCGCGTACTGCTGTTGCTGCTCCTGGCTGCGCCCTCAGTGGCTCTACGCCGTGCCCCGCACCCAGCCCGCGCTCCCACGCGCGCCCGGGCCGCACCCTGCTGCTGTCGCTGCTCGGCTGCCGCTGCTTGTTGCCTGTTGTTGCTCTTGCCGCTGCCGCTGTGTGCCGTGCTGATGCTTACTACTACCTTGCTGCGCAGCCATCGCCGCTGCTCTAGTTGCTCCTGGACGCTGGCTTTTGCTGCTCCTAGATGCTACTAGCTACTACTCCAGCCGCTACTCATGGCCATGGCCATGACTATGGCCGTGTGGGTGTGTGGTGTGTGTTGTTTGTGCGTGAGCATGTGTGTGTGTGCACGTGTGTGTGTGAGCCGGCCCTTGCTTTATTTTGGGGCTAACCACCGTCAGTGCTAACCCCTCCATCCCTAATTAAATTAGTTATAAAATACATTTTCCTGTGTGGCAACGACATGTGGACCCCCCTATTAGTTAGGTAAATAATTAAATTCTCTTAAACTAGCAGTCAATGACATGCGGGTCCCTCCTGCCAGTTTGACCAAGTCAATAGTCAAACTATTTGACTGCTGACTGGACGTTGACTGGACGGTCAACAGGGCCCATTGACCCCACCTGTAAGCCACTGTGGCTAGCTCACAGTGTGTACAGATGACTTTTGTCTGTTTATTTTTGAATTAAAAATAATTGCGGAAATTCTAGAAATTGTTTAAAACTTTGAAAATTAATATAGAATAATCCGTAACTCGGATGCAAAAGGTTTATACATGAAAGTTGCTCAGAACGACGAGATGAATCCGGATACGCATCCCGTTCATCCGGCACGCATCCCTAGCATAGCGAACACGCAATTTTTCCCCTTCGATTCATTTGTCCGAAAACACGAAACACCGGGGATATTTTCCCGGATGTTTCCCCCTTTCACCGGTATCACCTCATACCGCGTTAGGGCACACCTAGCACCGCTACTTGTTATGTCATGCATCGTTATGCATCTATTTGCATTGTATTCATTGTTTCTTCCCCCTCTTCTCTCCGGTAGACTACGAGACTGACGCCGCTGCTGGTGCCTCGATCGACTATGCTGTTGACGACCCCTCTTTCTTGCCAGAGCAACCAGGCAAGCCCCCCTTTGATCACCAGATATCGCCTATTCTTCTCTCTACTGCTTGCATTAGAGTAGTGTAGCATGTTATTGCTTTCCGTTATCCTATCCTGATGCATAGCATGTCCTTGCTACTACTGTTGTTACCTTTACCTATAATCCTAAATGCTTAGTATAGGATGATAGTGTTCCATCAGTGGCCCTACACACTTGTCCGTCTACCATGCTATACTACTGGGCCATGATCACTTCGGGAGGTGATCACGGGCATATGATATATACTTATAGTGTTACATTACGAGTACTTTGGATGAGTACTCACGGTTGCTTTGCTCCCTCTTTTCCCCTTTTCTATACTCGATTGATGCGACCAGACGTTGGAGCCCAGGAGCCAGACGCCACCGTCGACGACGACTACTACTACTCGGGAGGTGCTTACTACTACGTGCAGTCCGCTCACGACGACCAGGAGTAGTTTAGGAGGATCCCAGGAAGGAGGCCTGCGCCTCTTTCGATTTGTATCCCAGTCTGTGCTAGCCTTCTTAAGGCAATCTTGTTTAACTTATGTCTGTACTCATATATTGTTGCTTCCGCTGACTCGTCTATGATCGAGCTCTTGTATTCGAGCCCTCGAGGCCCCTGGCTTGTAATATGATGCTTGTATGACTTATTTTATTTCTAGAGTTGTGTTGTGATACCTTCCCGTGAGTCCCTGATCTTGATCGTACACGTTTGCGTGTATGATTAGTGTACGATTGAATGGGGGGCGTCACAAGTTGGTATCAGAGCCGACTGCCTGTAGGAATCCCCCTTCCACACTCCTTGGCCGAAGTCGAGTCTAGTCGATGAACACTGTTTTACTAACATGGCTGTGCGGCCCATGGGCCCACATCGCCATTGGGTGGTATTAGGATCTTTTATTCCTCATCTATGCTCTGGGACTCTGATGTCTCTTCTATTCGGGTTAAATGGTTTTGCTAACTCTAACTCTAGGTTCTCTAAAACACTTTCTCCCGAAGAGCCCCTTCAGTCCAGATGATCGCCGATTACACCAGAAGATTTCGAAGATACTATCCGATATTCTCTCAAGACTCTGTGCCCGTCGCTTTTGCAATTCACTACCACCGAAATATCCCTATGGATAAATACCTACACCAGTTGTTCTTACTTTTATTCCCAATCGATCTTGTTATTGCAAGATACCCCGAGAATACTTTGTGCCCACTGCCTTGTAGTTTCTTGCCACATGAATACCCCTACGAATAATTTCTCACACTTATCGAGTGTCCACTCATTCCCAGTTGATTCAAGTAATCACAAAAGTCTTCGAAATACTATTTGAACTTCCAAAAATCCTGAGCAGCCTATTGCTCTTGAAATTCTTGCTTGCTTGCATTATGGTTAATCCCAGAAGTCCCGTAACCTTATTGGCATCCCTTGTCATTATCATTTTGAGTCCGTTGGTTCAATAAGTTGTGAATGCTCGCAATCCTTAATCAGATCCTAGAATTCATCCTTCCGGCTCAGACGTCATTTTGAACATGAGCTTGTTCTAGACCAATCTATTTGCCGTCAATTGTACCCTTATGTCTTTTGAACTTATCCACCCTTGATCAGAGCGTCTGCTTCTGATCCTTCGATTTGGAAATCATAATTCCTTTGATATCTAAGCATCGAATCATTCAGATGTTCTATAATTCGATGCCCTTGCATCCTTTCTTCAACTGGTTGTGTGCCGATGCTCACATCAGCTCCGCTATGGACCGTCAGATCCTTTATTGGATTATTATTCGACAGTGTCCTTCATATTTAATCGCCTTGTAAATTCTTCTCTGATACATAATGCCATTAGTAAATCCTATTCTCTGATTTGACCAACCATGCTCTGCTTTCGAGCTAGTGATATTTACTCTTGAAACTTGTGGTATATGTTTCTAAGATATCCCGATGGGTTGAACCTTATGCCTTCCTTAATCTATGTGAACCCGAAAGATTTCACAGGTCATACTTATCTGGTATTGCACTAGATAAAACTTTCAACAAATAATGTCATTTTCGAAAAGCGAGAGGTGAATGGAAGGTTATACATTGAAGAAGTGGGAGTCGACCGTGAACTTGTGTTCATACCCATGGACCCGATGTGGAACTTATCATGGAAGCTTCTTGCAAAATATTTAATCATTTGGGTAATTCTTTCGGTGTCATTAAATTGGATCCTCTGCAACTATGGTTTCGACCATATTATTCTTCTTTGATCCCCTTCCTCGGACAAGTTGAAGTACTTGTCTTCTACAGGTCAATACATCTATCCAACCTCTATTCTGCTCTACCTTCGAGTATACCCTCAGGTATCCCGAGAATATCACGGTACTACATAAGTTCTTATGAGTTCTTCATCAACTATTATTCTCGCCGATTCTAGTGCCCCTCGGGTTATGAGTTAATAGTCACTCGAGAACACCGATAAGTGAATCGATTCAACACTCTGATTCAATAACTCTAAGTAATTTTCATGGCTTATGAGTTTAATAATCCTTCAAGTCATTCCTAGCCTGATTGGCTATATCATTATCATGCTAAAATTTAACTTTGCCACCCGTTCCTTATTACCGGAGCACATCTTTCAACAATATGCTAAGCTTACGTCGGTTTCCTCACCTTATCATTTCACCTCGAACCACAAACTAGATTCTGAGCTTGTGTCGTACCCATGGTTCGAATAACCCTTCACTTCATCATTCCTTTGACCTGATGTCGTCGCTGATTGATTACATCTTCATGAAATCTCTCGACAAATATGTCGTGATCATCATCAACCTTATGAGCTCTTCTAGGATATCGATCGAATTCATGATGAGAAATACTATCCTTGCCTCGATGATTTGTGTTATCATCGACCACTTTATTGTCTTAACTCCAACACAAACTTGTTCGTTTTTGTGTTATACCTTGAGTTCCTTGCTACCCATCATTTGTTCTCCTTTACCTTGAAATATTACCATTTTTATGTCAAGAATGTCGTGAGAATTTCACCACCTCTTAAGAATTCTTGATTCATGTGATACTTCTCACCATCACCATTCTTTCTTGGTCCCCGTGTTGTTTCTAACCGGAATATCGGCAATTGAACTATGATGTGCGAATTCAAAACTTCTAGAAACCCTATTGCTTTGAAGTGAATTGTCGATAGTTTCATTTTAATTATTTTGTTCATTAATTCACCATTGTAACATTGATCATGCTACATAAACCCATATTCCGGGTGCACCTTTCAACCAATGTTTAATCGTGTATGTTTTCCTCGAGCATACCTCATTATATCATTTGATCTAGCAAATGCTATCTCCTTGTTCACATAATTGTGGAAATCCATCTTTTGGAATCTCGATGAATTGTCGCTGAGTTCATCAACCACCTCCTCATTCTATCCTTGATTTTAGTAATGAACTCATGATTCGGAACTTGCTTCCATAGTTCATTTACCGAGAATCTTACAATGTCATCTCATCAATTTGTGTTGCACCTTTTCTTCTTAGGTATCCTGAGTATGAGGTATTCTGACATCAATCAGAACTGAATCTCAGTCAGATGTGATGGTTGGGACATTTTCCAAAAGTCGTAACATTGGACTTTGTATAGCCCAGTAAGGTGATGTCATGCCTAGCGCACCGGGCCGGAGGACCCATTATTATATTTTTCCTTTTAGCAAGGCTATCCAATTTTTTCCATGAGGAAATTGTAAGACTTATTCTATAAGTCGTCCTGATGGATCCTTTGTGTATCCAAAGTCCGACCTTGCTTGAAGACCATGTCAATGCTATCTCGAAGCATGTCTATGGTACTCCGATCTTCAATAAAAACATTTGAAGCACAATGCCAAATTTTCCTTATCAATTATCCAAAGACCGTTGTATGGGTAATGTCATGAAATTTCTCTCCCCTTACCTAAAAGGGTTTTCTACTTTATATCCTATCATGGATATAATGCTCTGCTTGTCCTTGGGAAGGATATACCCCTGAAGCACATTTTCCTTTCCATTGTTCTGTTTAATCGGATAATCGATTTTTCCTTTCCATTGTTTATTTAAACCTTTCCTGTAATCTACTTATCTGAGCAGTGATAACTCACTGCTTAGATAAGCTCCTTGTTGTACCACTCTATCAGTAAGACCCTGTTGCTTTTGTTGATAGCATTCCGGTAACCACCGATGGACGAGAACTTTGCCTATTGGTCCGCCTCGTTCAACGAGCAAGAAAATGGTTCTCTTCGTCCCTCGCCCTTGGTCCCAATGGTTGTTGCCGACATAATCGATAGTCTATCCTCTGACATGCCTTACTTATGTGATAATGCAAGACGCCATCCCCCTCCCTACTTTTAACCCACATGGTGGGCCCATAACCCACAGTTTCACAGGATCGAAACCTGACTCTCATGTATACCCATGTTTCCAAAGTTATTCCTCACGCGTGGCCTCATATGTAATTCACGAGCCACCTTTCGAGAGATCATCAATTCTGGTATCAGACACAATACTTATTCCCATTGCTCTGAACCCCTTTCACACTTGGTTTCAAGCAACGAACGATGCCTATGCACTTGAAACTTCTATTTTGCACCGTCTCACCTTTCTCTCGATAATTTCCTAAGTTTCAATACGAGAGTTACCGTCCGCCACCTTCCCCGATGCTATCAACCAGATAGTCAACCTTGCAGAGGTCCGTTCTCCCGGAATACCCACCCCTTATTTTTTTGTAAATACGACGGAATTCTTGAAGAAAGGAAGACGACTTCATCATGATGACCCGAAGCAGAGAAATGAAGACATTAATGTAATGGATCGACCTCTTTGAGAAGAGCAACCAACACCGAGAACACTCGCTAGAATATTGTAACCAGAACCTTCCCCCTTACTTCCCCCTAAATCTCGAGACGAGATTTCTTGTAGTGGAGGAGAATTGTAACGCCCGGATAGTTAAGCTACAGTAAGCCTCTCCTAATAACACCACGTCACCTTGATTACTGTTGTTAATCTCCCGTAGTTCAAAAACCGATTCAGATTTCAAATTTAAAATAAAGTCAAACTAGAAAAGTTTTCAAATGTCAAAACTAAAAGTACAAACGGTGAGAAATAATGCATAGGTAATTATGGTGAAGAACCCACACTTAAATAAAATAGTTAAATGCACTATGATGATTTAAACAGTAGCAAAAGGCAATTATTTAAATGCTTTTGGTATTTTACTAAATACTAAACTATTTTATTTCGGGGTAAAACCTTTTATGAGAGTGGGTTGTTCTGAAACATTATTTTAGGGGCTATTGTCATATTTTACTAATCTATAAAAAAGGTGTAACTAAAATAAAACAGAAAAGATAAATAACAAAAGATAAAAGTTAAAGAAAAAATAATGTTAAAGAAAAAGAGTGAAAGCCTCATTGTTGGACTGGGCTCTATGTCCACAGTAAAGGCCCAGCCCAACTCCCCCTCTCATCTTCAACCCCTGTTCACACAGGAGGCTGGGTGGCTACCCCTCACATGTTCATGGCCATGGATGGCCACGTGCCGGCCATCCAGCTCTTCCCCGTCGCCTATTTGTTCCCCCCGGACCTCGTTGACGAACCCTAACCCCGAAATTCCCCTCTCCCACTCGCGCTTCTCCTCTGAACCTCGTGTCCGAGTTGTCGTCGATGCGCCGTCGCCGTCCCCGCGGCCACTGGCCTCCCCGGTGACCGGGAGGTTGTCCAGGGACTTCCTCATCGTCAACTCCGTCATCCCCGTGCGTCCGTTCAACCGGAGCCGCACCATACGCGTGGATCGAGCCGTCTTCCCCGCCACGGGCGCCGCCGTTCGTCATCAGATTTGCCGCCTCCCGAGCTCCCCCGACCTCCCAACGTCGTCCACGAGCTCCGCCGTGAGCCCCTCCTCCGATTCCCCTTCTTTCCCCTTCAATCCGTGCCCGTAGTGGTCGCCCCGTGAGCTCCGTCCGCTGGAGCTTAGCGTCCGCGCGCGCCTGCGTACTGCTGTTGCTGCTCCTGGCTGCACCCTCAGTGGCTCTACGTTGTGCCCCGCGCCCGGGCCGCGCCCTGCTGCTGTCGTTGCTCGGCTGCCGCTGCTTGTTGCCTGTTGTTGCTCTTGCCGCTGCCGCTGTGTGTCGTGCTGATGCTTACTACTACCTTGCTGCGCAGCCATCGCCGCTGCTCTAGCTGCTCCTAGACGCTGGCTTTTGCTGCTCCTAGATGCTACTAGCTACTACTCCAGCCGCTACTCAAGGCCATGGCCATGACTATGGCCGTGTGGGTGTGTGGTGTGTGCTGTTTGTGCGTGAGCATGTGTGTGTGCGCACGTGTGTGTGAGCCGGCCCTTGCTTTATTTTGGGGCTAACCACCGTCAGTGCTAACCCCTCCATCCCTAATTAAATTAGTTATAAAATACATTTTCCTGTGTGGCAACGACATGTGGACCCCCCTATTAGTTAGGTAAATAATTAAATTCTCTTAAACTAGCAGTCAATGACATGTGGGTCCCTCCTGCCAGTTTGACCAAGTCAATAGTCAAACCAATGTTGGGGATATCGCTTATCAGGAACTTATCGGTCGAGCCATGATACGGGGTAAATCGGCCAGTTTATCGGCATATCGGCCGATTTATCGCCATATCGGCTGATTTATCGGCCGATTTATCTTATCGTCCTGACAGCGGTAAGCGATAAATCGACCGATTTATCGGCATATCGGAAGATATCTTGAACAGTGAGTCAAACTGTTTGACTGCTAACTGGACGTTGACTGGGCAGTGAACAGGGCCCATTAACCCCACCTGTAAGCCACTGTGGCTAGCTCAGAGTGTGTACACATGACTTTTGTCTATTTATTTTCGAATAAAAAATAATTGCGGAAATTCTAGAAATTGTTTAAAACTTTGAAAATTAATATAAAATAATCCGTAACTCGGATGAAAAAGTTTATACATGAAAGTTGCTCAGAACGACGAGACGAATCCGGATACGTAGCCTGTTCATCTGGCACACATCCCTAGCATAGCGAACACGCAACTTTTCCCCTCCGATTCATCTGTCCGAAAACACGAAACACTGGGGATATTTTCCCGGATGTTTCCCCCTTTCACCGGTATCACCTCATACCGCGTTAGGGCACACCTAGAACCGCTACTTGTTATGTCATGCATCGTTATGCATCTGTTTGCATTGTATTCATTGTTTCTTCCCCCTCTTCTCTCCGGTAGACTATGAGACTGACGCTGCTGCTGGTGCCTCGATCGACTACGCTGTTGACGACCCCTCTTTCTTGCAAGAGCAACCAGGCAAGCCCCCCTTTGATCACCAGATATCGCCTATTCTTCTCTCTACTACTTGCATTAGAGTAGTGTAGCATGTTAGTGCTTTTCGTTATCCTATCCTGATGCATAGCATGTTCTTACTACTACTGTTGTTACCTTTACCTATAATCCTAAATGCTTAGTATAGGATGCTAGTGTTCCATCAGTGGCCCTACACTCTTGTCCGTCTACCATGCTATACTACTGGGTCGTGATCACTTCGGGAGGTGATCACCGGCATATGATATATACTTATACTGTTACATTACTTATGATACTGTTCGGAGATGGGGGCTGAAGGGGCAGGTGGCTCCATCCCGGTAGAGGTGGGCCTGTGTTCCTGACGGCCCCCGACTGTTACTTTGAGGCGGAGCGACAGGGCAGGTTGAGACCACCTAGGAGAGAGGTGGGCCTGGCCCTGGTGGGCGTTCGCGGATACTTAACACGCTTAACGAGATTTTGGTATTTGATCTGAGTCTGGCCATTGGCCTATACGCACTAACCATCTACGCGGGGACAGTTATGGGCACTCGACGTCGTGGTATCAGCTGAAGCCTTCGTGACGTCAGCGACTAAGTGGCGCGCGTCGGGTTGGACCGTGTAATGCAACTTCCTTTGTAATGGAGGTTGCTAGGTCTGCTCTCCGGCCGCCCACGCAACGTGCAGGTGTGCAATGGGCGATGGGCCCAAACCCCTGCGCCATAGGATTTAGACAGGTGTGCTGACCTCTCTGTTGTGCCCAGGTAGGGCTGCGATGCGTTGATCTTCCGAGGCCGAGCATGACCCAGAAAAGTGTGTCCGGACAAAGGGGATCGAGCGTGTTGGGAAATGTGGTGCACCCTTGCAGGGAAGTTTATCTATTCGAATAGCCGTGATCTTCGGTAACAGGACGACTTGGAGTTGTACCTTGACCTTATGACAACTAGAACCGGATACTTAATAAAACACACTCTTCCAAGTGCCAGATACAACCAGTGATCGCTCTCTCACAGGGCGACGAGGGAAGGTTCATCGGTTACGATTATGCTACACGATGCTACTTGGTGAACTTACCATCTACTCTCTTCTCCTGCAGCAAGATGGAGGTTACCAGAAGCGTAGTCATCGATAGGACTAGCTATCCCCATCTTATTCCGGCTTTCTGCAGTTCAGTCCACATATGATACCCTTATTCCATTTGATACCAATGCATACATATGTAGTGTAGCTCCTTGCTTGCGAGTACTTTGGATGAGTACTCACGGTTGCTTTGCTCCCTCTTTTCCCCCTTTCTATACTCGATTGCTGCGACCAGACGTTGGAGCCCAGGAGCCAGACGCCACCGTCGACGACGACTACTACTACTTGGGAGGTGCCTACTACTACGTGCAGTCCGCTAACGACGACCAGGAGTAGTTTAGGAGGATCCCAGGTAGGAGGCATGCGCCTCTTTCGATCTGTATCCCAGTTTGTGCTAGCCTTCTTAAGGCAAACTTGTTTAACTTATGTCTGTACTCAGATATTGTTGCTTCCGCTGACTCGTCTATGATCGAGCTCTTGTATTCGAGCCCTCGAGGCCCCTGGCTTGTAATATGATGCTTGTATGACTTATTTTATTTGTAGAGTTGTGTTGTGATATCTTCCCGTGAGTCCCTGATCTTGATCGTACACATTTGCGTGTATGATTGAATCGGGGGCATCACAGGTAATCTGTTTACCGTACTTTCAGTTTGCTAGTCCATCGATTGGTGGGTTGACACTGGGCCAATATTCATGTGTGTGCTAATGTGTCTTTGTTTTTTTGCAGCATATAAATACGAAATCCACAGGGATGTCACCTTGATTTTAGTGGAACTACACAAAATGTTCAGATGGTTCGTGTCCTCCATAATACTTCATAATGCACAATACATTGAATGGTTCTCTAATCATTCGTTGTCACCTTGAGCCACCGGACTATTAGATGAAAAACTGATGACAAACCCTCCTCGTTCCACAATCATATGCATTACATATTTTGAATGGGAAAAGCTTGTCAACGTTTAATCATTGATGTTAGCAAGAAGCCATTACTTTAATATATTGGAATTGGAAAACCTTGTCAAATTTTGCTCATTGATGTTAGCTAGAAGACATGCATTTGATATTTTTGAGTGGGACGCCCTTTGTTGTGAGCAACGTCGATCATTTTTTTTCCTATTCTTGTCTTTAGTTCAAAAGTAAATATTTACTCTGCTGAGATGCATAGTCACATGAATGTTGACTTATGTAAGGTATTTTAAGAGTTTGTTCTGAGTGTTGTCTATGTAATGCCAGGCCTTGTGAGTTTGATTGCAAAGTTGAGCTTGGAATGCTGTGGCATGCGGCATCACGAGTTGTTCACCATGCCTCCTCAGAATAATGCTTCATATTGTTTTGCATGTTGAGCTAATGCCTCTGATTTGCATATTAAGAAGATCATCCTCTTCTGTTGTTTCTGTGCTTAAGAAGTTCATTGTCTTATATTTCATTCATAACCTATCTGACAACTCGGGTAGGTTAGAGGTGAAACCATATGATCTTCCAACCAACTCATCATCTTAGGCCGTGATTGGATCGTTGTTGTCCAACAAAAACTGCTTGTAAAACTGACGCTTGTAAATAAAAGCGGATGGTCTCGGGCGAAGCGTTTGGTTGGTCGATTTTGACTAGTAAAATATACACCTGATCTCTCAAATTACACGTGTAACTCGCCGGTTTTCGTTACAGACCTCGGGCTCTCGGTTTCATTATGCCTGTACTTTACGCGTTGTTTCCGGTGACGAGTAAATTACACTTGTATCTTAATACATGTGCGAAATAAACCAGAGTTCCCAGGCGTGGCCTTACCATTTCATGCCGTCTCAGTCTCTCGAACGTGCTCATAGGTGTCCGATGATCCTGGCTTCCTGAATGAGCAACAAGCGCTGTACCAGACCATTCGTAGGGCCTGCGAGGCCCTCTCCATCGTCCTTCGAGTTGTTGCGCTCGCTGTGGTGATACGTCTCCAACGTATCTATAATTTTTGATTGTTCCATGCTATTATATTATCAACCTTGGATGTTTTATATGCTATTTTATATGATTTTGGGAATAACCTATTAACCTAGAGCCCAGTGCCAGTTTGCGTTTTTCCTTGTTTTTGAGTATCGCAGAAAAGGAAAATCAAACGGAGTCCAATTGACTTGAAATTTCACGAAGATCATTTTTGGACCAGAAGAAGCCCACGGAGTATCGAAGATGGGCCAGAAGAGTCCCGAGGCCACCACGAGGGTGGGGGCGCACCCTACCCCCTTGGCGCGGCCCCCTACCTCGTGGCCCCCTCGGATACCCGCCTAACTTTTTCCCGACTCCAACACCTCTTATATAATCCCAAACTTCCAGAAAGAAACCTATATCGGGAGTTCCGCTGCCGCAAGCCTCTATAGCCACCGAAAACCAATCAAGACCCGTTCCAGCACCCTGCCGGAGGGGGGAATCCCTTTCCAGTGGCCATCTTCATCATCCCGGCGCTCTCCATGACAAGGAGGGAGTAGTTCACCCTCGGGGCTGAGGGTATGTACCAGTAGCTATGTGTTTGATCTTTTTTTCTCTGTCTCGTGTTCTTGATTCGGAACGATCTTGATGTATCGCGAGCTTTGCTATTATAGTTGGATCTTATGATGTTTCTCCCCCTCTATCTCCTTGTGATGAATTGAGTTTTCTCTTTGAAGTTATCTTACCGGATTGAGTCTTGAAGGATTTGAGAACACTTGATGCATGTCTTGCATGTGCTTATATGTGGTGACAATGGGATATCATGTGATCCACCTGATGTATGTCTTCGTGATCAACTTGTGAGTTCCGTGACCTCGTGAACTTACGCATAGGGGTTGGCACACGTTTTCATCTTGACTCTCCGGTAGAAACTTTGGGGCACTCTGAAGTTTGTGTTGGTTGAATAGATGAATCTGAGATTGTGTGATGCATATCGTATAATCATACCCACAGATACTTGAGGTGACATTGGAGTATCTAGGTGACATTAGGGTTTTTGTTGATTTGCGTCTTAAGGTGTTATTCTATTACGTACTCTAGGATAGATTGAACGGAAATAATAGCTTTGTGTTATTTTACTACAGACTCTTGAATAGATCGATTAGAAAGAATAACTTTGAGGTGGTTTCGTACCCTACCATAATTTCTTCGTTTGTTCTCCTCTATTACTGACTTTGGAGTTACTCTTTGTTGCATGTTGAGGGATAGTTATATGATCCAATTATGTTATTATTGCTGAGAGAACTTGCACTAGTGAAAGTATGAACCCTAGCCTTGTTTCAACGCATTGCAATACCGTTTTCGCTCACTTTTATCATTAGTTACCTTGCTGTTTTTATATTTTCAGATTACAAAAACCTATATCTACCATCCATATTGCACTTGTATCACCATCTCTTCGCCGAACTAGTGCACCTATACAATTTACCATTGTATTGGGTGTGTTAGGGACACAAGAGACTCTTTGCTATTTGGTTGCAAGGTTGCTTGAGAGAGACCATCTTCATCCTACGCCTCCCATGGATTGATAGACCTTAGGTCATCCACTTGAGGGAAATTTTCTACTGTCCTACAAACCTCTGCACTTGGAGGCCCAACAACGTCTGCAAGAAGAAGGTTGTGTAGTAGACATCAAGCTCTTTTCTGGCGCCGTTGCCAGGGAGGTTAGCTCTGGAAGGTATATCTTTAGATCTAGCAATCGAATCTTTTAGTTTATTGTTTTATCAATAGTTTTGTTTATAAAAGAAAATTAAAAATGGAATTGAGGGTACCTCATATGCTTCATCTTTTTAATGTCTTTCATGAAAATAAGGATTCCGATAATTGTGCTCAAGTGCTAGAAGAAGAATGCATTAGAATGTTTGGCACTAAATGTTTGAATGATGAGCATGATTGCAATGTTGTTAGTATGAATTCCTTGAATATCCATGATGCTAATGATATGCAAAGCCACAAGCTTGGGGAAGCTATGTTTGATAAAGATGATATTTTTTGTCCCCCAAGTTTTGATGAGCAAATTTATTATGATGATAGCATGCCTCCTATTTATGATGATTATATTGATGAAAGTGGGTTTGGAAGAGTGTCAACTTTAGGAAGTAATGATCCCACTATTTTGGAGGATGTTGAATCTTATTGTGATAATTATGAAAGTGGATTTGGAGAGGTCATGACTTTACTTAGTGATGATTCCACTATTTCGGAAGAGGTTCCAATTGATTATGAGAAGAAAGTTTCTTTGTATTATGATTATTGTGATGACATGCATGCTATAAATATTAATGATAACCATGAAACTTGTCATCTTGATTTTAATTTTTAATTAGATTATGCCTCACATGACAGTTATTTTGTTGAGTTTTCCCCCACTACTATTCCGAATGAGAAGAATTTTGCTTATGTGGAGAGTAATAAAAATTCTATGCTTGTGGCTCATGAAAATAATGCTTTATGTGATGGTTATATTGTTGAATTCATTCATGATGCTACTGAAAATTATTATGAGGGAGGAATATATGCTTGTGGGAGTTGCAATTATATCAAGTTTCCTCTGTGTGTGCTTAAAATCCGGAAGTTATGCTTGTTTTACCTTCCTATGCAAGTTGATTCTTGTTCCCATAAGTTGTTTGCTCACAAAATCCCTATGCATAGGAAGTGGGTTAGACTTAAATGTGCTAGTCATATTCTTCATGATGCTCTCTTTATGTTTCAGTTCTTATCTTTTATGTGAGCATCATTGAAATCATCATGCCTAACTAGGGGCGTTAAACGTTAGCGCTTGTTGGGAGGCAACCCAATTTTTATTTTTGTTCCTTGCTTTTTTCCTGTTTAGTAATAAATAATTCATATAGCCTCTGTTTAGATGTGGTTTTATGTCTTAATTAGTGTTCGTGTAAAGTAGAACCTTTGGGAAGACTTGGGTGAAGTCTTTGTGATCTTGCTGTAAAAAACAGAAACTTTAGCGCTCACGAGATTAGCTACCATTTTTTAGTGGAGAGTGCTATTAAGTTGGTTCTTTTTGAAGATAATTAATAGACAAATTCCTCACGTCCAACAATTTATTTCAGAATTGTTTGAGTTCCAGAAGTATAAGTTTGATACAGATTACTAGAGACTGTTCTATTTTTGACAGATTCTGTTTTCTAGGTGTTGTTTGCTTATTTTGATGAATCGATGATTAGTATCGGAGGGTATGTGCTACCTCTTGAGCACTGTGTTGGTTTTCCCTTGAAGAGGAAAGGGTGATGCAGTAAAGCATCGTTAGTATTTCCCTCAGTTTTTGAGAACCAAGGTATCAATCCAGTAGGATACCACGCTCGAGTCCCACGCACCTACACAAACAAATAAGAACCTCGCAACCAACGCGATAAAGGGGTTGCAATCCCTTCAAGGTCACTTACAAGAGTGAGATATGATAGATATGATAAGATAATAGTTTCGGTATTTTTATGATAAATACTAAAAGTAAAGAAAGCAAAATAAATGGCAATTGAAATAGCTAGTTGACGGAAGATTAATATGATGGAAAATAGAGCCGGGGGCCATAGGTTTCACTAGTGGCTTCTCTCAAGATAGCATAAGTATTACGGTGGGTAAACGAATTACTGTCGAGCAATTGATAGAATTGAGCATAGTTATGAGAATATCTAGGCATGATCATGTATATAGGCATCACGTCCGTGACAAGTAGACCGGAACGATTCTGCATCTACTACTATTACTGCACACATCGACCACTATCCAGCATTCATTTACAGTATTAAGTTCATAAGAACAGAGTAACACCTTAAGCAAGATGACATGATGTAGAGGGATAAACTCATGCAATATGATGTAAACCCCATCTTTTTATTCTCGATGGCAACAATACAATACGTGTCGGTTCCCTTTCTGTCACTAGGATCGAGCACCGCAAGATTGAACCCAAAGCTAAGCACTTCTCCCATTGCAAGAAAGATCAATCTAGTAGGCCAAACCAAACTGATAATTCGAAGAGACTTGCAAAGATAACCAATCATACATAAAAGAATTTAGAGGAGATTCAAATATTGTTCATAGATAGACTTGATCATAAACCCAAAATTCATCGGATCTCGACAAACACACCGCAAAAAGAAGAGTTACATCGAATAGATCTCCAAGAGAATCGAGGAGAACTTTGTATTGAGATCCAAAGAGAGAGAAGAAGCCATCTGGCTAATAACTATGGACCCGAAGGTCTGAAGTAAACTACTCACACAATATAAGAGAGGCTATGGTGTTGATGTAGAAGCCCTCCATGACCGATGCCCCCTCCGGCGGAGCGCCGGAAAAGGCCCCAAGACGGGATCTCACGGGTAGAAAAGGTTGCGGCGGTGGAAATAGGGTTTTGGATCTGTGTCTGATGGTTTGGGGGTATGTAGGTCTATATAGGAGGAAGAAGTAGGTCGGTGGAGCTATGAGGGGCCCACGAGGGTGCAGGGCACGCCCAGGGGGGTAGGCGCACCCCCTACCTCGTGGCTTCCTCATTCGTTTCTTGATGTCCACTCCAAGTCCTCTAGATCACGTTTGTTCCAAAAATCACGTTCCCGAAGGTTTCATTCCGTTTGGATTCCGTTTGATATTCCTTTTCTGTGAAACACTGAAATAGGCAAAAAAAAAGCAATTTTGGCTGGGCCTCCGATTAATAGGTTAGTCCCAAAAATAATATAAAAAGTGTATAATAAAGCCCATTAAACATAAAAAACAGAATATAATATAGCATGGAACAATAAACAATTATAGATACGTTGGATACGTATCAAGCGTCCCCAAGCTTAATTCCTGCTCGTCCTCGAGTAGGTAAATGATAAAAACAGAATTTTTGATGTGGAATGCTACTTAGCATAATGATACGTCTCCAACGTATCTATAATTTGTGATTGCTCCATGCTATATTATTTACTGTTTTGAATGTTTATGGGCTTTATTATACACTTTTATATCATTTTTGGGACTAACCTATTAACCCAGAGCCCAGTGCCAGTTTCTGTTTTTACCCTGTTTTAGGGTTTCGAAGAAAAGGAAAACCAAACGGAGTCCAATTGACCTGAAACTTCATGGAACTCATTTTTGGAAGGAAGGAAGCCCAGAAGACTTGGAGTGCACGTCGGGGGATCTGCGAGGAGGTCATGAGGCAGGGGGGCGCACCCACCCCCTTGGGCGCGCCCTCCACCCTCGTGAGCCCCTCGTGCCCCCCCTGACGTACTTCTTCCGCCTATATATCTCCATATACCCTAAAAACATCCCGCGGCAGAATAGATCGGGAGTTCCGCCTCCAGAAGCCTCTGTAGCCACCGAAAACCAATCTAGACCCGTTCTGGCACCCTGCCGGAGGGGGCAATCCTTCTCCGGGGCCATCTTCATCATCCCGGTGCTCTCCATGACGAGGAGGGAGTAGTTCTCCCTCGGGGCTGAGGGTATGTACCAGTAGCTATGTGTTTGATCTCTCTCTCTCTCTCTCTCGTGTTCTTGAGGTGATACGATCTTGATGTATCGCGAGCTTTGCTATTATATTTGGATCCTATGATGTTTCTTCCCCCTCTACTCTCTTGTAATGGATTGAGTTTCCCCTTTGAAGTTATCTTATCGGATTGAGTCTTTAAAGATTTGAGAACACTTGATGTATGTCTTGCCGTGCGTATCTGTGGTGACAATGGGATACCACGTGATTCACTTGATGTATGTTTTGGTGATCAACTTGCGGGTTCCACCCATGAACCTATGCATAGGGGTTGGCACACGTTTTCGTCGTGATTCTCCGGTAGAACTTTAGAGCACTCTTTGAGGTCCTTTGTGTTGGTTGAATAGATGAATATGAGATTGTGTGATGCATATCGTATAATCATACCCACGGATACACGAGGTGACATTGGAGTATCTAGGTGACATTAGGGTTTTGGTTGATGTGTGTCTTAAGGTGTTATTCTAGTACGAACTCTAGGGCTGTTTGTGACACTTATAGGAATAGCCCAACGGATTGATTGGAAAGAATAACTTTGAGGTGGTTTCGTACCCTACCATAATCTCTTCGTTCGTTCTCCGCTATTAATGACTTTGTAGTGACTCTTTGTTGCATGTTTAGGGATAGTTATGTGATCCAATTATGTTATCATTGTTGAGGGAACTTACACTAGTGAAAGTATGAACCCTAGGCCTTATTTCCACACATTGCAATACCGTTTACGCTCACTTTTATCATTCGTTACCTTGCTGTTTTTATTATTTCAGATTACAAATGCCTTTATCTACTATCCATATACCACTTGTTTCACCATCTCTTCGCCGAACTAGTGCACCTATACAATTTACCATTTTATTGGGTGTGTTGGGGACACAAGAGACTCTTTGTTGTTTGGTTGCAGGGTTGCTTGAGAGAGATCATCTTCATCCTACGCCTCCTACGGATTGATAAACCTTAGGTCATCCACTTGAGGGAAATTTGCTACTATCCTACAAACCTCTGCACTTGGAGGCCCAACAATGTCTACAAGGAGAAGGTTGTGTAGCAGACATCAAGCTCTTTTCTGGCGCCGTCGCCGGGGAGGTTAGCGCTTGAAGGTATATCGTTAGATCTTGCAATCGAGTCTTTTAGTTTCTTGTTTTATCACTAGTTTAGTTTATAAAAGAAAACTACAAAAAAATGGAATTGAGTTTGTCTCATACGCTTCATCTTTTTTATATCTTTCATGAGTATGATGGAAAGGATAATTGTGCTCAGGTGCTAGAAGAAGAAATCTATAAAATGTTTGTCACTAAATATTTGAATGATGAGCATGATTGCAATGTTGTTAGTATGAATTCCTTGAATATCCATGTTGCTAATGATATGCAAAGCCACAAGCTTGGGGAAGCTATGTTTGATGAAGATGATATTTTTTTCCCCCAAGTTTTGATGAGCAAATTTATTATGATGAAAGCATGCCTCCTATTTATGATGATTATATTGATGAAAGTGGATTTGGAGAGGTCATGACTTTATTTTGTGATGAATCCACTATTCCGGAAGAGGTTCCAATTGATTATGAGAACAAAGTTGCTATCTATGACGATTATTGTGATGACTTGTATGCTATAAAGAATAATGATATCCATGAAACTTTTCATCATGATTTTAGTTTTCAATTGGATTATGCCTCACATGATAATTATTTTGTTGAGTTTGCTCCCACTATTATTCATGAGAAGCATTTTGCTTATGTGGAGAGTAATAAAATTTATATGCTTGTAGATCATGAAAAGAATGCTTTAGGTTCTGGTTATATGGCTGAATTCATTCATGATGCTAGTAAAAATTATTATGAGGGACGAACATATGCTTGTAGGAATTGCAATAATATCAAGTTTCCTCTCTATGTGCTTAAAGTTTTGAAGTTATGCTTGTTTTGCCTTCCTATGCTAGTTGATTATTGTTCCCATAAGTTGTTTGCTCACAAAACCCTTATGCATAGGAAGTGGGTTAGACTTAAATGTGATAGTCATATTCTTCATGATGCTCTCTTTATGTTACAATTCTTATCTTTTATGTGAGCATCATTGAAATCATCATGCCTAGCTAGGGGCGTTAAACGATAGCGCTTGTTGGGAGGCAACCCAATCCTATTCTTGTTCTTTAATTTTTGTTCCTGTTTAGTAATAAATAATTAATATAGCGTCTGTTTAGATGTGGTTTTTTGGTTTTAATTACGGTTTGTGCCAAGTAGAACCTTTGGGAAGACTTGGGGAAAGTCTTGTTGATCATGCTGTAAAAAACGGAAACTTTAGCGCTCACGAGAATGCTACCATTTTTATTTTGAGAGTTCTATTTAGTTAATTCTTTTTGCAGATGATTAATATATAAATTCCTAAGGTCCAGCAATTTATTTCAGAATTTTTATGAGTTCCAGAAGTATACGTTTGATCCAGATTATTACAGACTGTTCTGTTTTTTGACAGATTCTGTTTTTCATGTCTTGTTTACTTATTTTGATGAATTTATGGCTAGTAAAATAGTTTACAAACCATAGAGAAGTTGGAATACAGTAGTTTAACGCCAATATAAATAAATAATGAGTTCATTATAGTACCTTGAAGTGGTGATTTATTTTCTTATACTAACGAAGCTTACGAGTTTTCTGTTAAGTTTTGTGTTGTGAAGTTTTCAAGTTTTGGGTAAGGATTCGATGGACTATGGAATAAGGAGTGGCAAGAGCCTAAGCTTGGGGATTCCCAAGGCACCACAAGTTAAAATTCAAGTACAACCAAAAGCCTAAGCTTGGGGATGCCCGAGAAGGCATCCCCTCTTTCGTCTTCGTTCATCGGTAACTTTAATTGGAGCTATATTTTTATTCACCACATGATATGTGTTTTGCTTGGAGCGTCAATTTATTTTTTTAGGATTTTCTTTATGTTATTTAGAACAATGTTTTTCATCTTTTATTTCAATAAAGTGGCATTGATAGCCTTTACTATGCCCATGTTACAAGTATACATGTTGCTGTTTGAAAACAGAAAGTTTACCGCTGTTGCAATAATTCCCTAGAAAAGTCAGAATGTGATAAAATGTTGAAACCTTTTGCATATTAAGCTCTGATAAATTTAATACAGTGGGAATTTTCTTTCATAATTTTTGGAGCTAGGGAAGTATGGATGTTGCGGCATTCTTTACATACTATCCTGTTTAGGGAGATTGCTGTTATGTTTGCATTGTTTGCATATGTTTGCCTCTTTAATGATTCTATTTGAGGATAGGACTATTAAATATGCAGAGGCATTTAGTATGAAATTTTGAATAATAATTTTAGTGATTTGCTACAGTAGAGTATGATAAGCTTTTTGCAATGGTTTATACTAACTTGTCTCACGAGTCCTTGTTGAGTTTTGTGTGGATGAAGCTTTTGAGATTTAGAGAGACCGTGATATGATAGGAATTAAGGAGACACAAAAGCTCAAGCTTGGGGATTCCCAAGGCATCCCAAGATAATATTTCAAGAAGTCTCAAGCATCTAAGCTCGGGGATGCCCCGGTTGGCATCCCACCTTTCTTCTTCAACAACTATCGGTTAGTTTCGGTTGATCCTAAGTTTTTGCTTCTTCACATGATGTTTGCCATTCTTAGAATGTCATTTTATTTTTCTTTGCTTGCTGTTTGAATAAAATACCAAGATCTTAAATTATTAAATGTTAGAGAGTCTTCACATAGTTGCATAATTATTCAACTACTCATTGATCTTCACTTATATCTTTCGGAGTAGTTTGTTTTTTCTCTAGTGCTTCACTTATATATTTTTAGAGCACTGTGGTAGTTTTATTTTTAAGAAATAGATGAACTCTCATGCTTAACTTAGATTATTTTGAGAGTCTTAATAGCATGGTAATTTTCTTAAAGTCTTAATATGCTAGGTATTCAAGATTAGTAAAAACTTTCATATAGAGTATTGAATACTAAGAGAAGTTTGATGCTTGATGATTATTTTGAGATATGGAGATAATAATATCAAAGTCATGCTAGTTGAGTAGTTGTGAATTTGAGAAGTGCTTGTGTTGAAGTTTGCAAGTCCCGTAGCATGCACGTATGGTAAACATTGTGTAACAAATTTGAAACATGAGGTGTTGTTTGATTGTCCTCCTTATGAGTGGCGGTCGGGGACGAGCGATGGTCTTTTCCTACCAATCTATCCCCCTAGGAGCATGCGCGTAGTGCCGAGGTTTTTGATGACTTGTAGATTTTTGCAATAAGTATGTGAGTTCTTTATGACTAATATTGAGTCCATGGATTATACACACTCTCACCCTTCCATCCTTGCTAGCCTCTTCGGTACCGTGCATTGCCCTTTCTCACATTGAGAGTTGGCGCAAACTTCGCCGGTGCATCCAAACCCCATGATATGATATGGTCTTTCACACATAAACCTCCTTATATCTTCCTCAAAACAGCCACCATACCTACCTATTATGGCATTTCCATAGCCATTCCGAGATATATTGCCATGCAACTTTCCACCGTTCCGTTTATCATGACACATTCATCATTGTCATATTGCTTAGCATGATCATGTAGTTGACATAGTATTTGTGGCAAAGCCACCGTTCATAATTCTTTCATACATGTCACTCTTGGTTCATTGCATATCCCGGTACGCCGCCGGAGGCATTCACATAGAGTCATCTTTGTTCTAGTATCAAGTTGTAATCATTGAGTTGTTAATAAATAGAAGTGTGATGATCATCATTATTAGAGCATTGTTCCAAGTGAGGAATAAAAGAAGAAGAGAGAAAGGCCATAAAAAAGAGAGAAGGCCCCAAAAAAGAAGAGAAAGGCCATAAAAAAGAGAAGGCCCAAAAAAATGAGAGAAAAAGAGAAGGGACAATGTTACTATCCTTTTACCACACTTGTGCTTCAAAGTAGCACCATGATCTTCATAGTAGAGAGTCTCTCATGTTATCACTTTCATATACTAGTGGGCATTTTTCATTATAGAACTTGGCTTGTATATTCCAACAATGGGCCTCCTCAAGTGCCCTAGGTCTTCGTGAGCAAGCAAGTTGGATGCACACCCACTAGTTTCTTTTGTTGAGCTTTCATACATTTATAGCTCTAGTGCATCTGTTGCATGGCAATCCCTACTCCTTGCATTAACTTCAATCAGTACGCATCTCCATAGCCCATTGATTAGCCTCGTTGATGTGAGACTTTCTCCTTTTTTGTCGTCTCCACATAACCCCCCTCATTATATTCTATTCCACCCATAGTGCAATCTCCATGGCTCGCGCTCATATATTGCGTGAAAGTTTATAGGTTTGAGATTACTAAAGTATGAAACAATTGCTTGGCTTGTCATCGGGGTTGTGCACGATGAGAGCATTCTTGTGTGATGAAAATGAAACATGACTAAACTATATGATTTTGTAGGGATGAACTTTCTTTGGCCATGTTATTTTGAGAAGACATAATTTCTTAGTTAGTATGCTTGAAGTATTATCATTTTTATGTCAATATGAACTTTTGTCTTGAATCTTTCGGATCTGAATATTCATACCACAATTAAGAAGAATTACATTGAAATTATGCCAAGTAGCACTCCACATCAAAATTCTTTTTTATCATTTACCTACTCGAGGACGAGCAGGAATTAAGCTTGGGGATGCTGATACGTCTCCAACGTATCTATAATTTTTGATTGCTCCATGCTATATTATTTACTATTTTGAATGGTTATGGGCTTTATTATACACTTTTATATCATTTTTGGGACTAACCTATTAACCCAGAGACCAGTGCCAGTTTCTGTTTTTACCCTGTTTTAGGGTTTCGAAGAAAAGGAAAACCAAACGGAGTCCAATTGACCTGAAACTTCACGGAACTCATTTTTGGAAGGAAAGAAGCCCAGAAGACTTGGAGTGCACGTCGGGTGATCTGTGAGAAGGTCACAAGGCAGGGGGCGCGCCCACCCCCCTGGGCGCGCCCTCCACCCTCGTGAGCCCCTCGTGCCCCCCTGACGTACTTCTTCCGCCTATATATATATCTCCATATAACGTAAAAACATCCGGGGGCAGAATAGATCGGGAGTTCCGCCGCCAGAAGCCTCCGTAGCCACCGAAAACAAATCTAGACCCGTTCCGGCACCCTGCTGGAGGGGGCAATCCTTCTCTCGTCGCCATCTTCATCATCTCGGTGGTCTCCATGATGAGGAGGGAGTAGTTCTCCCTCGGAGCTGAGGGTATGTACCAGTAGCTATGTGTCTGATCTCTCTCTCTCTCTCTCGTGTTCTTGAGGTGATACGATCTTGATGTATCACGAGCTTTGCTATTATATTTGGATCCTAAGATGTTTCTTCCCCCCTCTACTCTCTTGTAATGGATTGAGTTTCCCCTTTGAAGTTATCTTATCGGATTGAGTCTTTAAAGATTTGAGAACACTTGATGTATGTCTTGCCGTGCGTATCTGTGGTGACAATGGGATACCACGTGATTCACTTGATGTATGTTTTGGTGATCAACTTGCAGGTTCCGCCCATGAACCTATGCATAGGGGTTGGCACACGTTTTCGTCGTGATTCTCCGGTAGAACTTTGGGGCACTCTTTGAGGTCCTTTGTGTTGGTTGAATAGATGAATCTGAGATTGTGTGATGCATATCGTATAATCATACCCACGGATACTTGAGGTGACATTGGAGTATCTAGGTGACATTAGGGTTTTGGTTGATGTGTGTCTTAAGGTGTTATTCTAGTACGAACTCTAGGGCTGTTTGTGACACTTATATGAATAGCCCAACGGATTGATTGGAAAGAATAACTTTGAAGTGGTTTCATACCCTACCATAATCTCTTCATTCGTTCTCCGCTATTAGTGACTTTGGAGTGACTCTTTTTTGCATGTTGAGGGATAGTTATGTGATCCAATTATGTTATCATTGTTGAGGGAACTTACACTAGTGAAATTATGAACCCTAGGCCTTATTTCCACACATTGCAATACCGTTTACTCTCACTTTTATCATTCATTACCTTGCTATTTTTATTATTTCAGATTACAAATACCTTTATCTACTATCCATATACCACTTGTTTCACCATCTCTTCACCGAACTAGTGCACCTATACAATTTACCATTGTATTGGGTGTGTTGGGGACATAAGAGACTCTTTGTTATTTGGTTGCAGGGTTGCTTGAGAGAGACCATCTTCATCCTACGCCTCCTATGGATTGATAAACCTTAGGTCATCCACTTGAGGGAAATTTGCTACTGTCCTACAAACCTCTGCACTTGGAGGCCCAACAACGTCTCCAAGAAAAAGGTTGTGTAGTACACATCACATAATTTTCAATGTAATTCTCTTATTTGTGGTATGAATATTCAGATGCGAAAGATTCAAGACAAAAGTGTAATATTGACATAAAAGTAATAATACTTCAAGCATACTAATAAAGCAATCATGTCTTCTCAAAATAACATGGCCAAAGAAAGTTATCTCTACAAAATCATATAGTCTGGCTATGCTCTATCTTCACCACACAAAAAATTTAAATCATGCACAACCCCGATGACAAGCCAAGCAATTGTTTCATACTTTTGGTGTTCTCAAACTTTTTCAATCTTCACGCAATACATGATCGTGAGCCATGGATATAACACTATAGGTGGAATAGAATGGTTGTTGTGGGGAGAACAAAAAAAAGAGAAGATAGTCTCACATCAACTAGGCATATCAACGGGCTATGGAGATCCCCATTAATAGATATTAATGTGAGTGAGTAGGGATTGCCATGCAACGGATGCACTAGAGCTATAAGTGTATGAAAGCTCAATAATGAAACTAAGTGGGTGTGCATCCAACTTGCTTGCTCACGAATACCTAGGGCAATTTGAGGAAGCCCATCATTGGAATATACAAGCCAAGTTCTATGATGAAAATTCCCACTAGTATATGAAAGTGACAAATCAAGAGACTCTCTATCATGAAGGTCATGGTGCTACTTTGAAGCACAAGTGTGGAAAAAGTATAGTAGCATTGTCCCTTCTTGGACTTTTCTCTTCGTTTTTATGGCCCCCTTTTTTTCGTCCGGAGTCTCATCCCGACGTGTGGGGGAATCATAGTCTCAATCATCCTTTCCTCACTTGGGACAATGCTCTAATAATGATGATCATCACACTTTTATTTACTTACAACTCAAGTATTACAACTCAATACTTAGAACAAAATATGACTCTATATGAATGCCTCCGACGGTGTACCAGGATATGCAATGAATCAAGAGTGACATGTATGAAGATAATGAATGGTGGCTTTGCCACAAATACGATGTCAACTACATGATCGTGCAAAGCAATATAAAAATGATGGAGCATGTCATAGTAAACGAAACGGTGGTAAGTTGCATGGCAATATATCTCGGAATGGCTATGGAAATGCCATGATAGGTAGGTATGGTGGCTGTTTTGAGGAAGGTATATGGTGGGCGTATGATACCGGCGAAAAGTGTGCGGTATTAGAGAGGCTAGCAATGGTGGAAGGATGAGAGTGTGTATAATCCATGGACTCAACATTAGTCAAAAGAAATCGTATACTTGTTGCAAAAATCTATTAGTTATCAAAACAAAGTAGTACGTGCATGCTCCTAGGGGGATATATTGGTAGGAAAAGACCATCACTCGTCCCCGACCACCACTCATAAGGAAGACAATCAATAAATAAATCATGCTCCGACTTCATCACATAACGGTTCACCATACGTGCATGCTACGGGAATCACAAACTTTAACACAAGTATTTCTCAAATTCATAACCACTCAACTAGCATGACTCTAATATCATCATCTTCATATCTCAAAACAATTATCAAGCATCAAACTTCTCTTAGTATTCAATGCACTTATAAGAAAGTTTTTACTAATCTTGGATCCCTATCATATTAGGACTAATTTCACAATTAAAGCAAATTACCATGCTGTTTTGTAGGACTCTTAAAATAATATAACTAAATGATACGTCTCCAACATATCTATAATTTTGATTGTTCCATGCTATTATATTATCAACCTTGGATGTTTTATATGCATTTATATGCTATTTTATATGATTTTTTGGGACTAACCTATTAACCTAGAGCCCAGTGCCAGTTTCTGTGTTTTCCTTGTTTTAGAGAATCGCAGAAAAGGAAAATCAAACGGAGTCCAATTGACCTGAAACTTCACGGAACTTATTTTTGAAACGGAAGCAGTCCATGAGACTTGGAGTAGACGCCAGGGAAGCTTCGAGGTGGCCACGAGGCAGATAGGCGCGCCCCCACCCTCGTGGGCCCCTCGTGGCTCCCCTGACCGACTTATTTCGCCTATATATGTCCATATACCCTAAAAACTGTTGGAAATATGCCCTAGAGGCAATAATAAATAAGTTATTATTATATTTCCTTGTTCATGATAATCGTTTATTATCCATGCTAGAATTGTATTGATAGGAAACTCAGATACATGTGTGGATACATAGACAACACCATGTCCCTAGTAAGCCTCTAGTTGGCTAGCTCGTTGATCAACAGATGGTTAGGGTTTCCTGAGCATGGACATTGGATGTCGTTGATGACGGGATCATATCATTAGGAGAATGATGTGATGGACAAGACCCAATCCTAAGCCTAGCACAAAGATCATGTAGTTCGTATGCTAAAGCTTTTCTAATGTCAAGTATCATTTCCTTAGACCATGAGATTGTGCAACTCCCGGATACCGTAGGAGTGCTTTTGGTGTGCCAAACGTCACAACGTAACTGGGTGGCTATAATGGTGCACTACGGGTATCTCCAAAAGTGTCTGTTGGGTTGGCGCGAATCGAGACTGGGATTTGTCACTCCGTGTGACGGAGAGGTATCTCTGGGCCCACTCGGTAGGACATCATCATAATGTGCACAATGTGATCAAGGAGTTGATCACGGGATGATGTGTTACGGAACGAGTAAAGAGACTTGCCGGTAACGAGATTGAACAAGGTATCGGGATACCGACGATCGAATCTCGGGCAAGTATCGTACCGATAGACAAAGGGAATTGTATATGAGATTGACTAAGTCCTTGACATCGTGGTTCATCCGATGAGATCATCGTGGAACATGTGGGAGCCAACATGGGTATCCAGATCCCACTGTTGGTTATTGACCAGAGAACATCTCGGTCATGTCTGCATGTCTCCCGAACCCGTAGGGTCTACACACTTAAGGTTCGATGATGCTAGGGTTATAAAGGAAGTTTGTATGTGGTTACCGAATGTTGTTTGGAGTCCCGGATGAGATCCCGGACGTCACGAGGAGTTCCGAAATGGTCCGGAGGTAAAGATTTATATATGGGAAGTCCTGTTTTGGTCACCGGAAGAGTTTCGGGGTTTATCGGTAACGTACCGGGACCACCGGGAGGGTCCCAGGGGTCCACCAAGTGGGGCCACCAACCCCGGAGGCTTGCATGGGCTAAGAGTGGTGAGGGACCAGCCCCTGAGTGGGCTGGTGCGCCTCCCACAAGGCCCAAAGGGAAGCTAGGAGGAAAAAAGGAGGAAACCCTAGGCTTAGATGGGCCTAAGGCCCACCCTAGGGGGTGCCTCCCTCTCTCCCCCTCTTGGCCGCCCCTTGTTTCCCATCTAGGGCTGCCGCCCCCCCTAGGGGTGGGAACCCTAGAGGGGGCGCACCCTCCTCCCTCTCCCGTATATATAGTGAGGCCTAGGGCTGCCCATAACACGCGATCTGATCTCTGCCTGTTGATGCAGCCCTCCCTCTCTTCCTCCTCTCCCGTGGTGCTTGGCGAAGCCCTGCAGGATTGCCACGCTCCTCCATCACCACCACGCCGTTGTGCTGCTGCTGGATAGAGTCTTCCTCAACCTCTCCCTCTATCCTTGATGGATCAAGGCGTGGGAGATGTCACCGGGCTGTACGTGTGTTGAACGCGGAGGTGTCGTCCGTTCGGCACTAGGATCATCGGTGATTTGGATCACGACGAGTATGACTCCATCAACCCTGTTCTCTTGAAAACTTCCGCTTAGCGATCTACAAGGGTATGTAGATGCACTCTCCTTCCCTTCGTTGCTAGTCTCTCCATAGATAGATCTTGGTGACACGTAGGAAAATTTTGAATTTCTCCTACGTTCCCCAACAGTGGCATCATGAGCTAGGTTACTATGCACGAGTAGAACACAAAGTAGTTGTGGGTGTTGATTTTGTTCAATATGCTTGCCGTTACTAGTCTTATCTTGATTCGGCGGCATCGTGGGATGAAGCGGCCCGGACCAACCTTACACGTACTCTTACGTGAGACCGGTTCCACCGACAAACATGCACTAGTTGCATAAGGTGGCTGGCGGGTGTCTGTCTCTCCCACTTTAGTCGGATCGGATTCGATGAAAAGGGTCCTTATGAAGGGTAAATAGAAATTGGCATATCACGTTGTGGTCTTTGCGTAGGTAAGAAACGTTCTTGATAGAAACCCATGGCAGCCACGTAAAACATGCAAACAACAATTAGAGGACGTCTAACTTGTTTTTGCAGGGAATGCTATGTGATGTGATATGGCCAAAGGATGTGATGAATGATATATGTGATGTATGAGATTGATCATGTTCTTGTAATAGGAATCACGACTTGCATGTCGATGAGTATGACAACCGGCAGGAGCCATAGGAGTTGTCTTTATTTATTTATGACCTGCGTGTCAATATAAACGTCATGTAATTACTTTACTTTATTGCTAAAGCGTTAGCCATAGTAGTAGAAGTAATAGATGACGTGACAACTTCAAGAAGACACGATGATGGAGATCATGATGATGGGGATCATGGTGTCATGCCGGTGACGATAATGATCATGGAGCCCCGAAGATGGAGATCAAGAGGAGCAAAGTGATGATGGCCATATCATGTCACTATTTGATTGCATGTGATGTTTATCATGTTTATACATCTTATTTGCTTAGAACGACGATAGTAAATAAGATGATCCCTCATTAAAATTTCAAGAAGTGTTCTCCCCTAACTGTGCACCGTTGCGACAGTTCGTTCGTTTCTAAGCACCACGTGATGATCGGGTGTGAAAGATTCCAACGTTCACATACAACGGGTGTAAGACAGTTTTACACATGCAAAACACTTAGGGTTAACTTGACGAGCCTAGCATGTGTACAGACATGGCCTCGGAACACAGAAGACCGAAAGGTCGAGCATGAGTCGTATGGCAGATATGATCAACATGAAGATGTTCACCGATGTTGACTAGTCCGTCTCAGGTGATGATCGGACACGGCCTAGTTGACTCGGATCATGTAATCACTTAGATGACTAGAGGGATGTCTATCTGAGTGGGAGTTCATAAGATGTACTTAATTATCCTGAACATAGTCAAAAGGTCCTCGCAAATTATGTCGTAGCTCGCGCTTTAGTTCTACTGTTTAGATATGTTCCTAGAGAAATATTAGTTGAAAGTTGATAGTAGCAATTATGCGGACTAGGTCCATAAACTGAGGATTGTCCTCATTGCTTCTTAGAAGGCTTATGTCCTTAATGCACCGCTCAGTGTGCTGAACCTCGAGCGTTGTCTGTGGATGTTGCGAACATCTGACATACACGTTTTGATGTCTACATGATAGTTCAGTGCGTAATGCTAAATGGTTTAGAGTTGAGGCACCGAAGACGTTTTGAAACATCGCGAAACATATGAGATGTTTCAAGGGCTGAAATTGGGATTTCAGGCTCGTGCCCACGTCAAGAGGTATAAGACCTCCGATGATTTTCTTAGCCTGCAAACTAAGGAGAAAAGCTCAATTGTTGAGCTTGTGCTCAGATTGTCTGAGTACAACAATCACTTGAATCGAGTGGGAGTTAATCTTCCAGATGAGATAGTGATGTTTCTCCAAAGTCATTACCACCAAGATGCTAGAGCTTCGTGATGAACTATAACATATCAGGGATAGATATGATGATCCTTGAAATACTCGCGATGTTTGATACCACGAAAGTAGAAATCAAAAGGAAGCATCAATCGTTGATGGTTAGTAAAACCACTAGTTTCAAGAAGGGCAAGGGCAAGAAGGGATACTTCATGAAACGGCAAATCAGCTGCTACTCTAGTAAAGAAACCCAAGGTTGAACCCAAACCCGAGACTAAGTGCTTCTGTAATAAAGAGAACAACCACTGGAGCAGAATTACCCTAGATACTTGGTAGATAAGAAGGCTGGCAAGGTCGATAGAAGTATATTGGATATACATTGTGTTGATGTGTACTTTACTAATACTCCTAGTAGCACCAGGGTATTAGATACCGGTTCGGTTGCTAAGTGTTAGTAACTCGAAATAAAAGCTACGGAATAAATGGAGACTAGCTAAAGGTGAGCTGACGATATGTGTTGGAAGTATTTCCAATGTTGATATGATCGAATATCGTACGCTCCCTCTACCATCGAGATTGGTGTTTGCGTTGAGCATAGACATGATTGGATTATGTCTATTGCAATACGGTTATTCATTTAAGGAGAATAATGGTTACTCTGTTTATTTGAATAATACCTTCAATGGACTTACACCTAAAATGAATGGTTTATTGAATCTCGATCGTAGTGATACACATGTTCATGCCAAAAGATATAAGATAGTAATGATAGTACCACCTACTTGTGGCACTGCCACGTAAGTCATATCGGTATAAAACGCATGAAGAAGCACCATGTTGATGGATCTTTGGACTCAATCATTTTTGAAAAGTTTGAGACATGCGAACCGTGTCTATTGGTGTATATGAAACTCCATGCAGATGGATCATTTGGACTCACTTGATTTTGAATCACTTGAGATATGCAAATCTTACCACATGGGCAAGATGACTGAAAGCCTCGGTTTCAGTAAAATGGAACTAGAAAGCAACTTGTTGGAAGAAATACATTTTGATGTGTGCAGTCCAATGAGTGCTGAGGCGTGTAGTGGATATTGTTATGTTCTTACTTCACAGATGATTTGAGTAGATGTTGAGTATATTTACTTGATGAATCACGAGTCTGAATTATTGAGAGGTTCAAGTAATTTCAGTGTGAAGTTGAAAGATCGTCGTGACAAGAGGATAAAAGATCTATGATATGATCATAGAGATGAATATCTGAATTACGAGTTTGGCACAGAATTAAGACATTGTGGAAATTGTTTCACAACTAATACAACCTGGAACACCATAGTGTGATGGTGTGTCCGAACATCATAACTGCACCCTATTGGATATGATGCATACCATGATGTCTCTTATCGAATTACCATGATAGTTTATGGGTTAGGCATTAGAGACAACCACATTCACTTTAAATAGGGCACCGCGTAATTCCGATGATATGACACCGTATGAACTATGGTTTAGAGAAACCTAAGCTGTCATTTCTTAAAGGTTTGGGGCTGCGACGCTTATGTGAAAAAGTTTTAGGCTGATAAGCTCGAACCCAATGCGGATAAATACATCTTCATAGGACGCCCAAAACAGTTGGGTATACCTTCTGTCTCAGATCCGAAAGCAATAAGGGATTGTTTCAAGAATCGGGTCCTTTCTTGAGGAAAAGTTTCTCTCGAAAGAAATGAGTGGGAGGATGGTGGAAACTTGATGAGGTTATTGAACCGTCTCTTCGACTAGTGTGTGGCAGGGCACAGGAAGTTGTTCCTGTGGCACCTACACCAATTGAAGTGGAAGCTTATGATAGTGATCATGAAACTTCAGATCAAGTCACTACCAAACCTCGTGGGATGATAAGGATGCGTACTACTTCAGAGTGGTACGTAATCCTGTCTTGGAAGTCATGTTGCGAGACAACAATGAACCTACGAGCTATGGAGAAGCGATGGTGGGCCCGGATTCCGATAAATGGCTCGAGGCCATAAAATCCGAGAGAGGATCCATATATGAAAACAAAGTGTAGACTTTGGAAGAACTACTTGATGGTCGTAAGGCTGTTAGGTACATATGGATTTTAAAAGGAAGACAGACAATAATGGTAAATGTCGCCATTAAGAAAGCTCGACTTGTCGTTAAGAAGTTTCCCGACAAGTTCAAGGAGTTGACTACGATGAGACTTTCTCACTCGTAGCGATGCTAAGAGTCTGTTGGAATTATATTAGCGATTACTACATTATTTATGAAATCTTGTAGATAGGATGTCAAAACATTGTTTCCTCGACAATTTTCTTGAGGAAAGGCTATATGTGATACAACCGGAAGGTTTTGTCAATCCTGAAAGATGCTAATAAGTATGCAAAGCTCCAGCAATCCTTCTAAGGACTGGAGTAAGCATCTCGGAGTTGGAATGTATGCTTTGATGAGATGATCAAAGATTTTGTGTGTATACAAAGTTTATGAGAAACTTGTATTTCCAAAGAAGTGAGTGTGAGCACTATAGAATTTCTGATGAGTATATGTTGTTGACATATTGTTGATCAGAAATGGCGTAGAATTTCTGGAAAGCATATAGGGTTATTTGGAAAGTGTTTTTCAATGGAAAGCCTGGATTAAGCTACTTGAGCATTGAGCATCAAGATCTATAAGGATAGATCAAAACGCTTAATGGTACTTTCAAATGAGCACATACCTTGACATGATCTTGAAGGTGTTCAAGATGGATCAGTCAAAGAAGGAGTTCTTGCCTGAGTTGTAAGGTACGAAGTTAAGACTTAAAGCTCGACCACGACAGAACAGAGAGAAAGGACGAAGGTCGTCCCCTATGCTTAGACATAGGCTCCATAGTATGCTATGCTGTGTACCGCACCTGAAGTGTGCCTTGCCATGAGTCAGTCAAGGGGTACAAGAGTGATCCAAGAATGGATCACAGGACAGTAGTCAAAGTTATCCTTAGTAACTATTGGACTAAGGAATTTTCTCGATTATGGAGGTGGTAAAAGAGTTCGTCGTAAAGGGTTATCCCAATGCAAGCTTTGACACTAATCCAGATTATTCGGGTAGTAAACTGGATTCGTATAGTAGAACGGTTATTTGGAATAGCTCCAAATACAGCGTGGTAGCTGCATCTAGGAGATCACATAGAGATTTGTAAAGCACACACGGATCTGAAAGGTTCAGACCCGTTGACTAAAACCTCTCTCACAAGCAACATGATGAAACCCAAAACTCATTGAGTGTTAATCACATGGCGATGTGAACTAGATTATTGACTCTAGTGCAAGTGGGAGACTGTTGGAAATATGCCCTAGAGGCAATAATAAATAAGTTATTATTATATTTCCTTGTTCATGACAATCATTTATTATCCATGCTAGAATTGTATTGATAGGAAACTCAGATACATGTGTGGATACATAGACAACACCATGTCCCTAGTAAGCCTCTAGTTGGCTAGCTCGTTGATCAACAGATGGTTACGGTTTCCTGACCATGGACATTGGATGTCGTTGATGACGGGATCATATCATTAGGAGAATGATGTGATGGACAAGACCCAATCCTAAGCCTAGCACAAAGATCGTGTAGTTCGTATGCTAAAGCTTTTCTAATGTCAAGTATCATTTCCTTAGACCATGAGATTGTGCAAATCCCGGATACCGTAGGAGTGCTTTGGGTGTGCCAAATGTCACAACGTAACTGGGTGGCTATAAAGGTGCACTACGGGTATCTCCGAAAGTGTCTGTTGGGTTGGCGCGAATCGAGACTGGGATTTGTCACTTCGTGTGACGGAGAGGTATCTCTGGTCCCACTCGGTAGGACATCATCATAATGTGCACAATGTGATCAAGGAGTTGATCACGGGATGATGTGTTACAGAATGAGTAAAGAGACTTGCCGGTAACGAGATTGAACAAGGTATCGGGATAGCGACGATCGAATCTCGGGCAAGTATCGTACCGTTAGACAAAGGGAATTGTATACGGGATTGACTAAGTCCTTGACATCGTGGTTCATCTGATGAGATCATCGTGGAACATGTGGGAGCCAACATGGGTATCTAGATCCCGCTGTTGGTTATTGAGCAGAGAACGTCTTGGTCATGTCTGCATGTCTCCCGAACCCGTAGGGTCTACACACTTAAGGTTCGATGACGCTAGGGTTATAAAGGAAGTTTGTATGTGGTTACCGAATGTTGTTCGGAGTCCCGGATGATATCCGGACATAACGAGGAGTTCCGGAATGGTCCGGAGGTAAATATTTATATATGGGAAGTCCTGTTTTGGTCACCGGAAGAGTTTCGGGGTTTATCGGTAACGTACCGGGACCACCGGGAGGGTCCCGGGGGTCCACCAAGTGGGGCCACCAACCCCGGAGGCTTGCATGGGCTAAGAGTGGTGAGGGACCAGCCCCTGAGTGGGCTGGTGCGCCTCCCACAAGGCCCAAAGGGAAGCTAGGAGGAAAAAAAGGAGGAAACCCTAGGCTTAGATGGGCCTAAGGCCCACCCTAGGGGGTGCCTCCCTCTCCCCCCCTCTTGGCCGCCCCTTGTTTCCCATCTAGGGCTGCCGCCCCCCTAGGGGTGGGAACCCTAGAGGGGGCGCACCCTCCTCCCTCTCCCCTATATATAGTGAGGCCTAGGGCTGCCCATAACACGCGATCTGATCTCTGCCTGTTGATGCAGCCCTCCCTCTCTTCCTCCTCTCCCGTGGTGCTTGGCGAAGCCCTGCAGGATTGCCACGCTCCTCCATCACCACCACGCCGTTGTGCTGCTGCTGGATAGAGTCTTCCTCAACCTCTCCCTCTCTCCTTGCTGGATCAAGGCGTGGGAGACGTCACCGGGCTGTACGTGTGTTGAATGCGGAGGTGCCGTCCGTTCGGCACTAGGATCATCGGTGATTTGGATCACGACGAGTACGACTCCATCAACCCCATTCTCTTGAACGCTTCCGCTTAGCGATCTACAAGGGTATGTAGATGCACTCTCCTTCCCTTCGTTGCTAGTCTCTCCATAGATAGATCTTGGTGACACATAGGAAAATTTTGAATTTCTGCTACGTTCCCCGACAAAAAACATTGCGGAGCAGAATAGATCGGGAGTTCCGCCGCCCGAAGCCTCCGTAGCCACCAAAAACCAATCTAGACCCGTTCTGGCACCCTGCTGGAGAAGGGAATCCCTCTCCGGTGGCCATCTTCATCATCCCGGCGCTCTTCATGACGAGGAGGGAGTAGTTCACCCTCCGAGTTGAGGGTATGTACTAGTAGCTATGTGTTTGATCTCTCTCTCTCTCGTGTTCTTGAGGTGACACGATCTTGATGTATCGCGAGCTTTGCTATTATAGTTGGATCTTACGATGTTTCTCCCCCTCTACTCTCTTGTAATGGATTGAGTTTTCCCTTTGAAGTAATCCTATCAGATTGAGTCTTTAAGGATTGGAGAACACTTGATGTATGTCTTGCATGTGCTTATCTTTGGTGACAATGGGATATCACGTGATCAACTTGATGTATGTTTTGGTGATCAACTTGTGAATTCCGTGACCTCGTGAACTTATGCATAGGGGTTGGCACACGTTTTTGTCTTGACTCTCCTGTAGAAACTTTGGGGCACTCTTGGAAGTTCTTTGTGTTGGTTGAATAGATGAATCTAAGATTGTGTGATGCATATCGTATAATCATACCCACAGATACTTGAGGTGACATTGGAGTATCTAGGTGACATTAGGGTTTTGGTTGATTTGTGTCTTAAGGTGTTATTCTAGTACGAACTCTATTATAGATCGAACGGAAAGAATAGCTTTGTGTTATTTTACTAAGGACTCTTGAATAGATCGATCAGAAAGGATAACTTTGAGGTGGTTTCGTACCCTACAATAATCTCTTCGTTTGTTCTCCGCTATTAGTGACTTTGGAGTGACTCTTTGTTGCATGTTGAGGGATAGTTATATGATCCAATTATGTTATTATTGTTGAGAGAACTTGCACTAGTGAAAGTATGAACCCTAGGCCTTGTTTCCTAGCATTACAATACCGTTTGTGCTCACTTTTATCATTAGTTACCTTGATGTTTTTATATTTTCAGATTACAAAAACCTATATCTACCATCCATATTGCACTTGTATCACCATCTCTTCGCCGAACTAGTGCACCTATACAATTTACCATTGTATTGGGTGTGTTGGGGACACAAGAGACTCTTGTTATTTGGTTGCAGGATTGTTTGAGAGAGACCATCTTCATCCTACGCCTCCCATGGATTGATAAACCTTAAGTCATCCACTTGAGGAAATTTGTGTCCTACAAACCTCTGCAGTTGGAGGCCCAACAACGTCTACAAGAAGAAGGTTGTGCAGTAGACATCAAGCTCTTTTCTAGCGCCGTTGCCGGGGAGGTTAGCGCTTGAAGGTATATCTTTAGATCTTCCAATTGAATCTTTTAGTTTCTTGTTTTATCACTAGTTTAGTCTATAAAAGAAAACTTAAAAAAATGTAATTGAGGATACCTCATATGCTTCATCTTTTTAATATATTTCATGAAAATAAGGATTCCGACAATTGTGCAAAATTGTTAGAAGAAGAATGCATTAGAATGTTTGTCACTAAATCTTTGTACGATGAGCATGATTGCAATGTTGTTAGGATGAATTCGTTGAATATCTATGGTGCTAATGATATGCAGAGCCACAAGCTTGGGGATGCTATGTTTGATGAAGATGATATTTTTTGTCCCCCAAGTTTTTATGAGCAAATTTATTATGATGAGAGCATGCCTCCTATTTATGATGATTATATTGATGAAAGTGGTTTTGCAAGAGTGTCAACTTTAGGAAGTAATGATCCCACTATTTTGGAGGGTGTTGAATCTTATTGTGATAATTATGAAAGTGGGTTTGGAGAGGTCATGACTTTAGTTAATGTTAATCCCACTATTTTGGAAGAGTGTCAAATTTGCATGCTTGTAGATCATGAAAGAATGCTTTATGTGATAGTTATATTATTGAATTCATTCACGATGCTACTGAAAATTATTATGAGGGAGGAATATATGCTTGTAGGAGTTGCAATAATATCAAGTTTCCTCTCTATGTGCTTAAAATCTTGAAGTTATGCTTGCTTTACCTTCCTATGCAAGTTGATTCTGGTTCCCACAAGTTGTTGGCTCACAAAATCCCTATGCACAGGAAGTGGGTTAGACTTAAATGTGCTAGTCATATTCTTCATGATGCACTCTTTATGTCTCAATTCTTATCCTTTATGTGAGCATCATTGGAATCATCATGCCTAGCTAGGGGCGTTAAACGATAGCGCTTGTTGGGAATAAATTCTCCTCATGCTTATTGTTGGGAATCATCATGCCAATTTTATTTTTGTTCCTTGCTTTTTTATCCTGTTAGCAATAAATAATTCATCTAGCCTCTGTTTAGATGTGTTTTTATGTTTAATTAGTGTTTGTGCCAAGTAGAACCGTTGGGAAGACTTGGGGAAAGTCTTTTTGATCTTGCTCTATAAAAAACAGAAACTTTAGTGCTCACGAGAATTGCTGCCATTGTTTATTGGAGAGTTCTATTTAGTTAATTCCTTTTGCAGATGATTAATAGATAAATTCCTCACGTCCAGAAATTTATTTTAGAACTTTTGGTGTTCCATAAGTATACGTTTGATCCTGATTACTACAACCTGTTCTGTTTTTGACAGGTTCTGTTTTCATTGTGTTGTTTGCTTATTTTGATGAATCTATGAGTAGTATCGGAGGGTATGAACCATAGAGAAGTTGTAACACAGTATATATTACATATATATGAATTTAGAATGAGTTCACAACAGTACCTAAGTGGTGATTTATTTTCGTATACTAACGGAGCTTACGAGTTTTCTGTTAAGTTTTGTGTTGTGAAGTTTTCAAGTTTTGGGTAAAGATTCGATGGACTATGGAATAAGGAGTGGCAAGATCCTAAGCTTGGGGGTTCCCAAGGCACCCCAAGGTAATATTGAAGGACAAACAATAGCCCAAGCTTGGGGATGCCCCGTATGGCATCCCCTCTTTCGTTTTCGTCGATCGGTAACTTTACTTGGAACTATATTTTTATTCACCACATGATATGTGTTTTGCTTGGAGTGTCATTTTATTTTATCTTGTTTTGCTTGATGTTTGAATAATATTCCAAGATCTGAAAGTCTTGAATGTTATAGAGTCTTCACATATTTGCATAATTATTCGACTACTCTTTGATCTTCACTTATATCTTTCGGAGTAGTTTCACATTTGCTCTAGTGCTTCACTTATATCCTTTTAGAGCACGACGGTGGTTTTATTTTGAAGAAATAGATGAACTCTTGTGCTTCATTTATATTATTTTGAGAGTCTTTATAACAGCATGGTAGTTTTCTTTGGTTATGAAACTAGTCCTAATATGATGGGCATCCAAGAGGGATATAATAAAAACTTTCATATAAAGTGCATTGAATACTATGAGAAGTTTGATACTTGATGACGGTTTTGAGATATGAAGATGGTGATATTAGAGTCATGCTAGTTGAGTAGTTGTGAATTTGAGAAATACTTGCGTTAAAGTTTGTGATTCCCGTAGCATGCATGTATGGTGAACCGTTATGTGATGAAGTCGGAGCATGATTTATTTTTTGATTGTCTTCCTTATGAGTGGCGGTCGGGGAAGAGCGATGGTCTTTTCCAACCAATCTATACCCCTAGGAGCACGCGCGTAGTACTTTGTTTCGATAACTAATAGATTTTTGCAATAAGTATGTGAGTTATTTATGACTAATGTTGAGTCCATGGATTATACACACTCTCACCCTTCCACCATTGCTAGCCTCTCTATTACTGCGCAACCATTCGCCAGTATCATAAACCCACCATTACCTTCCTGAAAACATCCACCATACCTACCTATTATGGCATTTCCATAGCCATTCCGAGATATATTGCCATGCAACTTACCACCGTTCCATTTATTATGACACGCTTCATCATTGTCATATTGCTTTGCATGATCATCCAGTTGTCATCGTATTAGTGGCAAAGCCACCATTCATAATTCTTTCATACATGTCACTGGTGAGTCATTGCACATCCCGGTACACCGCCGGAGGCATTCATATAGAGTCATATTTTGTTCTAAGTATCGAGTTGTAATTCTTGAGTTGTAAGTAAATAAAAGAGTGATTATCATCATTATTAGAGCATTATCCCATGTGAGGAAAGGATGATGGAGACTATGATTCCCCCACAAGTTGGGATGAGACTCCGGACGAAAAATAAAAAAAGAGAAAAAAGAGGCCATAAGAAAAGAGAAGGCCCAAAAAAACAAAAAAAATGAGAGAAAAAGAGAGAAGGGTCAATGTTACTATCCTTTTACCACACTTGTTCTTCAAAGTAGAACCATGATCTTCATGATAGAGAGTCTCCTATGTTGTCACTTTCATATACTAGTGGGAATCTTTCATTATAGAACTTGGCTTGTATATTCCAATGATGGGCTTCCTCAAAATGTCCTAGGTCTTCGTGAGCAAGCGAGTTGGATGCACACCCACTTAGTTTCTTTTTGAGCTTTCATACACTTATAGCTCTAGTGAATCCGTTGCATGACAATCCCTACTCAATCACCTTGATATCTATTGATGGGCATCTCCATAGCCCATTGATACGCCTAGTTGATGTGAGACTATCTTCTCCTTTTTGTCTTCTCCACAACCACCATTCTATTCCACCTATAGTGCTATGTCCATGGCTCACGCTCATGTATTGCATGAAGATTGAAAAGGTTTGAGAATATCAAAAGTATGAAACAATTGCTTGGCTTGTCATCGGGGTTGTGCATGATTTAAATATTTTGTGTGATGAAGATAGAGCATAGCCAGACTATATGATTTTGTAGGGATAGCTTTCTTTGGGCATGTTATTTTGAGAATACATGATTACTTCATTAGTATGCTTGAAGTATTATTGTTTTTATGTCAATATTAAACTTTTGTCTTGAATCTTATGGATCTGAATATTCTTACCACAATAAAGAAGATTACTTTGGTAAATATGTTAGGTAGCATTCCACATCAAAAATTCTATTTTTATCATATACCTACTCGAGGACGAGCAGGAATTAAGCTTGGGGATGCTTGATACGTCTCCAATGTATCTATAATTTTTGATTGTTCCATGCTATTATATTATCAACCTTGGATGTTTTATATGCATTCATATGCTATTTTATATGGTTTTTGGGACTAACCTATCAACCTAGAGCCCAGTGCCAGTTTTTGTTTTTTTTCCCTTGTTTTGGAGTATCGTAGAAAAGGAAAATCAAACGAAGTCCAGTTGAGCTGAAACTTCACGGAACTTATTTTTGGAACGGAAGCAATCCAGGAGACTTGGAGTAGACATCAGGGAAGCTTCGAGGTGGCCACGAGGCAGGGAGGCACGCCCCCCACCCTCGTGGCTCCCCTGACCGACTTCTTCCACCTATATATGTCCATATACCCTAAAAACATTGGGGAGCAGAATAGATCGGGAGTTCCGCTGCTAGAAGCCTCCGTAGCCACCGAAAACCAATATAGACTCGTTCCGGCACCCTGCCGGAGGGGGGAATCCCTCTCCGGTGGCCATCTTCATCATCCCGGCGCTCTCCATGACGAGGAGGGAGTAGTTCACCCTCCGGACTGAGGGTATGTACCAGTAGCTATGTGTTTGATCTCTCTCCCTCTCGTGTTCTTGAGGTGGCACGGTCTTGATGTATTGCGAGCTTTGCTATTATAGTTGGATCTTATGATGTTTCTCCCCCTCTACTCTCTTGTAATGGATTGAGTTTTCCCTTTGAAGTTATCCTATCGGATTGAGTCTTTAAGGATTTGAGAACACTTGATGTATGTCTTGCATGTGCTTATCTGTGGTGACAATGGGATATCACGTGATCCACTTGATGTATGTTTTGGTGATCAACTTGCGATTTCTGTAACCTCGTGAACTTATGCATAGGGGTTGGCACACGTTTTCGTCTTGACTCTCTGGTAGAAACTTTGGGGAACTCTTTGAAGTTCTTTGTGTTGGTTGAATAGACGAATCTGAGATTGTGTGATGCATATCGTATAATCATACCCATGGATACTTGAGGTGACATTGGAGTATCTTGGTGACATTTGGGTTTTGGTTGATTTGTGTCTTAAGGTGTTATTCTAGTATGAACTCTATGATTGATCGAACAGAAAGAATAGCTTTGTGTTATTTTACTACGGACTCTTAAATAGATCGATCAAAAAGGATAACTTTGAGGTGGTTTCGTACCCTACAATAATCTCTTCGTTTGTTCTCCGCTATTCGTGACTTTGGAGTGACTCTTTGTTGCATGTTGAGGGATAGTTATATGATCCAATTATGTTATTATTGTTGAGAACTTGCACTAGTGAAAGTATGAACCCTAGGCCTTGTTTCCTAGCATTGAAATACCGTTTGTGCTCACTTTTATCATTAGTTACCTTGTTGTTTTTATATTTCCAGATTACAAAAACCTATATCTACCATCCATATTGCACTTGTATCACCATCTCTTCGCTGAACTAGTACACCTATACAATTTACCATTGTATTGGGTGTGTTGGGGACACAAGAGACTCTCTTTACTTGGTTGCAGGGTTGTTTGAGAGAGACCATCTTCATCCTACGCCCCCACGGATTGATAAACCTTAGGTCATCCACTTGAGGGAAATTTGCTACTGTCCTACAAACCTCTGCACTTGGAGGCCCAACAACGTCTACAAGAAGAAGGTTGTGTGGTAGACATCAGTGAAGCATGAGAGAATAATAGTTTCTATAAAACAAACCACCGCCATGCTCTAAAAAGATATAAGTGAAGCACTAGAGCAAAAACTATATAGCTCAAAAGATATAAGTGATGCTCATAGAGTATTCTAATAAATTCCGAATCAGGTGTGTCTCTCTAAAAAGGTGTGTACAGCGAAGATGATTGTGGTAAACTAAAAGCAAAGACTCAAATTATACAAGACGCTCCAAGCAAAATACATGTCATGTGGTGAATAAAAATATAGCTCCAAGTAAAGTTACCGATGGACGAATATGAAAGACGGGATGCCTTCCGGGCATCCCCAAGCTTTGGCTTTTTGGTGTCCTTAGATTTACCTTGGTGTTCCTTGCGCATCCCCAAGATTAGACACTTGCCACTCGTTGTTCCATAATCCATCAAATCCTTACCCAAAACCTGAAAACTTCACAACACAAAACTTAACAGAAAATCTCGTGAGCTTCATTAGCGAAAGAAAACAAAACACCACTTCAAGTACTGTAATGAACTCATTATTGATTTATATTGGTGTTAAAACTATTGTATTCCAACTTCTCTATGGTTTATAAACTCTATTACTAGCCATAGATTCATCAAAATAAGCAAACAACACACGAAAAACAGAATCTGTCAAAAACAGAACAGTCTGTATTAATCTGTATCTAACGCAAACTTCTGGGACCCCAAAAATTCTAAAATAAATTGATAGAAATGCGTAATTTATCTATTAATCATATTCAAAAATAATTAAATAAATATAACTCTCCAATAAAAAATGGCAGCAATTCTCGTGGGCGCTAAAGTTTCTGTTTTTTTACAGCAAGATCAAGAAGACTTTCCCCAAGTCTTCCCAACGGTTCTACTTGGCACAAACACTAATTAAACATAAAAACACAACCAAAACATAGGATAGATAAATTATTTATTACTAAACATGAGTAAAAAGAAAATAACTAAAATAAAATTGGGTTGCCTCCCAACAAGCACTATCATTTAACTCCCCTAGCTAGGCATAAAAACAAGGATAGATCTAGGTATTGCCATCTTTGGTAGGCAATCCATAAGTGGCTCTCATAATAGATTCATAAGGTAATTTTATTTTCTTTCTAGGAAAGTGTTCCACACCTTTCCTTAATGGAAATTTGAATCTAATATTACCTTCCTTCATATCAATAATTGCACCAATCGTTCTAAGGAAAGGTCTACCAAGAATAATAGGACTTGAAAGATTGCAATCTATATCAAGAACAATGAAATCTACGGGCACATAGTTCCTATTTGAAACAATAAGAACACCATTAATTCTTCCCATAGGTTTCTTAATGGTGGAATCCGCAAGGTGCAAGTTTAGACAACAATCATCAAATTCACGGAAACCTAACAAATCACAAAAAGTTTTTGGAATCGTGGATACACTAGCACCCAAATCACACAAAGCATAGCACTCATGATCTTTAATTGTAATTTTTATTGTAGGTTCCCACTCATCATAAAGTTTTCTAGGGATAGTAACTTCCGACTCAAGTTTTTCTTCATAAGACTTCATCAAAGCATCAACGATATGTTTAGTAAAAGCTTTATTTTGACTATAAGCATGAGGAGAATTTAGCACGGATTGCAACAAGGAAATACAATCTATTAAAGAGAAATTATCATAATTAAATTCCTTGAAATCCAAGATAGTGGGTTCATTAATATCTAAAGTTTTGACCTCTTCAATTCCACTTTTACCAAATTTTGCATCAAGATCTAAAAACTCCGGATTTTTGGGATGCCTTCTAACTAAAGTTGACTCATCTCCAGTCCCATTGTCGGTGTCAAAACCGGCGGATCTCGGGTAGGGGGTCCTGAACTGTGCGTCTAGGACGGATGGTAACAGGAGGCAGGGGACACAATGTTTTACCCAGGTTCGGGTCCTCTTGATGGAGGTAAAACCCTACGTCCTGCTTGATTAATATTGATGATATGGGTAGTACAAGAGTAGATCTACCACGAGATCGGAGAGGCTAAACCCTAGAAGCTAGCCTATGGTATGATTGTTGTTGTTGTGTCCTACGGACTAAAACCCTCCGGTTTATATAGACACCGGAGAGTGTTAGCGTTACACAAGGTCGGTTACAAAGGAGGAGATATCCATACCCGTACTGGTTAGCTTGCCTTCCACGCCAAGTAGAGTCCCATCTGGACACGAGACGAAGTCTTCAATCTTGTATCTTCATAGTCTAACAGTCCGGCCAAAGGATATAGTCCGGCTGTCCGGAGACCCCCTAATCCAGGACTCCATTAGTAGCCCCTGAACCAGGCTTCAATGACGATGAGTCCGGCGCGCAGTATTGTCTTCGGCATTGCAAGGCGGGTTCCTCCTCCGAATACACCACGGAAGAATTTGAATACAAGGATAGTGTCCGACCCTACAAAATAAGTTCCACATACCATCGTAGAGAGAATAATATTTTCGCAAATCTAATTTGCTGACTTGTTTTGGCAGCATGACGTTATGTCATGGCCCAGTGATTATTCGAACCGTTTCCTTTAACTAGCTCCGCACATAACGCAAGGCAGTTTTTTGACACGTCTTGTCAAAGCAGAGATCGTGTCCCCTTATTACGGGATTCTCATCAATACGGGCGTGGGTAACCCAACTGCGCCATCGATTACGGCGCTTGGGGGATAAGCGAGTTTTACCAGGCTAGAGGGGGCCGCATAGTTTCGTCCGCCCATATAAAGGGATAATGATTCACCTTTTCATCCACGCCTTCTTCCTCCTTTGCTCATCCATTTTCGCACACTCGAGCTCTAGCGCCCAAGTCCGCACTTCCCACCTCAACCTTCCCCCACCATGTCCGGAGCGGGAGGCAGGTGGATGGTCTCCTCCGTCACGGAGGGAGACATCAAGAAGCTGAGGAGAGCCGGATACCTGCCCGACGACATTGCGCACCGGCTCCCAGATGAGGGGCAGCTCATCCCCACCCCCGGGCCCCATGAGAGGGTAGTGTTCCTTACCCATTTCCTCCGCGGACTGGGATTCCCTCTCCACCCATTCATCCGGGGGCTCATGTTCTACTACGGCCTGGATTTCCATGATCTGGCCCCGAATTTCATCCTCAATATCTCGGCGTTTATCGTCGTGTGCGAGGCCTTCCTCCGCATCAAGCCCCACTTCGGCTTATGGTTGAAGACCTTCAATGTCAAGCCGAGGTGGAGTGCGGAGGCCAGGCGGAGTGAGGAGGCTCCATGGTGGGCAAGATGCCCAATGTTACATGGCTCGAGGGCTCCTTTGTGGAAACCATAAAGGGGTGGCAATCGGGGTGGTTCTACATCACCGAGCCGCGTGACCCTACATGGACAGTGGCCCCCGAGTTCGATCTGGCATCCCCACGTGGCTCACCTCCTGGAAAGAGAAGGGCCTGTCCTGGGGTAGTTCGGGAGAGCTGACCGGACTCCAAACCTGTATTCAAAACATGGTGAACAAGAAGCTCAAACTCGTCAACGTGGTCCAGGTCATGCTCCACCGCCGGATCCTCCCATGCCAACAACGGGACTTCAACTTGTGGGAGTTCGACCCGGCGCAGCACCGAACTCTGAACCGGCTCTTTGACACAACTCACGAAGATGCCTGGAGGGTGCTGTTCAAAAGCGCCGAGGTCCCCCCCTCCCATTACTGAGGATCGCGGATTCAACGCGAAGCGCCAAGCCAGTGCGGTAAGCTGCTTTACCTTTCACAGGATACTTATTTTTTATAGATTGACTCCTTGCGGGATCTAAACTCCCGTACCTTTGACAGGACTGGCAGGAGAAGGCCGGACAGATCGACTATCCGACTCCTTTGGCCGAAGGCCCAGCGGACGCTCTTCTGGCGAAGATGCTGACTCCGGCTCCTTATACGGTGCCGGAGAAGACCAAGAAGGCCAAGGGAACCCGAAAGAGTTCCCGACGCCAGGTGTCGTCGGACTCACCGTCCGATGACTCTGCGGCACACTCCTCCCCCGAAGACGAGGAAGAAGAAGAAGATGCTCCCCCTTCATCTGGGGGAGATAAGAAAAGGAAGGTCGCCCCAATTGGGGGGGGGCGAAGGGTCCAAGAAGGGAAGGACTCTCCTTCCGGACAATTCCACCGCCGCCGACGAAGGCGAAGACGAGTGGTTGCCAAAGGCCAAGCCCCTGGGGAGATCGTAAGTATTCGGATACCAGAGTAACTCATAGCATTCCTTTGTCGCACTGCTTTCCCTAACGTCGAACATAATTATGCAGGCCGCCACGAGCCAGTATTGATGTATCATTGGACGGCTCCCTGGGCTCGTCGGACATGGATAGCAATCCAGTCCCGACCGCCACCTCCCCTCATCCTGCTGACGACGCCGAGGTGCTGTCTCAAGAGGCACCGGGTCGAGGGGAGACAATCCCAGAGGCGCCTCAAGGCGACCTTCCGGACTCCGGGAGCCGAGGGGACGAGGCCCCTGAGAGCTCCGAATTCGTCCCTCAGCTGAACACCGCGCTGGAACCTCCAGTGGTTCCGGGCTCGGGTAGGCGGCTTCCTTCTAAGAGGGGCAAGACGCCTGTGCCGGTGACCTCTGTCCATCCAGAGGCGCCGGACAATCTGCTGGAAGCGCTTCGCAACACTTCCATCGATGAGGAGCACCATACTATTATGAGTACTATGGTCCAGAAGGTTCAGTTCGCCAAGAGCGGATTGACTGAAGCCTGTGCCAGCCTTCTAACAGGCTTTGAGGTAAGTGTTTTTAAAATATGGGAAAAATATTACCGCATAGATAGTAGCCCCTGATGCTTTGTTCGGTGTTCACAAAGAAAAGCCGAACAGAGGATCAAATAATATCCTAGGAGTCTAATATGAGTATGTCAATATGCATATGCAGGCCTCGCTGCTGGCGTCCGCCGCACTAACTGCGGAGGTCGCCGTACTGAAGCAAGACCTCGAGGGGTCCAAGAAAGAGCTCGACCTTGCCAAGAGGCAGCTCGAGAAGAACAAGGGTAAGTAATACCCTATCTATAGATATGTATATATAAAAGAAGACACGATTGCAAAATGACAGGATCATCATATATTTGCTA